>NC_059327.1:98417852-98787852 GCF_018350155.1 Leopardus geoffroyi | reverse complement strand
TGTACTATTCTCCCCTTACTGTAAAGTGTGGTTAAAATACGAGAGCTGTACAATTTTGTAGCATAGAGTAGCATAGACCAACTATGTGGTATGGCATATGTTATTCCATGTTCTTCTTGATCAGATTTGCATCATGAGTGTTCTTGGAGCATTTCAGTCACATCGAATATCCGAAGGGCAGAGGGAAGGCTTTAAATTTATCTTTATATTTAATTTACATTAATCATATATACTTTCTAAGTATATTCCATTGAAATTTTAATAAGAAAATTTATTTATTATTTGTTTATTTTTGTAGACTTATCTGTAGAGGGAAATAGTGCCTCTGTCTACCGTGGAACACAATTATAATTTTAATTTTGTAATTCAGTGGATTTAGAGGAATGCTTACTTTTTTTTTTCATCCAGAATGTGGTATTATCAAAAGTAGGACTGATTGTGGTATAAGCTAGTTTCTCTATTATTATTAGAAAAGTATATGAAATTCAAGACAAGAAAATTTAATCTGTATACTTAGGAAATAGCAGAGAACAAGGTTCTTTTGCACCATACTTTAGGTTTTGGCTTACATACTATTGAATATTCATTGGGACATATAACACTTTTGTTTAGAAATATAACCGGGGCGCCTGGGTGGCGCAGTCGGTTAAGCGTCCGACTTCAGCCAGGTCACGATCTCACGTTCCGTGAGTTCGAGCCCCGCGTCAGGCTCTGGGCTGATGGCTCGGAGTCTGGAGCCTGTTTCCGAATCTGTGTCTCCCTCTCTCTCTGCCCCTCCCCCGTTCATGCTCTGTCTCTCTCTGTCCCAAAAATAAATAAACGTTGAAAAAAAAAATTAAAAAAAAAAAAAAAAAGAAATATAACCAATTTAAATGAGACACACCCAATGAGGGATCCGGTTACAAATTTTAAAATAGAATTAGATTTACTGAATGCTTCACAAACTTCTGTACATGCTTGGGCCAATTTTAACAAGACCTGTGCTGCTTGAGTATTTGAAGTAGAAGCCAAATAACTTCATGGATTCAAATGGTTTCAGCTGGAAAAGAGACACAGCCTGGCAAATGTTTAGTTTTGCAACTGAGAGTAAGATCTATTAATTGATGTAATTCCTAAGAGAAACAGAAAAAAAAAAAAAGGAGAAATTATTTAAAATATCAACTTATTTCAAATTTTGAACATTTATAAGAAACAATTGTAAATGTTGTTTCTATGTTAGCATTAAATAAGATCATCTGATCTAACTCTGTAGATATTTGAAGGCACACGTTCTGAAAGTATACATTTGCTACCATCTGATATATGATAGATTCAGGCAATGCCTAGGTGTATGATCACACTTTGGATAATACCAAAACACTGTATCATTTCAACTTGTATTGAGTGCTTGGCCTGACACATGTCAGGAACCAGGAAGTATGTTTGACCTTTCTCGGAACAAGATTTCAAAGTGTGTAAAAATTATTTGGGGAATTATTAAAATATAGATTTCTTTACTCCACCCTCAAAATTCTGATTCAATACTTCTGGAGTAGGACAGAGAAGTTTGCATTGTAACTACTGACCCAAGACTTTCTGATGGAGGCGATCTTTTGAATTCATTTTCAGAAGTTTAGTCTTTAGAGGAATTCTAGGCATCTTATACTATGTGAGAACCACATCTAGTACACCATGCATGGTCCTAATGGATGGTTATTTTGTAAAAAATCAAATGTCTACCAAAAAGCACAGCTTTATCATGGCCTTGTGCTAGGGTTAACAATATTATGTAGTAGAATTATATCTGTCTCAATGTTTTTAATTTTTTTTTTTCAAACCACTCACCCTACTCTTTCATACACCTACCCCTAAGTGTCTAATTCTCTTTGCTATCAATTCAGCTCCTTAGTGGTAACAGGTCAAGCATTTAACAACTAATCCAGCCAGGGCAACTGCCAATCATATAGACTCTAGAACCAGGCAAAATGTACGAAATCTAGTAAAATTTAGACAGGAACAGAAAGTTTGCTTGGTGTCTGCCAGCCAGAGATAGTCCTTTGGTATCTCAACTACACTAGTCCACCTAAGCTTGAGAATTTTGTTGGTTGTTATTCTTTAGTTTCACATGAATCGATATTTTTCTTTTTTGTCAAAATGAATTTCACTCATGAATTGCACTCTTCCAATAACATGGGATAGATATATTCTTATAATATACAAATAGCAATAAACAAACAAAATGAACCTAATGTAAGAAGATGGTCTACTTCTAAAAATTTCTGGTACTGTGGTCTGTTAATTGTAAGATATGTTAGGATAAATGATATTGTTAGGTTTTTCTCTAGGAATTTTCATTTACTGACAACAATTTTATTATGCTTCTTTTATACCAGAAACTGTTATAGAGACTCAAATGTAATTATCAACAATTTTGTATAAAACATTTTGTATAAACATAATTTTGTATAAACAAAATCAGTCTTTTGTTAAAAATTTTTAATGTTTATTTCTGAGAGAGAGAGAGAGAGAGAGCAGGGGAGGGGCAGAGAGAGAGGAAGACACATAAATTGAAGCAGGCTCCAGGCTCTGAGCTGTTAGCCCAGAGCCTGATGCGGGGCTTGAACCCACGAACCGTGAGATCATGACCTGAGCCGAACTCAGACACTTGACCAACTGAGACACCCAGGCACCCCAAAAACAGTTCTTACCTAGTTGATGTGGGCATTATTTTAGCAGGTATTAGTTTGGGGGGGCAGGGGAAAGAATGAAAGTCAGTGTTACACAGCTATCACAGAGACAAAGGAAGTCAGGAAAATATTTTAAATATGAGCATCCTTAGAGTATAAAGTATGCCTAGGTCTCCTCATATTCCCCATCTATATCTATCATATTAACTATCCAATATTACAGGATGGTGAGCTGTGGGTTTGGCTTCCAGCTTTCCCCAGCAAAGCTGAGAGTGGCAGAAAGGATTATTCAAGACTCTGCAAGTCAAGAGAAGTGAGAGGAAGGTTAAGGGAAGTCTCCCCAAGCTGCTCTCAAGCTCCCATATTTATTAAGCATATATTTATGGAAATAATGCTCAGTACATCAGAGGGCTATGTGCCATTAAGAGTGTATTGAAAACGTGCAGAGAAACAAGTTAAGGCATTCCTAAGACTACAATAGAGCAGATGTAGAAAGCAGGGTGGAAAACAAGATAAGATATTCCATACATAACAAGGTCTAAGGAATTCATGAGCACAGGCAGGACTCAACCGCTAGATATATATTAACTAGATAAGCAAAACACAGCCCACTGTTTTCAGCAAGGCCAGAAAGCAGTGTTCTGCTTTGGAATGTGTCCCCTATAATCTCCTAACTCAGGACACAGCTATTTGATTTCCCACAGTGAGTGTTAAAGACATTTACTTCCTTCCACAGCACAATGTGCCAACCCTCTTTCTTCCCAAAACATGCAGTATAAAATCCTGATATACTTCCAGAGGGTAAAAAATATACTCATGCAAAATATAATAGCTTGGGAAACTAGATATTTATCTGTGAAACATGAGTCGGTCTTTTTTGCTCTTTCTCATGGTAAATATCTTCCATATTTTCTCAGGATAAAGATGAAAACAATGAAGGATATAACCTCTTTTCATCCTCCACGAAGAAATCTCTTATATCAGAAAGTGCTTCCAACATGCAGGCATCATATGCACACAATAGTGGATGAATTTAAGGGCCATAATGAAGAGGACTGTGGGAATATCCTGCCCTCCATGGAATAAGGAGGAGGAAATTTCATCATCAGGAAAGTATGGTGAGAATTAACTATATATGAAAATTATCTCTACACCTCTTCTATCATCAGTCATGTTTTTATTTACATCAGATTTTGTCAGTGAAAAGAATTCACTTCCTTTATAGGAGATTTTCATTAATAATAATTAAAGGGAGGAGAAAAAATTAAGGCCCAGATAGATGACAGTCAGGTAGAAGTATTAAACACTTTTATAAAATAGTTCACAAATCCTAAATAAATTGTAAAAGAATAAGAGAGACATGGCTTTCTTAAGCTTCATAAGTCAGTTGGCATAGTAGCTATTATTTTTTTTAAAATGTCTTCTTTCATAATTCCAAACCAGCATATCTCACCTTCTCATATCTGCTGCTAAACCAGCCTATGACCTAATGAGGTTTTAAGTCATCTATGGGTTGAAACATCAGTAATAATTTTCTAGGTAAGGGCATTTCTCTAATCAAGAAGAATAATTGCCTTGCTGCAGTAATAATAGGTATGTTAACTTACTTGGTACCAACTAATGAGGTACCATTTCTTCCTGATCTTGGGTTGTCTGACTCACTCACTAACAAGCTTTTTTAGCAGTCTTAGAGATTTTAATACTAGATAAATGATATTGGTACTGTCTAATTAGGCTTAAGAGACCTAGAGATAATGTGTTGCATTAATTTATCAATCCTGGGAGGCATATTGTTTCAATTTTCTTTTAAGGTTTCTTTCATTTCAAAGGCATATAACTGTGCAAGATTTATATTTATATTAAATGTTATTTTTCTTAAATGTATATGAAAAGGACTATCTTCATCTTAATTTTAAGGAATATGCTCTGTGTAAATTTATATTATTATTATCCTGAATTCTGAAGCCAGACTGACTGGATTGGAATCCCCTTATATTGCTTTTCATCTGTGTAATCATGGGGGAAATTACTTCAACTCTTTTGCCTCAGTGTCCTCTTTTGTGAAAATGGGGATAATACGAATTTGACACAGTAGGTAGTTAAAATATTTTGAGGGTTAATTAATCAAAATAACTGATGCTTTTAGAAGAGGGGCGGGCATGTGATTACTTTTTCATAGAGTAATAATATTGCTCACTTCATTTCAAAATTAAAACCTTAAAATCTTTATGTCATCCTTGAATTCCCAGTACATACAAAAACAGAAGATTGATATTTAATATTTGTCACTATAAAGCCAATTTTATCATCTAATTATACTTTTAATACAAAATCAGCAGAACTAGAATGACTTCACAAAATCTTAAATATTAATTCACCCATTTCAGAAATACTTATTTTTTCTTATGGCAGTAAAATATTGGTACAAGAAAAGACATGTGTGAAGTCATTTTCAGTATAAATGTGAAGGCCAAATTTTGACTTAAAAAAGAACAAACAAACCAAAAATTTGTGGTTCAACTTAGTGTCCAATGGTTTACATGCTACTATGTGATTTTAAGATGCCTCCAAGACAATAGTTCATCCTTTAGGTGTTGACTAGTCTTAAAATGTGTCACTTAAGACTTTGTCTATAGGTTTATAGACCAGTGATCTACTTGACAAATCCAGAAAGCTCAGCCTACCTGTCGGGCACTTCCATAGAAATTTCTCTTGAAAATAAACCAGAAACCCACAGGAAGGAACCATTAGAAGTGATTCATTGTATAACTTTTTGACTGTCCATGTATATACACTTAGATTATACCCAATTTGAAGCATTTACTGAATAACGTGATTTAAAAAGATATTAAACGGTTCTTCCAAGTTTGAGTATAACTCATTCATTTCAGTTGCCTCTATACAGAATGTGTGGAAGGAATACCAATATCAATGCATATAGAAAGAAAATGTGTCCTTTTGGCTCAATGAAATTCGTATGGATATGTACGTTTTTCTTAATACAAGTGAAAACTTTTCAAACTCACTCCCAAGTCAATAATATATATAATAGATCAGACAACATGATAGAAGCTTTGCAAGCCTTGTGTGTAATCCTTACAACCCACAAGATAAAGTGCTATTATCTATTTAACATATGTAACATTGAGGATCAAAAAATTGAGTAATCTGATTACATCTGCATAACAAATTAAGGGAGGGAATAGTGACTTGAACAAAAACTTTCCTGGGTCTACAACTCAAGTTCTTATTTTAGCACTGTGATACCTTTTGCAAGTTATATTCCAAGCACACCTTCAAGGCGTGTTCGTAAAATTACACTGCATGTATACTGTAAGACTTTTTCATCTCCAGTTAAATGTTAACATTTCCCAAATTTCACTCTTTTCCCTTGGAAATAAAAAATATACTCCCTCTTTCCCTCTTATAGATTACTATAGTAATAATATTTATTGAGTGTGTACTACAAGCCAACTACTCTGATCAACTGTTTCAAACATTATTATACTTAATCTTTGCAACAGCACTGTCAAGTATCATTATCTCAATTTAATACATGAAGAAAATATGGTTTAGGGTGGTTAAGTAAATTACAGAATTGGAGAATGCTAAGAGATTTGAACCACACTAGTCAACTCCAAATTCCATGTTCTCAAACATCCTCCAAAACATCTGGAAAAATGAAAATGGAAAGAAAGATACGTAAGGAAAAAATGATGAGGTAGTCTGTAGAAAAGTAAATTAAACTAGAAAGGCTACAATACATATTTTAAAATTTATTTCAAACAGTTTCCAAAAAGCATAAACAGGAGAGAAGAAAGTAAAAGTTAAAAATAACAATGAAACAGAAAAAAAAATTAAGTTGCATAAACAACTAAACTAAAAGGAGAAAAGAAGGGAGGAAAACTGAAATAAATATTGGAAGCTCCGAATAGAAGTAATAATAGTTTGGAGATTAAGGCATGGGAAGGGACAATATGGGAATAAAGAAGGGTTTAATATGGAACACACACACTTTCCACATGAAGGTAACCAAGATCTTAGAAGACCCCAGGGCTGACATGAGGAGATCCTGGAGCAAACCAAGACACAAAGGAAGAAAAGAAAGAGAGAGAACATGTCAGTAGTTTCATGTTTCTTTTGGCAACAAGAAGTTTCACAATTACATCTGTTTTTCCATTTCCCTTTACTTCTAGTGCTGCTGGATTTGAAACTCCAAACCTCCAGTAAATTCTGTCCTATGCCTTGGTAATCCTGCCTAGAAAAGGGGGGTATGATTATTTGAAAATAAAGTCATTCTATCCAGTTCTCCAGAATGGAGAAATTGTGTTGTTAGGATTTCATCATTTGGAATAGTACCGTTTGTCACCTCCTTCTCATTCAAAGTAGGTGAAGGAGAAATGGAGATTTAGGAGCCAAAGGCAACAACATTGACTTAACTTCAAGAAACATTTCAGCTGAAATTGGTTATTTCTCTGTGTGTATATATTTGCACCTGGGAGTCTTAGGTGATAAATTTGGCAAGTAGAACTATGACTTCTAGAGAAAATCCTGGGGCCCAACTTCACAGCACAAAATGGGCACTGGGACAATAACACCTGCATTTTGGTCTTTATATGAATATCTTTGGGTCAAGAACAGTATTTTTGGCCACAGCCTTTTCAACATTCTCTTGGATGGCTGTGAAAATCTTGTGCAGAGAACGTATTCTACTCCAGAAGTCAAAATAAATTAGAAAGACCTTCCCTTATGAAATTTATTTATTTAATGCAACTGGCGCTCGCTACCTTTGTGACTTTTGGCAAGCCACTCTCCATGGTCCTCTCTATTTTCAATCTATAGATATATTGTTTAAGGCAAAGCAATTTATAAAGTTGCTTCAAGTTTCAGTTATTACATGTACTTATAATAATATGGATGAAATTAATGGCGAGGGAATAGACATTAAGCACATTTTTAATAACTGTACTGTTTAAATGATATATGTGCTTCAACCATTTAAAAACTAGGCTCATGCCAGTTATGTGTTAAATAATTGATCATGTTAAATTCTTAACATGACAACTAAAAGAACAAGTCATTAAGGATATGCTTGTATTTCTGCTACTGAATCCAGGATGCCTCCAATACTGGTTTCACACTTTAGTGACAGACTTGGAGACCCAACTGTTTGTTCCCCCTTGCTCTTTCTCCGTAACTGCTGCCCCAGAGGATAAAGGGGCATGATGCTTACCAAGTTTAAATGTTTAATGGCACTCTGGAGTTTCCTCGCAATTTACACTTTAGAAAGCACAGCACTCTTGTAAATCTGAGAACTTACAAGTGTCCCTTTCCCCACAGGAGCCACTAATCTCACAGGAAGGGAAGGGGGGTGGAATGTCACACAGTTTAGAGATTTACAAGTCTGTGCTGAAGTTTGGGGTGTAAATTGCTGGGAAACCCAAGAGTATATTTAAATATTGAAAGCTAAGAGACACCAAGGTGTTCCTCTGTTTGAAACCTAATTAGATTGGGAGTCAGAAGGGGGAGTAGGAAGATGCCTGGCCTCATCCCAAGATTTAAACCCTCTACCAAAAAAAAAAAAGGGGGAGAGGTGATTGGGCTGCCTAAGTCCCATTTTCTATCAAACATTCAAATTAAAGAGCCAGAAGATTGTCAGAACAGGTAGAAGTTCTACATTACACAGATGATTCGGAAGAACAAGTGCCTTGCTTCTAGAATTCCAAAATTGTCAATATTTAAGTGCCAACGATTGCAGCTTCCATAAATTATATAGGGAGCTATATAATTTATCATATATTATGACACTATTGAGAATGAATGAGGATGCATTAATAATTATGCTGGGACATCAACTTATTAAACTGGTAAAAATTATAGCATAAGAAACATAAAGTGGGGCTGCCCAGTGAAAACTGGAAAATACTAAGGATCCCCTATTAGGTCACACTTAGGAAGAAACAAGAAGAGTATTTATTAGTCATGCTTTCTCTTTTCTAAGACAATGATGATTGGGTATTTTAGAATCTTATATTCAATATATAAGATACACTTAAATTTTATAGCATAATGATCTATGGCTTAAAATTTCTCCATCTTTATTGTTTCTTAACTGGGAATGTCCTGTTGGGCATTTTGACGTAGTCTCCTTCCCTTCTAACCTAGTGTTAATAGGATGCTGCCAGAGGATTGCTTTGCCATATACCCCAATCACAACCTCTGAGTTCAGTGTCCTCAAAGGTTTCAGTTCACAGTATTCTATGGTCTAGCAATTAAGAGCATTTGGAAGCAGAAAGCCCTAGGTTTGAATCCCGTCTTTGTCACTTAAGAACTGTGTGATCTGTGCAAATTATCTTGTTTCCTCATGTATAAAATTGAGACAAAAATAATGTCATCTACCTCTGAGGATTGTTGTAAATGCCAAGTGAATCAGAACAGATAAAGTGCTAAGCATTGTGCCTGTCTCAAGTTAATGTTGAATGTATGCAGTTATTCATTGCTATTTTGTATTTGCTTTTAATGACATTTAAGTCTTTATGAACATTATTCATAATTCTAGTTTAAAAATTAAGTATACTGACAGGTATAAAATGAAAATCAGCAGTATTCTGCTGATACCTTCCTCATCTTTGCACCACCTGCCCTTAATACTTTGCTGTTTCTTCTGGTATGTGATTTCTGACTTCTAAATAATATGCTTATATTTCTATTTGATTTAATTTAGACATTATCTATTGCTTGTTTCCAGTCCCACACCTCATCTTATGATCTGTCATATCTAGCTCCCATTCACATATTTTCTGTGATTTTGAGGCATGAATTAACTTGCTCCTCATTGGTATCTTTTGCTGCATATATTACAGGGTACCCTATTGTTATCTATCTTTTAGTTTGTGTATTTTTACATCTTTTCTGTCATTTTATAGGGATCATGAGGGACAGGGATAGTACATGTGTTCAATTCTACCACCTGTAACTGAGGACACAGTGACCGATATTATTCATCATTCTTTCCTGATGACTGATATTTTCACTGCTACTTGATACATATGTCTCAGGTCCTCATAACAAATGTCATTCTGTATATTGGCATTACCAAGACTTACGTTACATTTGTGACTATGCTGTGCTCAATATTTCTACTTTCTTTTAACCATTCTTTTTCATAAGCTAACAAAAAGTTCTTTATTTTCTATAGTGTGTTGAATAGTGTCATTCTCCCTCCCTCAATTCATGTCCACTGGAATCTCAGAATGTGACTACTTATATGTAGTCTTTATAGATGGAATTAAGGAATGAATAGAGATGAGAGCATGCTGAATTAGGATAGGTCCTAAATCTAAAAAGTCCTTATAAGAGACAGAAAAGAATACACAGAGGACACAAGAAGCCTGGGTGAAGATGAGGTGGAGATATTTAAGTAATGCTACTTACTACCAGCTGATGGAGCCTCCTGGAGCTGAGAAAGGAAAGAAATAATTTTCTCCTAGAGCTTTGGGTGGGATTGTGGCCCTGTAGACATCTAGCCTCTAGAACTGTGAGGGAATAAATTTCTGTTTGTATAAGTCACCAGGTATGTGGTAATTTTTTTGTGGAATCTCCAAGAAACATAATACACTCTCCAATCTATAAAGATAGGATTAGGTCAAATACTATTCATTTCTCATTTGAACATTTCAACCTTCTCTCCACTTAATTCTCCTCTCCTGTGAATTTTCTGTGCTATTTCCAGTGACACCTTTGTTCCCTTGTTACTTATCTTTTCTACCTTTCACTTTGACCAGGCTAACTACATTTTTGCTCGAGGTCACTTAAAGCTTCCTTAGATTAAGACATTTATTCAACATTACCTCTCCTTTGAATTAACTGTGTTCTTTCCACTAATTATCCATCTTTTGAAATTCTTAAATGCCTCAAGAAGTTGATCCAAATGACTCATGGTATATATCTAGTGTAAACATGAAATTGTTTATCACATGATAAAAATTATTTTTGGCTTACTTTTACACATAAGGCATATATAGATGTATATTTTTCCATGCTAATATCCCTAGTTACTTTATATTTTATATTACTAGTGCTATAATATGCATACTGTAAATATCTAGAGTAAAATCATAACTCCATGTTTAGAATTCTTTCTAATGAGCTAATAATAAATCTATGATAATGTGTTTTACAGATGCTAATAAAGTGGAAAAGTACATATTTTTCAGATATATCTCAGTTTTGTTTTTGTATGTAGCACCAAAGATGATAGTTAATGGCACCAGAATAATTTAAATAAGCAATTATAAATCATTTTAACAATAAAAGTGCCATGCAAATAGCTCCTCAGAAATAACATCTCCCTTGCTAAAAAAAAAATGTATATTTCAAAAATTTATTTCAGTAACCCAAAGATACATTTTGTTTTATTAACAAGGTCAATACCAGATTATTTGTGTAGGGATAGAGCTAAAATTAACTAGAATCACGTTAATTTTTTCATTGCTTTCAGTGGAAGAGGAATGTTGTTCCCATGTGTTGTCTGCAATGCTATTAAAACAGAATGAATTTTTATATTAAGTGAGTTTATTATAGGGCAATATCCATTATATTAGAAAAAGCAATGATTTTTATAATTCCTATACTTTATGGGATTTTAATTTCTTTTGTTGAAAAATTACTTATATTTTTAAAATAAAATTAGTTATGGAGCGCCTGGGTGGCTCAATTGGTTAGGCATCTGACCTCAGCTCAGATAATGATCTCACGGTTCATGGGTTCAAGCCCCGCGTTGGGCTCTGTGCTGACATCTCAGAGCCTGAAACCTGCTTCAGATTCTGGTCTCCCCCTCCTCTCTCTGCCCCTCCCCTGATCATGCTGTCTCTTTCTGTCTCTCAAAAATAAGTAAATGTTAATTTTTTTTTTCAAAAATAAAATAAAATTAATTATTAATTGGTAGGTTTTCTTTTTTTTTGACTCTCTGTCCAGATTAAACAATGAAAAAATAAAAAATCTCATGTCGATCCATATTTTGCCAATAAATCCAATCTAAAATTCTAGAAATCACCTAGTTGAGGGAATTCTAGAATGTATCATTTAACAATTAGCATCTTACACATAGAATATAGGCTGAAGAGTTTAAAAACCTAATTAAGGTGTTTTAAAAGTGTATAGTGTTGACATACTCCTGAACTGCAACATATCCGTTACGTATTAACTATGTTAGAGTTCTTACTTTTAGAGCATTTAAGAAGATATAAGTTCCAGGGAAATAACATTTCAGGTGAAAGATCTTTCATTGCTTAAATTTATCTGGAGAAAAAATGCTGATCAGTTTGGTAAACTATGTCTATTATTAAATGAGCCAAATATTTAGATCAGAACTGCCATGCTGTAGATTAAATTTGTTATTATTTCATATCTAATATTTGCAGTATTTCTCTTAATACAAATAAGCTCTCACTTCCAATATGTAAAGCAATTTATTTATTTATTTATTTACTTACTTACTTAGAGTGTGTACGTGTGTGTACACATGCACAGGTGGGGGAGAGGGGCCGATAGAGAGAATCCTAGGCAGGCTCCACGTTCAGCATGGAGCTGGATGCAGGGCTCCATCGGGGCTCCATCCCACGACCTTGGAATCATGACCCCTGAGCTGAAATCAAGGGTCCCACACCCAACTGACTGAGCCACCGAGGCACCCTGTCTAATATGTAAAGCAATTTTTACCCATACATATAAAGCTGCTCTTGACCAATTACCTCCATCCCCACTCCTGTAAATAGCATAAGAATGGCTATGAAATGAGATACAAGCCAAAATAAATCACAGAGTTCTGAAAGAACATTTGTGCTCAAGTTTGGAAGAAACAAAGGAACTGTCAAACAGGAAAAGTGCCAAATCTCTTCTTTAAGCTCCCATGCATAATTGTTCCATTTTATTTTTTTTCACTTTTTCTTTTTTCATGTAAAACTTGCCACATTACTTGAAATTCTACCATTTAGACATTAATTTGGGATCAACAAGCTCTTCTTTGGAAAATGCAAATAGCTTTACGAGGAGTCAGGTGTTGACAATCTTTCCCAGATTAATGTGATTTAATTTGGCCAGTCCCCATGTTATTCATCAATTCACATTGACTAATTTCCTGCTATACTTCAAGCATTTTAGAGGAATAAAGAGGCTTGAGAATGTCTTGAACCTAGTGTAGCATTGAAGCAGTACAGTGAGGACCTACAATATATTGGCACACCCTAATATTTCAGTCCCATATTGCAGTTTTCCAAAATATTTAGGTTTGTGGCCATGGTCATATGATAATTAAGTAATATATGCATGGCTTATACAATACTTTAAAACTCTTTTCCTCACTTGTTCTTTCTCTGTTTAGAGACTAAAAAATGTTTTAGTACAATTATATGTTGTAAATAGACAATGTATTGTTCAGGAAGATTGTATACCTGTTAGTTTTGGGCCAAGTGTTCTTATGTCAGTTGTGAATTTTCTCTAAACTCTCGCACTTATACACTATACTCCCAGATTCTGAGACTAGGCATGTCCCTCATCATAGAGAATGATTCATGTCTAGAGAAAGTAGCTCAATAATTGCATTTGGTTAGTCTTGCCACGTTGGCTTCTAGTTGCTCCAAGAGGGGTTTGCTTCTCTCAGTTTTCTGGTTTCTTAACGCTTGCTTCTTGTTTTACTTCAAAGTCTTTTGGTGCTTGGACTCCTTTCCCTCGAACTGTGATCCTAATACCTGTTGCTTAACATTTAAAATGCCATCTTCTGGGGCGCCTGTGTGGCTTAGTTGGTTAAGTGTCCCACTTTGGCTCAGGTCATGATCTCAAGGTTTGTGAGTTCAAGACCCGCATTGGGCTCTTTGCTGATATCTTGGAGTCTGGAGCCTGGTTTGGATACTGTGTCTCCCCTCTCTCTCTGCACCGCCCAGCTCCCCACACTCATGCTCTGTCTTTCTCTCTCAAAAATAAACTTTTAAAAAAAATCTTAAATGCCACCTTCTGTGTGCATCTCTCAATATCTAAATTGATTTTTTAATCTTCGGTTGCTTGCAATTACTCACACCTTCAATGTCTGGATAGTCACGTTTGTCTTCAACACAGGTACTTTTGAATTGAAACATTCACACCTTCTTTAAATATCTTTCCATAAAATTTTCTCCTGGTATTCTTATTTTGTCATCTTTAAAATGAGCCAATCTCTGTTTTCTCTCACCTGAAACTCTTTGGTGCAGGAACTGTTCTTATTTATCTTACATGTTTATCCTCTGTTATAGTGTTTAACACAAAATTGACACTCTAATACATGTTTGTCTTTTTTATTAATAATAATAACAATATTAATACTAATAGCTAAAATTCCATACCACTTGTGTTTTGTCAGTCATTGTTCCAAAAGTTTTAAATACACGATCCAGTCTATTTTCATAGAGACTATATGAGCTAGTTATTAGCTAGTTAGTGGTACTATTTACAAATAAGTAAACTAAGACACAGGGTGATTGAGTAAATTGCTTAAGGTCACAAAACTTACTGGGGGAAAAAAACAAAATTTGGGCCCCAGAAATCAGGTTCCAGAGTCTATGATCTTTATCCCTTTGCAAATTAAGGAATGGATGTTTACTCATTATCCCTCATTTAGTGCTATAACGGTTTCCACATTCAATGGACCTACTTCTATGCACGTGAGGAGATGTACACCAGAGACAGGAAGTCATACAGAAATGATGTCAGCCTAAAGAAAAAGTTCACCGGTCACAATATTTTGACTTGTATTGTACTTGACTCTACTTTCCCCATCTTCCTTCCTCGTGGTTCTCAAATCCTAAAATTCATCAGTCAGGTTATATATTTCTATAATACAGGAAGTCTATATTAGGCTAACCTAGAAATCTAATCATATTGTTTTAAGGAAAAATTCATTTTGAGTTCAAAACAAAAGACACATAAATACATTTTTCAATATCACGTGTTCTCAAGTTAAGGTCCTGACTGTGTATACACACACACACACACACACACACACACACACACTTATTTGTTTCATTTAAATTAGGAAGCCCCTTGTTGCAATTTACACAATATTTCCCTTTCCTAAACAATATTGCTTCTATATAGATTTACTCTAAGAGTCTATAACTAATAAGTGGACTAATTACTGAACTATTTAATGAAAGGGTGGTCTGACTAAAGTCCAGTGAGAGCAAAGGAAGCAAAGCTGTTCAAAGTAAAATGAAATCATGAATGTTCTCCACATAGACATTAATGAGGACAGTAAATGGAAATGTGAAATTTAAAGGATATGGCAAAATAGTAGGAACTTTTTTTTTCTTTTTCCTTGCTATAGCAGAGGAATAAAACCACTTATATTGGGCCACATCTACTGAGCTCCAAAGATTAAGTTGGTTTTGTTGATTCTTGTTTTTTTTTTTTTTTTTTTGAACTTTGGTAATGAATGTGTCGGTAATAATTTCACTTTGGCTTTTAAATCCTCAATGTTTGGGCACCTGGGTGGCTCAGTCAGTTAAGCGACTGACTCTTGATTTGGGCTCAGGTCATGATCTCATGGTTTGTGGGTCCGCATCAGGCTCTATGCTGGCAGTGCAGAGCCTGCTTGGGATTCTCTCTCTCTCTCTCTCTCTCTCTCTCTCTCAAAATAAAGAAATAAACTTAAAAAACCCTCAATGTCAAATACAGTGTACTAATGTACTCTTTGTCACAATTTAGAATCTGTTTGTTTACCGTAATCTATAGTCAGAATTATACCAGAAATATAGTTGACTGGTTTTCATGTGTAGATATTGTTCTACAACATATATCAGGAATTAAAATTTATTATGCATTTTTTTACACCGAGTCCTCTATAGCCAGTATGTTTAAGGCTATATATCATTAAAATACACCATGTCAAATACAAAAGCAGATATCTTCAAAGGTCTGCAAATCAGTTGTATAGCTAGGCAGCTTCATTTGATAATGAAGAAAGGCCATTTGGGGAGGGAAAAAAATGCAGAAGTCAAACAGCTCATTCATAACCAGACAAAGACAAGAAGTCAGTCATTATCATGTGGTAACTAATGATGTCTACTTTGAAAGTCAAATGAGCAAAACTACATAGAATCTTCTTTTGGAGTCAGACTGCCAAGAGTCAGATTCTGACTGTGTCATTTATTACATACTATGCTATCATTAAGTAACTATCTCTCTGTGCCTTAAGCTTTTCTGAACACTCAGAAATAGTAATTACCTCATAGGAAGTGTGACGACTAATCAAGTCAATATTTGTAAAATGCATACAACAAAGCCTGGGACAAAATAAGCCCTCCGTAAGTGTTAGTTATGGGATAGTTTCTCTTAGAATTAGACATGATACAACAATGATAAGATATTTCTAATCCATTATTTAAAGATCCCAAAATAGAGGTCAAGTCTAGTCACATCTTAAAATTTTGAAGAATTCAGTACTGAATTAAAAGCTAGAACTTTTGAATACCTTCAAAATATCCTTTGATTGAAAGGGCTAAATAGCATTTTATATTATTTTATAAATGTTTAAGTTTTTCTACTTTTTAGTTATTTTATATGTATAATAATAAAGATATTTAAAAAATGATAAAACAGGGGCGCCTGGGTGGTGCAGTCGGTTAAGCGTCCGACTTCAGCCAGGTCACGATCTCGCCGTCCGTGAGTTCGAGCCCCGCGTCGGGCTCTGGGCTGATGGCTCAGAGCCTGGAGCCTGTTTCTGATTCTGTGTCTCCCTCTCTCTCTGCCCCTCCCCTGTTCATGCTCTGTCTCTCTCTGTCCCAAAAATAAATAAACGTTGAAAAAAAAAATTAAAAAAAAAATAAAAAATTATAAAACAGATCTCTCAGCTTTTACAGTGTGAGTGGGCTTTAGTTTATCATGGAGATATTATAGAAATCATAAGTAAGTTTTTCACTAATTCTCTCATTGAAAATATGAACTACTGGTCAAAAGATACAATGAGTTATTTTTTTTGTTGTTTGCTTTTTTTTAAGATTTTATTTTTAAGTAATCTCTACACTCAATGCGGGGCTCCAATGCACAGCCCTGAGATCAACAGTCACATGCTCTTCTGACTGAGCCAGCTAGGTGCCCCAAAAGATGCAATGAGTTTTAAACAGACCCATTAATCCAAAACTACCAAATATATATGTTCACACAAGTATTGGACATATATACCATGTATTCATATATAGTAGCTGAGATCCAATGACGTGATAAATATTTTCATACATGGGAAGTAAGTCCCCAGAATTGCAAAGTTGTTATGGTGTATGCCACTGGCCAGCTGAACAATTGGAAGATGGGAGTGGAAGCAAGGAGGTAGGGCTCCTGAAAAGAAAAGTACTAAGATTGCCCTCTGTGACTTGGTTCTCCCTGTTCCCTCTCAGGGTTAAAGCTTGGGACTAGGAAGAAATAGATCCCCTTCCCCTCTATTGTGAAAGGGGGCTGAAACAAATGGCTGTTGACTTGCTGCTTGGGATATGGCATTATGATACCACAGCAGCATTATAAAGCTCCTGACCTAAGGAAATAGGGACAAAAACCACAACTTTCAACCTACTACTGAGCCAAGTTGTCATCTGACTCTGTGATTGGATCTCTGATAGGCTGGATGTATTTATAAAAATAGAAATTGTCAAACTCTATTTTAATAACTGCATCTTATCTGGATTAGAAGGAAGCAACTTCTAAACAACAGGATTGCTGAAGAGGGGAAAAAATAATAAAATAAAAAATCAAAGAAAAGCAAGCAAATGCATATACATGCATACATACCAATAACAACAAAACAAAATCAAAATCGCTAAAACTTTCCTACCAAAGTACTTACAGTTCAAAACGTACTTACAATCTGCATTATTAGATCATTCAAACAATTAAATAATAAATGATAGGGTATCAAATTAAACAACCAAATACACATTCACTCCAGGAGAAATCAATATTATAATCAGTCTGAGAATTTGAAATAATTAGTGCCGGGATGCTCAAAAAAAGTGATATACTCAACACAAATAAATGCATGAAACAAAAATAAGGAGTCATAAATAAGAATGGTAAATATGTGAAAGAATAAATTACTAAATTAGAAATGTTTTCCATAAAAATTGTTTACTGAAAGGAAAATTCTAAATATAGTCAGTATCAGCCTTGTGTGACCTACATATAAGAAAGTCAAATCCAAACCAGCATAAAGAAATTTTTATATATGTAACATGATGCGTTGTTTCAGAATCCCCACCAGAGATATAAAAGCAATTCAAATGAATAAAAATAACAGTCAATATTTGAAGAATCACCAAGATGTTTTCAGAATTGATAAAATTTCTCAGATACAAAATTCAATGCAAGTTGTAAGAAAAAAAAAATAATAAATATATATATATATAACTTATATCTGGTCACAACAGATTGAAACTGAAAAACAAAGATAAAAGAGTAAATTGCAAAATTCATGATGGAAACATATAGCACACTTTGTACCACCGATGGTGACATCTTCAGAGTACTGAAGGTAAATCATAGTCAAGTTAAAGTTTAATATTTAGTGGACATACCATATCATTCAAGGTGAAAGCAAAATAAGACTAGTTTTAGACTACATAAAGATTTTGAAGCTTAAAAAACACACTATGACTTTAAAATAATTTATTTTAGAAGGAAAAAGTAAAATCCAGTTATGGTATGAAAGAAATGTAGGGAAGTTGATCAAAGTAATTGATTAAATATTAGTAAATACAACTGTTAAATATTAAAATTATTATTTTTGAGTTTGGCTAAAAAAGGTTTAAACTCAAGGCTTTATACCATGTAAATAGATGAATGTGAGGACAGGGAATTTTAGAAGTAGGTAAACGTGCTACAGTAATGCACATTTGTTAGGTGACACTAATTGTGTTTAAAACAATATTCAGAATATGATAAAAATCAAGTCTGTTATTTCAAAATTATCTGAAGGAAGTAAATGTGGAAACTTTCTCAGTGCAATAGAAGGCATAACGATGGAAAAAATGGTAGATGAAACTGAAAAAAAATCATAGTACTAAGTAGAAATATATAAATAAATATAAAAATTATAGATGATTAATCCATAGATATACAGAGAATAGTAGATTACTGAAATAAAAATCTATCTGAATACTTCAAGGGTATTTTGTTTAGTCTTTTAATTTATAGAAAGAGATTGGGGGGGAGATGAAAAGCCATGGAACATACAAAACCTACTCAAAAGAAAACTGGTGCAAAATTACAATATCAGACAACACATAGCTAATGAAAAATGTGCTGATTTCAGCATATTAAACAACTAAGAGGCAGCTAAGTGATCCTTAAAGTAGTTTTATAACACTGAATGTACTTATTTGTAAATAAAAAAATACCAAATTATGGTTGCATGTATATGTTGGGTTTTTTGGTCAGGTTTTAATAAAATACATATATTTTTAAAATTTCCACTTCTACTGAAAATCAATTTTGATAAGCCTATTTCTTCAATTACATTTCACTTCCTGGATAATTAAGATAATTTTCAGGGATGTGTTATGACTCAGTTGTTCATATAGTTTATTATTCAAACTGGGATGCCTTTGACAGTGAAAGCAAAAACTGTTAATTACACTGGGACAACTTGAACGATCCAACGTTTATTACCATCCTGTTTCTAACTCTCATAGCTAGAATTTAGAGCAATTTTAATAGTATTAGAAATCCATTTTGTGTCTTGTTAACTTATTTTTTCAAATTGTGCCATCTAAGGATCAGCCTTGGTTTAAATATTCTACTTTTAGAACAAAAGTGTTGTCACTCTGGTTTAGTTAGTATTTCTGACATTTTTGTAACTGTTAGTTTACTTGAAATCTTTGAAATTAACTTCTTTTCAAGTCATTGTCCACTTGGCTTCTAAAGTGCACTTTCATATGCTTTTTTTTTTTTTTTGGCTTTTTTAATCTAAAATTAAAGATTACCTAACTAATACATATAGTGACATGAATAAACAATGTTTCACACTGGTATAACAAATGTGTTTGAAATTACAAATACTTCAGGGATGATTCTGAATGTCCAACATGAACAATAATAATCTTAAGTTCAGTTTCTTAACACTGAAACTTACTTACAGTGGCAAATAATTAGTGAACTCTCACACCAGGGAAATAGAAGCAAAAACTGTCATTTTGAGTAAAGCATTTTTTCACCTTGTAAAATTGCCAGGTGGCCTACTCAATTCCCAGCTTACATAAATGTTTAACAATTAAATGTGACTTTGAAGAGGTATTGTCTTTAAACTTTATATTTTTACTAGTTGTTAAGCTTGTAGAATGTGAAAATGTATGGTAAAGATGACTTTGGCGTCACAGATGTCCATATGCACAGGTATAGATTCTAATCTGGCTGTTTCCGAAACTCCAAAGGGTGAAAGTTCCAAAACTCCCGGGAGATTGCCAGGTCTGTTCTGAGTTTTCTTGGGGAATTGCATTAATTGATCTCTGGGACATTGTGAGAATGATCTAAAATCATTCTTCAGATCAAAGCTTTTAGAACCTTTTGTTTTCCTTTGATAGTTTAATCCTCTCTTCAGATGGGACCTACCCACAACTTCTTAATGCTTTCCTTATTTTCAGTAGTCGAGCTGAACTGCCTTAGCGATTTGCAATGCTGCTTACGAGAAAGAATGCCCATTTGACTGAAATATTGCTAGTGGTTTATTCTTCCTTGCACAACAGTTATGTTCCTGAAATACAGTTTAGATCATGTAATTTCCCCTTTTCAAAAATCCTTCTGACTTCCCAGAAATAATTCCAAAATTTTCAGGAAAGCAAAAATCCTATGATCTGGTAGCAATCTACCTTTTCCCTTTCATTTCCTGCCACATCTTTCCACCACCGCTACCACAGACCCTTGACCAAACATATTTTATACCACTGAAAAAGTACTCAATTTTACTCTACCTGTGTAATTTTTCTATCATAAAGTAGTGTAGATGCTCTCTCATTGCATCTTTTGTAAATTTCCAGGATTAGAATGTCTTATTTCAAGAGGTCCTGATAAATAGTTGTTTGAAATTGCAAGTGATTTCTGATTAGACACGATAGTTATTTCTCTTCCCATTTGTTCTGGGGGATTAGAAAGATTACCTGTGATAGGGACAAATTATTTTATTTATTAATTTATTATTATATTATAATTGTATGGTATTATTCTTTATATTATATCATTATTTATTTGTAATAAGTCCTTCATCAGGCCTCAATTCCGGATTCTATTGAAGAATACAAGATGCCACTTCCAGTTTTGAGGCCAATGAAATTACTGGAAGGCTCTTTCAAGCCTTTAACAGGCACTAGCCTATGAGTGCTGGCTCCACACAGCTGTATACTGGTCACTATCACCTGTCTTGGCTCTTTTCTCAACTGGTGCAGTTGCCGAATCTCAATCAGCCATACAAAAACTGGCAACTTTCAAGACCGTTGTGTTGTGGCTTTGTCATTTTTACTTTACATCCTTTGCCTCACAGGCAGAATTTGGATAATTCAAACAGAGACATGTAGACTTTCATGAATTTGGACTGGCAAAAGAATGTGGTTTTAATGGAGCACATTTTCAAAAGAAAAGTAGAACACATGTTCTGCAGCTGAACTTCACAGAGATCCTGGTTTAATGAAACAGTAGTAGCCACCCTCTTCTATAGTCCCTCAGTAGCAACAAAATGGTGGTACCAAAGGGAGAAAAATATAACCTTTCACACCTTTTTTTTTTTTCATTTTTAATATAAATCTATTACTTTGGGGGAAAAAAAGGAATTGAGGAAATTATAATTCCCTAAAACCACTGTAAAAAGGGGGAAAAAGTAAGGTAATAAAATTATAGCTTCTATTTAATTCTCTGACTCAGTGTGTCTCCATATTAAATATATGATTTTTCATTAAATAACATATCAGTTTAAGCACAGGCTCCTACTGTCTATTCTGGATGGTACATCAGCAGCCCCATATATAAGTAATGTCTAATTTCCTTGGGGACTAATTGGGATGTATCTATTTGTCTGGCTGCTGGAAGAGTAGGTTACATGTGTTGCTCCAAGACTTTCTTTTGTAGTTCTTTTCATGAAGAATTGGCTTTTTGTTCAAGTTTACTTAAAAAAGGTTTGTAGTCAAATGAATGAAGTTGTCAGAATAGCTGAGGAGTCTAAAGAGTAAGTTTACTTCCTCTGCTAAATATAGTTGGGTAGGCCTGTCAATTTAAGAAAAGAAAACTAGCCAGGCACCTGGGTGGCTCAACTGGTTGAGCATCTAACTTCAGCTCAGGTCATAATCTCACAGTTCATGAGTTTGAGCCCCAGGTTGGGCTCTGTGCTAACAGCTCAGAGACTGGAGCCTGCGTCAGATTATGTCCCTGTCTCTCTCTCTCTCTCTCTCTGCCCCTCCCCTCTTCACTCTCACTCTCTTTCTCTCTTAAGTATAAATAAACATTAAAAAAAAATAAAAAAAGAGCAGAAACTAGCTAAATCAATGGATGTCACCATTATTGCTTGCATTATTGTTAATTTCAGGATAAGCGGAGAATGGATCAAGGCCAGTATTTGGAATTTCTATTAGTATTAGAGCATAGCCTGTGTGGAGAAGTGTGCCTCCATACAGGAGACTGTAGCTCATGCCATGTGATTTTTATGTGACTCCATATGACTTACAAACTATAATTTGTCAGTTGTACTTTCCAAATCAATAACTCCTTAGGTGTACATCTTAAAATTTCCTATATTTTTTTATATCATTCTTCAGGGCAGGAATATAAAAGTAACCACACATAGTACCTTGATTTAATAAATGCTTGGCATTTTACTTTCACAGGTTATTAATTTTGTCTGATTCTCTTGTTAAATAGACATGATAGGATAGGTGTTTAATAATGCCCTGGATAATGGAGAGATCAATTAAAACATATAGAGAGATTTTCCCATGCCATGGTCCAATTTATTCAATAGTTTCATGTGTTTGTTTTTATGCTAAGATTTGTTGCTTAGCTATAGATAAGACAAACCTTCTATTATATTAACTAAATTTAACTATTAAAAGGAACATTTTCAAACACACAAAGTTAGAAAATAAAAAAGTCATGGAAACTTAGCAAATAAAATTGTGCTTTCCTCAAGGTAATATGGTATTACTCTTTTTTTTTTGAGAGAGAGAGTGAGAGCCTGTGTAAGCATATAAGCATGTGTGAAAACGGGTGGTCGGGGGGAAGAGGGAGAGAGAGAGAGAGAGAAAGAGAGAGAGAGAATGAGAGAATCTTAAGCAGGCTCCACACCCAGGGTGGATCCAGATGTGGGTTTCCATCCCAGGAACAGTGAGATCATGACCTGAGCAGAAATCAAGAGTTGGTCACTTCACCCACTTAGCCACCCAGGTGCCCCAATATTACTCTTTCAGTGATTACCAAAACACATACAACACAAAGATGAAAAATATTTTCAGTAATAACAAAGTTTTTAACATTAGCTACATCTACCAACTTCCTGTAGCACAGTGTTATTAAGAAAATTTTTCCAAAAGTCAGAAAATAGATAAGGGTGGAAAATGTGTCAGGATGTTTTTTTAATGTCCTACAATGGCATTTTCATGGATTATTTTATTCTACAGGAAAATTTACCAGTGTTTGACTTTTTATTTACATGCTGATTAAAGTCAAGATAACAGATTTGTTTCGTTAACCTAAAGATTTTTGTCGTGGAAAAAAAGTAACAATCCCCAAGGTTATGATTTTATTGCCCTTAGCTTAGTATCTGACAGAATCCTAATTCTAACATTCTTCTTTTTCTAATGCCTATAAATTATGTTTCTAAAATGCCCTTAGAACCACTTTTACTATTTTATTGTTCCCTCATTCATGAGTAAAGTACAACTTTGACACACACAGGTTTTATATTTGTATGAGTTTAATGTCTTTAACTTTTGAAAATTATACTTTGACACTATTAATAGAATCAAGGATTCAGAAAAATATTAGATTCTAGCCTAAAAGTTAAATTCTCAGATGTCCAGTGTAACACCAAATAATTGGTAAGAAAATAAAGACTTTGACAAATAACATTATGTCCATATGCTTTATAAAATGAGAAACTGGATCATATCAAGTGAAATTTCAACTATATCTTAATATAACCTTGATTTGTGTCCTTGTAACAGTTTTCTTGGGAAACAAGGTTCTGTTCCAGGATGGCCAGCATATGTCTATTTATCAATTTACTATTGTTTCATTCTTCAAGGTAACTGTTATTCAGGATTATGCATAATAGCTAAAAAGTGAAAATAATCCACATAAATAGATAGGGAAGGATGTTTAGTACTAACTTATAATATTAATAATAATAATAAAGAATATAGTAATAAAAAATACAGTGCACATACAGTCTACAACATAGATAAACCTCCAAAAACAATGCTAAGTGGAAGCAGCTGATGGGAAACTATCTATTATATGATCCTATGTCCAGAACAGACAAATCTATAAAGACAGAGAGTATATTAGTCCTTTCCTGGGGTTTCTGTAGGGATAGAAATGGGGCAACAGCTAAATGGTTATGAGATTTCTTTGTGTTATAAATAAAATGTTTTAATATTAGATTATGGTTATGGTGTGCAGCTCTGTAAATATACCTAAAAGCCATAGAATTGTTCAGCTAAGTGGGTGAATATTATGGTACATAAATTGTATCTTAATAAAATGTTCAAAAACTAAGATGCATCATTATTGCTTGAGAGTTTTTAGTATTCTCTCCTATCCCCCACTGTAAATCTACTGAGTTTGGGTTGTTTTCATTATTCTGATTAGGGCATTCAAATGAATAGAGTATATTTATATGTTATAGTCATCTTTATAGTGCCATAGGCATGAAATGATACTAAAACTAGTAATAGTTAAGCTAATCATAGCAGATTTTAATGGTATGTGGATACATGTCATCAGATTTGATCCTCACTATTACTCAAATTATATGATAATGAGCTACGCATTTATAACATTTGGTTTTACTTACTAATTCCAGACATATTCAGCATTTTGGAGACTATTTCTTGAAGTTTTAGGATTACCATGTTACCAGGATGCAAGTAATAAACAGCATCTAAAATAAAAATGAAGAGTAGTTGTTAGTAATCCTAAAGGAAAGAGTCTTGTTAGTTGACGTTTGTCACAATGGAGGCAAATATTCCCCTCCATTTTTTATATCTTCCTTTTCCTTTATTCTTTCTCTTCAAAATTTCTCACTTTTCCACTCCCGTTTGCCTTTTAGTGGTTGATACTCACACCAACTGAACAAGTAAATACTTTAAGACTGGAGGAAGAGGAGTATAATTTCATTTTGAGGAAGGAGTTTTCATTAGCCATGTGGCTAAGGAAATTGTATCTACCCCTTTATATTCTAATCCTACAATACCAGCCATATGTGATTTTTATAGTCACCTGGAACCATGAGAATGAAAAGGTGGTAGGTATGTATGGATGAAGCTTTTCTTATTGAGGAAAAAACTCTGACTGTAGTACTTCCAAAGAATTAATTACCAGACAAAGATAAAATAGGTTCTAAAACAACTTGTAAAATTATGTTCCATGTAATTATGTACATATTTTAATAGAATTAATATGGATTTATACATGAGGATTCTCTTTCATGTATACTACTTTCTTATAGTAACAGATTTTCAAGTTCCATGGCTGTAATGTTGATTTTAATGCCTTTTAACAATTTTATTTGTTAAATGTTTGTTTATTTTTGAGAGAGAGAGAGAGGAAGACAGAGAGACAGCATGAGCCAGGGAGGGGTGGAGAGAGAACGGGGGACAGAGGATCTGAAGCAGGTTCTGTTGCTGACAGCAGAGAGCCTGATGCGGGGCTCAAACTCACAAAACCTGAGATTGTGACCTGAGCAAAAATCAAGAGTACGATGCTTAACTGAGTTACCTCAGTGTCCCTTTAATCCTTTTTTTTTTTTTTTTTTTTTTTTAAAGTCTGACCTTGGAGAAATAAAGCAGAGCCTGAGCCAACAACAAACACACATTCTCTATTTCTAGAACTCAAATTGTTTAATAGGTAGCTTTTCAAAGGCAGAGTTTTGGAGTGAGAAATTGCTTCCCATCCTGTATTTAGAGGGCTGTGTGATTTTCATGTTGAGATGCACATTTTGGCTGTTAAAGACTGTGTGATAATGAAAAACTTGCAACTTCTCTGGAGACAGCTGTGCCATTTCAGACAACCCACTCCCTTTCCTGTCTGGTCTTTCTTATTTTTGTTTTTATTTTTAATCCTTGTGAAATCTTAGGCAATATTTGTCTTTCAAACATGATTTCTGTGTCTACTGGCATTTCTTCCTCTAATTTCATGGATCAAAAATAACATATGTGGTCTTATTTGTTTTGAGGCGAATTTCACACTTTGAAGTACTATTTGTTTACTTGTTTGATTGTGTATTTTTAACACAAGAGATTCTGGAAGCTTTTCATCTTTGTTACAACAGGTTATAGATCCCCTTCTCATTCAGAAATTATAGACTTATGAAATGCTAACTAGTCTTCCATGTAAGATTGTTTAAAATCCATTTCTGGGGCCTGTGGGTGACTCAGTAGATTAAGCGTCCAACTTTTGGTTTCAGATCAGGTCATGATCCACAGTTCGTGGGTTTGAGCCCCACACCAAGCTCTGTGGTGACAACAAGAAGTCTGCTTGAAATTCTCTTTCTCCCTCTCTCTCTGCTCCTCCCACATGTGCTCTCTCTCTCTCAAAAATAAAATAAATACACTTAAAAAAATAAAATACAATTTATTTCTTATATAGCAAGAGGGTATATACTATGCAACATTAAAAAATAACTCTACTGTAATATATTTATCTATATTGATTATGTATTCATGAGCTTTATCTTCTCAGTTAGTAATATTTTTAATTGAAAAAAATCATAGATGACTAAAGCTCAGAATAAATATTACATATTGGATATCAGCTTCCTTTAATATTTTTACCCTGAAGGAGCCATTTAAATATTTTTAGTCCTTGCACAAAATTATAATGCCTATATGCATTAGTGTGATCAATAAATTATAGAGATTATAACCCCATAATAATAGTGAAGGGAATTTTTTTTTCTGTGAATCTGTTTATTTTGGCCAGTTTATTGGCATACTTTATTTATATGATTCTCTATTCCCACCATGGACATCAATTCCAATGAAAGTCAAAAATGCTGGTAAAAATACCTTCGGGTTTTTTTTTCTTAATTTTTGTTTTTCAAACAAATTTTCTATTTTAAATCCATTTTTCTAATCCAAATAGGCCTAATTGTCATATTATAAATTTCTACTCCACAAGATTATTGTGGTACATGACATATGTTACACGGTATCTTTTGGACTATTTTTTATATTAAATAAGTGGGTTTTAGTCAATTTTTCAAGAACATCCCCCACAAGGCACTTATGGTTTTTTTTTTATTAACTTCTTTCTTTTTCATAAATTTTATAAATGCATAAGGCAAACAACACATTTTGGTTAATGGCTATGGTAAGTCAAAATGGGATTTAATTTTTTTGAAAGACTCAAGAGAATAAATTTATATAAAAATCATAAATTGATTTTAATGAATTTTATTTATAACATTTTTTTATCATTTTGAATAGCAGAACTACAAAAACTAAACCAAAGCAGCTTCAATTAAAATGTATAGACTGTGGCAAATTTGACACAAGTCATATGCCAATCAATATTTTTATACTAAGGGACATGTTCGGGCTCAAGTAGCAATTTAGTAGTACAAAATTATTATAGACATGTGTAGCCTTTCATAGATGCATATATAAATTCAAAGTTATTTTTGAAACTAAAAATAAAAATGAACTAAAACTTATTAATATGAATTATTCCTTTTTCTCTACAAGAAATTCCTTTTTCTCTACAAGTACTCAGTTGGGGTCAAATTCGAGTTAACACACACAGATTTCATTTTCAAGTTAAATGAAATGATTTCTCTCCTTGCTCATGATTCTTACTAAACAAAATAAAAGAAAATAAAAAAGCCTGTTCGCCTATACAAGTTGCGGAAAACTTCAGCAAAATGTTTACTGCTTTCATATTAATGGCAGAACAGAAATCCAGACTTCGTCTAGGAAAGATCAGCAAATCTCATCTCGAGTGAATGAGGACCCTTCAGCTCACAAAGTTCTTCCTCTTTGCTAAAGTCCACTGTCTGATTGAACAGAAGATTTAGATAAGACGTCCCTCTCCCAGTCATTCACTTGTATTGAAAAGCAGGGCATGATTCTCTTCGATTTTGATATGTAGCTCCTTCAGGTGGTTTTCAATAATATTTAGAATATTCTGATATTCTCCCTCCCTATCAACACCGAAAAACTGGAAACACTTCAACATTTCCTTTGCAGAATGATTTGCCCAAAGATTGTTTCCTTTTAAAGCAATGACTGTAGTCATTCAAAAACAAAACATATTCCACATGACACTGGGTCCTATTCCATAAGTTCATGTGATGAAAAATATCTGAGAGTCAGCTAATTTCTGTAGTCATGCCTCATCTTCAAAATACTCATCAAAGCCTGATGTTACTTTTATGACAATGACTTCTCCAATTTACCTTTCAGCTCAAACACCTCATTGAGAACTCTTCTTTGGCTAAGCTACCAAATTTCTGTGTGCTGCACAAGATTTATATGTTCTTGGTCAAAGTTTTCATGTACTTCAAGTGCTCTTGAGTGAACTCATCTTTGTTTAAAAAACCATTTTGTAACATCCTCAAGAAATATTTCATTTCCAAGAATTTTTGACAATAGCACCTCTCTGTGAAAAATATGATGCGAGGGTTTTTTTGTTTGTTTTTTGCAAGAGAAGTGAAACCCTTAATAAAACCAATCATTGATGTGGTACTATCTGTACAGATGCTGACACATATTTTTATTTCCAGATATGAAGGCCACGTTTTAAATATATCTTGGTCATTATTTATTTCCACTGGCTTTCACAGCAGAAAATATTTTATTGAATTTAACCATGATTTACAAATCTTGTAAATGCAAGACATTTCCTGGGGAAATCTGTTCACTCATCATCTTCAATATAGAGGTGTTTCACATAAATCTCTTCAGCATATGTTGCATGCCATCAATATATCACCTTATTACACTGTTTGAGGATGGAACAATTTCCATATATTGAACTATATATTTTCTTAGCATTTTACTGACTATATTTTTACCTGCTAGCATTAGTAGTTTCTTAAAAACTACATGACTTTTCCTTTTCTGAGATTCTGTAGTCTTTTCATCTTCTTTCCTTCCTTCCTTCCTTCCTTCCTTCCTTCCTTCCTTCCTTCCTTCCCTCCTTCCTCCTTTCCTTTCTTTCTTCCATTCCTTCCCTTAAGTTTTAATATGAGATTCCAGTAGTTGTTTAAAATAACTCATAGCTTTACTTGTCAAATGACTCTCATTTGTTTTTAAAGTCTTGTCAATGTTTCTGAAGCCATTGATTCTTATGTAAGCTGTTGGCCACAAAGCATGGAAGAATTAGGAAAATTTCTATTTCCGGAACATGTACAAACCACTAAGAATTAGTGTTTTCTTTATTATTAACCTTATCAGAGTAGTCCGTAGGCCTACTATAAGTTTCCCTTATTTTTTACTTGTATTCTTTTTTATGCATAGCTTCATTTGCTACGTTCAAAAGCAAGTCATTTTAGCCTGTTAATGAATGAGTTAATCTGCCAGAGGAAACCACATAAATGCACCTCACTTCTGCCTGTACCACCAACATCAGAAAACAAAATACTCCCACAATTGGAATTGCCTCTGTCTGTTTTTAAATTTTATGGTGTTTCTGTGCTTTTGAGGACACTTACACAACAGCCTCCTGATGTGGGTGCTATTGCTACTGTTTATTCATTCCCTTCAAATTTTTGTGTTGCTTTCCACTGAAACACGAGAATCTCTTTACTATGACTTTGTGCTGTCTCTGGCACATTGGATCAAAAGCCATGCTGGTTTGTGTTTCCAGAATCTCACAGATTATTTTGTATGAGAAAAAAAAAATGCTGTAACAGATATGATGGGGAGTTGCACCAGACACTAACTTCACCCTAGTGTGCCTTCAAATTTCAGAGACTAGAAAACTAGAGTCATTTTTCAGGAAGCTCTGCAGACACAGTTCCAGATGTGACTTAGCTTGGGTAAGTCATGCGAGACACTGATTTGGAAATAAATGAATTTGGGAGAAAAATAAATAAATAAATGAAACTGGGAGAAAGGCAGAACATGAAAGCCCACGTTTCTTGGCATGGATGATGGCAGAAGTAGCATAATCATCAAGGCTGAAGTTGCCTTGGAAGCTTCCAGGTTGTGGCAGAGTAAGCCGCTCTCCTGGCAATTCAGTTTTGTGGTGTGATTTTTAGAATAATTTTGGATGCTTAGACGCTGTTTCTTTAGCTCTGCCAATTCTTTTTTTTTTTTTTAATGTTTTTAAATGTTTATTTATTTTTGAGAGAAAGAGAGACAGAGAACAAGCAGGGGAGGGGCAGAGACAGAGGGAGACACAGAATTTGAAACAGGCTCCAGGCTCTGGGCTATCAGCACAGAGCCCGATGCATGGCTCAAACTCATGAACTGTCAGACTGACCTGAGCTGAAGTCAGACTGTGCCACCCAGGTGCCCCAACAATTTTTTAAACTATACAAATCTGTACTTAATCTCTTCGTATTTTGTGTCATTAAAAATACTGATTTGTATTTAAAACAGATAACATTCAGTTCACAGAAATACACAATTCTGAACAATTTTTTTAAAATTTTTTTGATGTCCTCCTTTGAACTCAGTCATAATTCCATAGAAAAGTGAACAAATTTAATGAGGTACAAAAATACCCCTGCATTTCTCTCCCTTCCATATCTCCCTCCCTATTTTGAATCATGCATATAGTCACCAAACCATTATTTTAGACCAATCACTTATTAGGGACTATTTTCTGCCTTTTTTTTTTTTTTTTTTTTTTTTTTTTTTTTTGTCCAGAAAGCTCTTAGTTCTCTCAGGTAGGTTAGTTTCAAGGTGGACCTATCAAACTACACCTTCAACAGACAGCTCTGTGACATGTTGTGGTGATTGCAATAAATTGTTGTACGAAGTTTCTGGTATGAAGTTATTTTCTAAATTTTATAAGGGTAAAATGCTGAGATTGTTTAATATCTATAGTTTCTTCTGTCATTTTCTTAAGAAACATGAACATAAGTTAACCAGGAAAATTAGCAGATGTTTATCATACAACCTGCTTATTACTAGATGTTTCTTCAAATATAATGTAAATATTGTATGTTTTTTTTATTTTTTTAAATGTTTTTATTTATTTTTGAGACAGAGAGAGACAGAGCATTAGCAGGGGAGGGGCAGAGAGAGAGGGAGACACAGAATCCAAAGCAGGCTCCAGGCTCCGAGCTGCCAGCACAGAGCCTGATGCCGGGCTGGAACTCATGGACGGACTGAGAGATCATGATCTGAGCCAAAGTCGGAGGCTCAACAGACTGAGCCACCCAGGCACCCCAATATTGTGTGCTTTTAAAGCAGACCTGTAAACAAGTGTCTGTAATTTACAGTGAATCGAGACACAATTATCCAGTATATTTGCAAAAGATAAATTCTATATTTATGTTTTAATGGTGGTTAGTAATGACCATTGGAGGGTAGACCAATTAAAAAATCAAATTATCCAAACGTGATATAACCATGATCTTGATAAAGGTCTTGGCAAGAGAACTCTCAATGAGAGACATATTATAGAAGATTATATAGTAGAAAGTCTCCCAAGTAAATTCTGGAGGGGAAAGTTGAAGCAGTTTTGTTTCCAACTTGAAAGAGAAGAAACAGTTCAGGGAGAGGGGAGCCTTCTTGTTTCTATCTTGGTGTTAGGATAATGCTATTTACTGAGGTAAGGATTTCATTAGAGAGACTGGTTTGTGCACAGTGTTATCCAGATTACCCCCATCCCTTTCAAGAAAGAACTCATTTACCCAGTGGTTAAGAAAGTTGCTGACTGACAGATTATAATCAAGATTCACTCCAGAGAATGTCCTAGACTAAAAAGAACAAAATTTGCACAGTCACATCCTCTTCTTGACAGCGGCCTGAGTCCAATGACTGATGTCAGGGTGTATACGCCCAACCCTTGCCCTGCATCTGGAATTATGCCAGCTTCAGCATGTGGAGTCAGCTGACGCTTTTCCTCAGTGTCTTGCAGCCCAACTTCTGTGATTCATGCTTCTTTTACTCCTGAGTTTGCTGATACCTAAAGGACTCAGACTTCTCCCTCTCAAACTCTGTCCCAGCATTTTAGTTTAGTTTTTGTGTTGTGTTTAAGATAAATCTAGAACTCAACGTAGTCTCTGAATGAGAGAAAGAAGTTGAGTCACAGGGCATCAAAAGTCACTGACATGGAATACATAATTCATGGAAAGTTTACAATGAGAAAGAAGTGAAACAAAGAAAAATACTTGAGAATACAGAGAATTTAGAATTTGGACAGAAGAAGAGAAACCAGAAAAAAAAAAATTCAGTAAGAGGGATACCTTGGTGGCTCAGCCGGGTTAAGTGTCTGACTCTTCATTTTGGCTCAGGACACCATCTCATGATTTATAAGTTTGAGCCCCCACATCAGGCTCTGCACTGACAGTGTGGAGCCTGCTTGGGATTCTCTCTATTCCTGTCTCTCTGCCCCTCCCCTGCCTGTTCCTCTCTCTCTTTCTCTCTCAAAATAAATAAATACTTAAATAAACAAATGAATAAATCTCTCAGAATAAATACATAAATAAATAAATCTCTCAAAATAAAATAAAATAAAATAAAATAAAATAAAAAAAGATTCAGTAAGGGAGAGAAGCTAAACAGGTAAGAGAAGAGCCATGGAAATAAGGAGCTACAGAAGCCAAGGCAAGGTGATATGTCTCAAAGGAAAGAACAGTCTCAAAGTCAGATACTCCAGAAATGTCAAGTAAGAGAACAGAAAAATGCCTGATAAGAGTTTGTTGTAAGAATTCAATGTTTACTGCGACAGACATCATTTCATTGTAATCATAGGAAATAAACCAGACCAAAATGGGTTGAATAGGAAGTTTAAAATGGAAAACAACAACAAAATATGTTTATTAAGAATAAAAACAAAGATAGTGTGATGGTTAATTTTTAAAATTTCATGTGCCAACTTGACTGGGCCACACGTGACCAAATGGTCAAACATTATTCTGGGTGCAACTGTAAGAGTGTTTCTGGATGAGATTAAAATTTGAATCAGTGGATAAAGTAAAACAGATTGCTGTCCATGCTGTGGGTAAGCCTCACCCAGTCAAGTGAAGATTTGAATAGAACAAAATGCTGAGGAAGAGAAACTCCTCTTGCCTGTTTAGTGAGCCAGGACACTACCACTTTCTGACTTCAGGCTCTTCTTAGGTCATGAGCCTGTCTGCTTGCAACCAGAACAACACCATCAGCTCTTCTGATTCTCAGGCCTTCTGACTCACATTGGCTCCCCTGGGTGTGTGACTGATTGACTGCAGACCTTGAGACTTCTTAGTCAACATAATTGTGTGAGCCAATTCCTTTTAATAAATCTATACATTGTTCTCTTTCTCTGGAGAACTCTAATACAGGTGGACTGTAGTTTGTTTCAAGAAGGTTGGCTAAAAGTGAAGACCTTTACTAGTGGATGAGCTTACATTTTAAATAAAAATGTTCCAGGGGGAAAAGGTTCTACTTGATTGTTCCTCCTTAGTTTTATTCTTATCTCCTTTAATCAAATAGAGGATATAAATACTTCTCTATTCTTTTTACGGAATTTTCCCTGAGCACTGCAGTTATGTAGAAGACTAAATCATGTGTTCTAGACATTGAACCTTCCCACTAGAATGAGAATCCTGGTATATTCTCTCTATATGTTGGGTCTTCTCATGTATTTGCTCTGTATTAGGGTTTTTGTTTTGTTTTTGCATTAAACAGACGGAAAAATCTTTAACATTATCTCTATCTTCAATTTATATTAGCATGGTTGTCTGATTTTCTTCTTTGTTATCACCTTCAGCAATTTACAAAGAAAATAGTATGCTCTTAGTAATGTAAATATATTTTAGCCTGAATTTAAATCATCTGTAAAATTATAAACAACATTTCCAAATTATTTTCTGTTTACTTACTCCTCTGTAGGTATGTTGACCCACCTGCTTGCGTTAATTTCATAGGGCTACAATAGCAAAGTACCACAAATGAGGTAGATTAAATCAACATAAATTTATTGTCTCATAGTTTTGGAAACTAAAAGTCTGAAATCAGTGATGCAACAGTGTCATGCTCCCTCTGTAACCTGTAAAGGAAGAGCCCTTCTTTGCCTCTTCCTAGTTTCTGGTGGCTGCAGGTGTTCCTTGGCTTGTGGCAACATAAATCCAGTCTCTGTCTTCACCTTCCCATATCCTTCTTCTTCCTGTGTGTCAGTCTTCACATCATCTTCTCTCTTTTCATAAGGGCATCGGTCATGTTGGATTAAGGGCCCATTGTACTGCAGTATGTTTTCATCTTGACTTAACTAATTACATTTGTAATGACCCTATTTCCAAATGAGGTCACAATATGAAGTATAGAGGATTCAACTTCAACACTTTTTAAGGTGGGGCAGAGAGGCACAATTAAATCCATAACACTCTTTCTTCCTAGCACACGAAATCTATTCATACCTTCTGGCCTTGCACTTGTTTGCCCTTTCTTGTGTCTATCATGTTCTTCTACTCCTCCAGGTCTACACTTAAATGTCATCTACCAGAAAGACTTTCCCTGACCATTTACCAATACTTTGTGTTCCCTTTTGCTTCTTTGTAACACTTACCACCAACTCCATGCAATGTACTTATTGGCTTATTTATTTATGTTTTTTTTTTTCATTTTCAAAGATTAAAATACCTCCTGAACCAGAGGTATCATCTTTATGAATTGTGGAAGAAAATAGAATCAACAAGGAAGACATTAGGGTGAAAGCAGGAGGCTGTGATAAACAAATGTTCTCAAATACCTCTAAATCACACACACACACACACAAATTAATGTTAAAGGGAAAAATAAGCTACAGTTTCATAACATATTTAGGGATAGAGTTTATATTTAGAGCAAATTACAGATAAGGTATTTTGGGGGGAAAAAGTTAATTTAATCAACAGTTAGCAACTATTTAGTGAGTCCTTATTATATGTTAAAACAGTGTCAATTGGGCAATGGTGTTATAGCAAAAAAATGTTAAAATACCAAATTCTCTGCTGCCATAGGGCTTGCATTCTAAAAGAAGAAGACAGAAGATAACCAAATTTTAAGAATACTTAATACAGGGGCACCTGGGTGGCTCAGTCATTTAAGTGTCTGACATCAGTGGATCATGTGGTCTGTGTCTGACATCATGATCTTGTGGTCTGTGAGTTCAAGCCCCATGTTGGGCTCTGTGTTGACAGCTCAGAGCCTTGAGCCTGCTTCGGATTCTCTCCTCCCCCATTCACTCTGTCTTTCTCTGTCCCTCAAAAATGGATTTAAAAAAATAAAAAAAATATTTAATATATATTCAATATATATTCCCTCATATGTAAGTATTTTATACACACACACACACATGGAAAGTGAGAGAGAAAAAACAGATATGGCAGATAGAGGTGCTTGACTGGATATCATTTTATCCTCATTTTATCTAAGGTGTTTAGAGAAGCCTCTCTGTGGAGATGACATTTGTGCAGAGACTTCAATGAAATAAGAAATGACCCAAGGAACAGTGTCCAAGACAAGGTAATCAGCAATTTAAAGGTCCTGAGATAAAAGAAGAATGTGTTTTGCATATTTAAGGAAGAGTAAGAAGACCAGAGTGACCGGAGCAGAATGAATGAGAGGAAAAGGAATGATAAATAAATTTGGAGTGTGGGTGGGGAGAAGCAGAAGGAGAGGCCCGGGTTGGTAAACTATGACCTAGCATTTAAATCTAACCCGGTGCTTATTTTTCTAAATAGAATGTTTTTGGAATATAGCTATGCCCATTTATTTATGTATTTTCAATGGCAGCTTTCACACTACAAGGGCAGAGTTGAGTAGCTATGATGAAACCATATGACACACAAGGCCTAAAATATCTACCATCCGGTCCTGTACAGAAAACATTAGTGGATCATCATAAGAACCCTGGAATTTACTGTGCATGAGGTGGGTTTTGAATAGAATAATGGATATGTGATCTGACTTAAGTTTTAAAAGGATCACTCTGACTATTATATAAAGAACAGACTGTGAAGGGCTAAAGGTAGAAGCAGGCAAGTTAGCTCAGAAGTGTCATAATTGTCCACCAAACTTAAACTACATTGTTAATATACATAATTAAGTAATCTCATGATCTCAGGTAACCATAAGAGTGGCTTTATAGTTTAATTTTGGTGTAAAAGCTTGCAATCTTGCATACTATTCTTTTATCTTTTAAAATCTCTAATGTTTCATTTTCCTAAGTTTTTTCAACTATATGTTGAAAACAGAAAATTTGAAGTTTTTATTCTATTTGCACTTTGAAAAAGGTTTTAATTTCATGGGTGCTCTGATTATCCTCATGCAAATTGCTTTCACTGTATCTGAAAAATTTTTAGGTTATTTTTGGTAAACTATGACTAATACTAACCTTTAGACTCTGTTGCAATTAAAATCTTCCTCATTTGAATCACTAGAGTTTTGATAAATATTTCCACATTATAAAAGTGAAATTATAATTTTTTCTTAAAACTAATCGTAAACACACTGAAATACATTACATTAACTTAATATTGTGACTTATTTATTTATTCATATCAGACAATGAATATGTATCAGGTGCTAATGTTGTGACAGTCACTATCCTATGCACTAACATGAAATGATTAATGAACAGACATTTTGCTTTAGTATAGGGAGAGGCAAGAACAAATGAGCAAGTAATCAAACAAAAGTAAATGAGTTATAGACTGTGAAAAGCTATAAAAGGGAACAAACCTACTACTAAGATAGAAATAATAGAGGGTTGTATGGTGACAGATGGTAGCTACACTTGTGATGAGCAGAGCATAACTTATCGAAAATGTGAATCACTATGTTGTACACCTGAAAGTAATGTAACACTGTGTGTCAACCACTCTCAAATTAAAAAAAAAAAAGAAAGAAAGAAAAAGAAATAATAGAGACTAACCTGTTTGTATGATAAAAGTAATTTTTCTAGAAAAGTAATATTTAAGCTGAGACCTAAAAATAAGATGTCACCAATCTTGTAAAGAATGGAGGAAAATCTATTATAGATGGTAGGGACACCGCATATAAAGCCCCAACATAAGAATAGGCTTGGTGTGTTTGAGGAATTGAAAAGCCAGTGTCGCAGGAGCAGAACCATCAATGGATGGAGCGGAGATGACTACAGTCACACAGAACAAGAGACACTGCAGCTTCTAACATACAGTGACACGTTGACACAATTCCAAAAATTCTGTGGAAAAGACATCATATTTAGAGAAGTTTTTTAGTATATGCGCTGCCTAAGCGAGCACAAGAGTTTTTTAAAAAATGACTTAAAATAAGTACTTTGCCTACTTTAATCAAAATGTTTGAATTATTCGTTCACATTAATCAAATCTAATGCTTAATTTTTTTTCTCGAGGCACAATTTAAGGATCCTAAGAAATAAGAATTTTTATTAGCCACATCATGCCAATTTACATGCTTCATAGCAGGAAATCCTTTTCTGTGTGTGCGTGCTTTGATCTCGCCATTTTATTTCATCTTACTAAATTCCTTATAAAGTCATATCAAATATAAGCCTTGGGAAGTATGTATAAAGTCCATTTCCATTTTTATCCCATTACTGGGTCTTTTTCATTGGAAAAAATCCCTAAGGTTGCTCTCATTTTGTATGCAGTTTGAAGATACAGCTTAATGCCTGCAGAGACACATTTATTTATTTTAACTTTGATCATAGCTGAAAACTTAATACTGTTTTTTTAAACATTTTCCCCTTTGGTGATAATTTTCTTTTTAATTTTTACCAAAGAATAATCTAATTTTGACACTATGTGTATAAATGTATATTTTTTCCACTAAGAGTGGGTTGGAAATCCCCTTATCACATGAGAATATAGTCTGGAGGGATATATTTCTGCTTTAGAATAAAAATTGTTAGTCACATCTTAAAGAATTTGATAATACATAAACAGTGATTTATTAAGAAAAAATAGTTCTATGACTTTTCTCCAGCAATCTCATTTTCTGCATTTCAATATAAAAACATAGATAGGTTGACCTATTTTGTCTGAATATCCATACTTTAAACTCATACTTTAATACTCCTTCATAATCATACTTTCAAGGTAATGGAAATTATAGATTCAAATTCAGAGTTGATTAATTCCAATTAGTCTAATATCATAATATCCTTTATGAGAGAAAAAAATATTGAAAAAATCAACTTAGAAACCAATGTGGATGCATTTAGCATCAGTTTTACTACGAACTGACTGAAATAATTTGTTACGGGAATAAATTATAAGATTTCCAAACATATATTTTATTTGTTAACAATACATTACCATGTGCCAAAGCCGACATTCAGTGCTAGGATCAGCCCTGGGTATCACAAAACCAACAGTTGTTAGAAAAGTGTAAGGTATTCCAATAGGTCAAAATAATGACACTTACCACAGTCTGTGACTATGGAGAGGAAATAGTGTCTATTCTCACAATTTAGCCAGTAATCAAAATTATCTAGAGAACATTTAAAAAATGTATAAGCCTTGGTCCTACCTCACATTAAGAGAAAAGTACGGGTCTCTCCTGTAAATCAGAGGATGATATGGTCAAGTACACAAATAAAGAAGGTCATTGGGGCATAAGAATATAGAGTGGATGAATGGTACAGGAAGGAAGTTCACGTGACTGGGGAAGTTACTGCACTAACTTCAGTGAAGATGATGTTACATGAATTAAGTTTGGAGATGTGGAGATCAAAAGAAAGATTCGAGAGTTAATTCAGATGATTGCACAGATATAGAGTATATAAAAAAGAGAACACCGTTGCATAGAGGAAAAAATTGTGTAAGAATCTGAAATATTACCTAAGTGCTATCCAGTAGGGTAGTCACTAGTCACATGTAGCTATTTAGTACTTGAAATGTGACTAGTCTAAGCTGAGATATATTTTATGTGTAAAATATACATTGGATTTTGAAGATTTAGTAAAAAAAAAGAATATAAACATGTTATTAGTAGTTTTGTCTTAATTACATGCTTAAATAACAAAATGTTGGATATGTTGGGGGAAAATGCTATAACAATGAATTTTATCTGCTTATTTTGACTTTTTTAATATGTGATGAGGTAATTTAAAATTGCACTTTGGGGGCGCCTGGGTGGCGCAGTCGGTTAAGCGTCCAACTTCAGCCAGGTCACGATCTCGCGGTCCGTGAGTTCGAGCCCCGCGTCGGGCTCTGGGCTGATGGCTCAGAGCCTGGAGCCTGTTTCGGATTCTGTGTCTCCCTCTCTCTCTGCCCCTCCCCCGTTCATGCTCTGTCTCTCGCTGTCCCAAAAATAAATAAATGTTGAAAAAAAAATATTTATAAAAAAATAAATAAAAAAAAAATAAAATTGCACTTTGGCTTGTAATATCTATTTATTTAACAACACTACCTTAGACGATGATCTGGACTTTATAATTTTATTTTTTTTAATTTTTAATTGTTTATTTATTTTTTTAGAGACAGAGCCCGAGCAGGAGAGGGTCAGAGAGAGAAGGAGACACGGAATCTGAAGCAGGCTCCAGGCTCAGAGCTGTCAGCCTGACACGGGGCTCAAACCCAGGAGCTGTGAGATCAAGACCTGAACCAAAGTCAGATGCTTAACCAACTGAGCCACCCAGGCGCCCCTGGACTTTATAATTTTGAATGTAACTTATACCTTCTAAGACTCTGTCTTCACTTTAGCAGGATACAAATAACTTTTTAAATTTTTTTTCTGAAAAGCCCATAGGCCTATTTGGAGGATCAATTGAAAGAAAATATAAAAGAACAGTGTAAATAACAAAACATTTATAAATTATTTTGAAATAAATAAATAAAATGTACAGCTAACCTAGGTCACTCTGAAAATCACTTTTTTTTTAAGTTTATTTATTTATTTTGACAGAGAGAGAGAGAGAGAGAGTGGGAAGGGGCAGAGAGAGAGAGAGAATCCCAAGCAGGCTCCATGCTGTCAGCTCAGAGCCCAACATGGAACTCAATCTCATGAACCAGGAGATCATGACTTGAGCTAAAATCAAGAGTTGTATGCTTAACTGACTGAGCCACTCAGGTGCCCCTGAAAACCACTTTTGTGCAAACATAACTTCCATGATTAGACAGCTAACTGATCAGCACAAATTAGCATAAATCAGGACTCTAAGAATCAATTTTGCCAAGGCAAATTTTTTATCCTAGATACTACCTGAAGAAATTCAGATGTAGCCCACAATAATGTGTTTAATGTCTAATAATCTTATAAAAACTAAATGTTCTCCATAACATAGGGCAATGTATTCTATTTAGCCTAAATCTACTCCCTTGAAATGTCATTAGGCCCAATAGTTAGATTCAAGAAGTCACTGAATAAACAATTGCCCACCTATAAATTGGAATAATTTATTCACTTTGAATATATTATCTTTAGCTATCTTCATATATTTAATATGACTTCTTTAAAAATGTATCTGTTTTTCATAGAAAACTTGAAGTGTTTGAGGTTTTAGGGCAATATAAAGTGAAGTCAACTCTCAAGGTGACTAATTTTGAAAACAAAACCAATGGGGCACCTAGGTGGCTCAATCGGTTAAGTGTTGGGCTCTTGGTTTCAGTTTAGGCCATGATCTATGGTTTGTGAGTTCCAGCCTGATATCAGGCTCTGCTCTGATGGTGTGGAGCTTGCTTGGGATTCTCTCTCTCCCCCTCTCTCTGCCCCTATTTCTGTCGTGCTCTCTCTCTCTTTCTCTCAAAATAAATAAATCAACTTAACCAAAAAAAACTTACTTAAAAAAATTTAAAAGGGGCGCCTGGGTGGCGCAGTCGGTTAAGCGTCCGACTTCAGCCAGGTCACGATCTCGCGGTCCGTGAGTTCGAGCCCCGCGTCGGGCTCTGGGCTGATGGCTCAGAGCCTGGAGCCTGTTTCCGATTCTGTGTCTCCCTCTCTCTCTCTGACCCTCCCCGTTCATGCTCTGTCTCTCTCTGTCCCAAAAATAAATAAACGTTGAAAAAAAAAATTAAAAAAAAAAATTAAAAAAAAAATTTAAAAAAGAGAAAATGTTGCCTTATTTTTGTGAAAATCACTTTGATGATTCTCTCAAACAAGTTATGAATATTGCATGTAATAACAAAAACCCTGATAATTGCGAGAGGTTCAAAATTACTTTAAACTGAAGATGACTCTAAAAATTATCACGGTCTTAGTCCAGGCTGTAAGGATGCTTTTTTACAGTATTCAAAAGAATGATTTTTCAAGAAATACATTTATCTAAATATAAATTATTAATTTTAAACAGACTCCAATCAAGATAAGACAAAAATAAGAAAGCTGAAGATAAGAAGGTGACAGTACATGAATTAAGATTGGAGATGTGGAGATCAAAAGAAAGAATCGAGGGATAGTTCAGATGATTGCCTGGGTATAGAGTATATTAAATACTCAGTCCAATGTAAAGTTATAAATCGGGTGGAAAATGTAACTGTACATTGCTTCTCTTTTATAGATTATACTCTATTTTGGGTAAGAGGAGAACTAAGATTATTTACTATTTTTTATAACATGTAAAATGTGATATATTTAATATTTCATATGTTAATCACAAATAAGATTATACTATATGTCTGGTTGCCTGTAGGGATTTTTTTTTTCTTGAGAGAGCACACGAGCAGGGGAGAGGGGCAGGAGGAAGAGAGAAAATATTAAGCAGGTGCCACGCTGCATGTGAAACCCTTTTTAGTTTATTTAATTGCCTATAGGGAGGGATTTTTAGAGCCAGAAAACATAATTTAATATTAATATGTAATTTAAAGAAAACAACCTAAAAGTAACACTGTTCCTATTGAATTCATAACCTTTATTAAAAAAGTTTTCTCTTCAACAACTTATTATGAATTTCCTTAAAATACATGATAGATTGTTTGTAAATATTTCTTCCTTGCAATTTAGAGGATACCAGAAATCCTTCTCTTCAAATTCTCTCCCTCTTTCCCCAAACTACCCTTTCAAACTCACAAACAGGTACAACTAAAGGCCTTATTCAGTTCTGCAGCTTAAAGAAGAAAACTGTAGTCACTATCATTATCTGAATATTATTAGACAGTTGGGTTATGTCGCCTTTACAAAGAACTGGAACAATGATGTGTAAGAATGAGTAGCGGAGGCCGGCAACAGAGGGCCACAGTCACAGTAAGAGATTGACACCTGGATCTTTCTATATTTTCTCTTACTTGCCTCTTAGACACTTCCCTTTTGTGTGTATGTACTCTGTGTTTTCTATTGGTGAAATAAAATCCTACCTGTCTTGAGGAAGATTTGTAATGTTAAAAACATAGTAGGGGTAAATTTATAGTATGCCGGACCCTGGGAAGGTGAGGGAGAATCGAAATAGAATACTAATAATGAAACACAATATTTAAAATATTGTAAAGAAAACATGGTCTCTTTTAAGAGACCATGAATATTACCAAGGAAACATGCTATGGCAAGTATAATATAGTTAAAACCATTTTTTTTAGTATATGTGCTGCCGAAGCGAGCACAAAACCATTTTTTTTAAGTTTATTTATTTTGAGAGAGAGAGAGAGACCATGCACAAGAGCGAGCACAGTCAGGGAGGGGCAGGGAGAAAGGGAGAGAGAGAGGGAATCCCAAGCATGCTGCACATTGGAAGCACAGAGCCCTATCCAGGACTTTAGCTCACTAACCTTGAGATCATGACGCGATAGGAAATCAAGAGGAAATCAGACACTTAACTAACTAAGCCACCCAGGCACCCAACACCAATTTTAAACAAGATATTCAGATAATTCTATATATGCTAACCTTTGTGCTAGGTAATGAGGAATATAGTAATGAACAAAATAGTTCTTTCATTTGTGGACTTCAAAGACTGCCTATGAAAAGCTGTTACAATTTTAAAGAAGTTGTATTAAGAATATGCTTATAATTGTGATAAGTATATGGAAGGAAAAGCTCAAAGACCTGAGAGACCATATATTAGGAAAGTTGATAAAGAACTTTGATATTACTATGTAATTATATATATTAGTGGGAAAGCAGATATAATTAACAGTGTATGACTAATGGCTATAGTTTGTAAATGCCCTCCAAATTCTAAGCTATCTTTCTTATAAGAGAGAAAAAAATAAAGGTAGCCATTTATAGAAAATCTTTGCTTATAGGTCTTGCTAGCTTGTTTTCTATATTTTGATTGATGATTTAGAAAAAAATAAACTACCCTCTGGTGTCTAAGATGAAAGAAAAGAGCTGCAAGTAGATGTTAAAATTCAATTTAGTTTAAATTATATGCAGGAATTATAACTGAAGAACTTCTGTTAATGACAATGCAGTGAAGTGGTTATAAAAACCCTATCAGTGATAATTGTAAAATCTGTGCCAAGAAAAAAAATTAAGATATTAGAAAATTTTCCAAGTCAGACTAATAGCAGAGGGGAATTTGTACCAGAATAAAAACTATAACTGGAAGGGTAAAATCAGTAAATAATCATACAAAGATCTAAGTACTAATAATAGCGTTGTGCCCTAAACTGGAAATAACCAAATATCTATCAATAATCATGTTGTAGTCATTTGATACAATAATACTCAAGAATAAAAAAATGAATTATTAATACATATAAGGATAAATGTTAATACCATTAGCTGAGTGAAAAGGGCAAGAGACAAAAGAGTATGTACTATATGATTCCATTTATATGAAATTCTAGACTATCCAAACTAATCTACACTAGAGATTGCAAATGTGTGGTTGCGTGTGGTTGGGTTGCAGGGATGGTTAACTACAATGGGGAATGAGAACTTGCATGAATGATGGAAATGGTTTGTGTGTTGATTTTGGTGGTGTTTATGTATGCGTCCATTTGTCTAAAGTTATTGAATTGTAAACATAAAACATATTCTGTAATTTGTTAAGATATTTTCCTTAACAATGCTGATTTTAAATGACAAGTAAAAAAGAATTACAGACTGAATAGACTTCCACTTTGTAAGAGACTGTATTTAGTCTCTTGCCTAAAACAACTAAGAAAATGGGCAAAATATATAAAACAATGACTCAAGTTATTGAACATCAGACAGTAAAAGCCAATGATCCCTGAGAAATGAGAAACAAACAAGGTGAGCCATAAAACGGCTCCACTTACTGTCTTGAACAAGTTTCCAGGGCACAGCATAGTGAGGGGGAACTCGTGCTCTCCCAGAGTGAGGGAGATAAAGGTTGTGTCTGAGGAGGCCAAGATGATTTGAGTTCACAGAGCAGAGTATCCGAGGGGAGAGATCTGAACTAAGAAAACTGGAGATCTTACAGAAGGTTCACAAGTATTCACATGAGTATGAGTAACACATACATGTGAGGAAATTCACATGACTGACTGTTACCAAGAGTTACAGTGAAGACTGTAATTCAGAAGGCATCAGGGTAGTATATTAAGAAGGGTCTTGCCTACATGGCAGGAAAAAAATTACCTGAAAAAAAATACTGCTCTGATACTAATAAAGCTTAAAAGCAAGAATCAAGAGGATCAAACTGTTTCTAAATAATTAAATTGCATCCAAGTATAATACTAATTAATATTTATGGAAATTTTATACAACAAAGTAAAACAATATCAGATATCCAACAAAAATTATCAGACACACAATAAAAATAAAAATCAATCAAGAAATAGCACAGTTGATAGAATTAGTAGACAAGCACATTAAAATAATTATAACTGTGTTCCACAGGTTTAAGAAGCTAGAGGAAAGACTGAAAGTGTTCAGCAGAAACTTTCAAAAGAGAAAGGATGATATCTGAGATAAAAAATATACTATTTGAGGGCTTAACATTATGGATATTTAATAGTTATCTTTAAAAAAATATGATCCAGACAGATTCTGCTAATCTTCCTTTGACTATCTTTTCCATTAAGCTAATGGAACTTCCATTCTTTTATCTGCTCAGGCATACAATGTGAAAGTCAGCCTTTACTCCTTTCTTTTGTTCTCACCCAATCCCTACTCCATCAATCTCTTACCTATATTTTCAAAATATATCCAGAATCTCATCATCTCTTTCGTAGTTTGTTGCTGTGCCCTCCTACTGGTTTCCTTGCTTCTATTCTTCTCTCCCCACAGGCTATTAACACACAGCAGCCAGAGTGATGATGTATGACCTAAATCTAATCATATCAACTTTTTGATAAATATTACCACATGGTTTCCAACCTTACTTCCCACATCCTTTTCACCACCTATAAGTCTATGATTTGGCCCATAACTGAATCTTTGGTATCATAACTTACTATTCTTCTGTTACTCATTACACACCAATACACTGGCTTCCTAAATGTTAATTAAAAGACACATGTACTTCACCTTCAGGGCTTTGGCATTTATTTCCTCTGAATGAATCCTTCTTCCTACAAATATCAAAATGGCTCACTCTCTCACTTCCTTCTGGTTTCGGATTATCAGTGACACTTTACCTTACCATGCTAATATAAAATAAGAGCTTCCCCATTCTTTTATTTTCTTAACCTACCTTCGATTTTCCTTATGTAATATCACAACCCGATGTGGCATATGCTTATTTATAAGTGTTTATCAACTCTTTCTCTAGCTATAATGCAAACACAATAACAGAAACAGAAAAGAACTCTTCTTTATTTTTATCTCCCTAGCACTTATAACAGGATGGGCACATAGTAGGTACTCAAGTGTTAAATAAATGAACAAATAATGAAACTGAAAAGGTGGAGAAGATATAGATCCTACCAACATGGCACAAGATTATGAATACTGTGATAGAAGAACAAGCATAATAATTTCATTCTTTTGAGGGGTTAAAATAGAATCAATTGGAGGAATTAGAGAAAATGCTTACATGGACCATTATATGGTTTCTGAACTGCTTTGTTTTCCTCGATTTCCCTCTCTCACAAGCCAATCTTTGTGCTGCAGCTATCATAATAATTCTAAAATATATCTGATCATTCAGCTTCAAATCCTTCCATGGCTCCCAGAATGTGCCCAGCTGTTAGAAGTTACTAGTCATGTGAATGACCCTCATTTATCACCTAGGCTGGAACGTAAAGCCTGATGCAAAGTATAGGTGTTCCCTGAATGCATTTCACTTACTTAAACAGGCTGCCTTTGCAAGAACTATTCTGGCTCAGAGATTCTTACCTTTATACTCTCTTTTTGGGAGCTATTTCTGACCCTGTTGGCTTTTGTATAGTATTTAGATGGGCATATGTAGTTCTGCATTCACCTTTCTCCTATATCTCAGTTAATTTCATCAAGATGTGCACGGCAGCTTTGATTTTGCTACTTTCAGCAAAATCTCTCATATTTTTGTTACTTTCATACTTTTAGTGTGGGGGTAGGCATTAATAGACATTAGGAACTATATTTCTGGATTTCTTCTTAAGTGGGGATAGGGTTGATTCCTATTTATTTAAATAAATGTAATTAACTACTATGTTATCTTCAGCCAAGATTCTTGCTAAGTGACAAGCATATCTTCAGTTTTATGTTTTTCTGGGCCATGAACTTTTTCCCTCTGCACATTTTTACCTTATCATTTTGGTTGACCTTCCCTATAACCTTCAAAATTCAATTTGGTTGTCACTTGTTCTGTGAAATTTGCTGTGTCTCCTTCCTCTACATCACTCCCCAGACTGCCATTTGCACATTTGCACATAATTCAACTGTCTCGTTGAACAAACTCTGGAGTCATTGTTTACATGTGTTTCACTCAGGAGACCGTAATCTCCTTGTGTACAGTATAGTACTTAGCATATTTTAGGCACTCAACACATGTTTGCTGGATTGAATGTTTTGGAATTAATTAAGTTGTATAGAATCCAATTAGCTGGAGTGATATTTGGACAGAACAGTGTACAATGAACAGAATTTCAGAAATGCAGATGGAGACTAAATGGATGTCAGAAAGTAACATTTGGGTGGGTGGGGTGGGAATGGCAGCATTTGATAATTCAGAAGATACTGACCCTAGGAAGTTGAGCTTGAGTGACTGACAAAACAAATATAATGTTAATAGAACTAAAAATGTCAGAAAGAAGAGTTAGCTAGAGAGGTAAATAATGAATTCTGATTTGATTGGTTCTCTTTGGAAAGCAAGCTTAGCAATTAACTTTTGGAACAAAGTCACATTTTAAATTTCATGCTAGTTAAAATAGCATTTGCTTAATTCATTTATCTTAAAAATGCAATGGTTAAGGCAAAGATTAAGAAATAAATGAAAGACTTAAAAACCAGGCAAATAAAATGTGAAAATACATAAACTTCTGTAAAAGTGACATTTGTTTCCATCTGCTCTCTATTGGGAAGCTGTTAAGAACTGCTAAGCCAATGCTCAGAGTATGTGCATATGCATGTGTGTGTACTTATTTAAGGCAGAAACAGAGCAGTATAATGCTTTGCAGTATGCTTTTGCTTTTTAAAAAATTTCCTTTATGCTTATTTAATGCATATGTTTTTATTCTTTGAATCATCAAAACTTTTTTATAGTAGTTAAGATCATGCCAGACTTCAGACAACACAAACATGAGGAAAAGGTCTTAAAGCATGCTGTGATATTTGCTAACAGGTAATTTTTCCTTTTCTGCCTTGTCTCTGTACTCAGTAATGCAATGGAACAAACAAGCATTACGTGGCTGTAATCGTCTTTCTGTGCAAAGTTACGACTAGGGAGGGGAGGATTTGTGGCTAAAAATTTAATGGTAATCTCTATCCACACACACACTGAAATGTAAAAAGTACCTCTGTGTAGAAGTTGAATTGGGCAGGAAAGAAAAGAGGAAAGAAGAGAAAGGAAGCAGAAGAAAACTCCTTGAGGAACGTAGGAAAAATCAGGTTTCTGATGATTTGTTCCTATTTACTTTGTAAGCTATCTTCTACTTTTCTTTGTGTGAATCTGAATTTTAATCTTTCGAGGATATTCAGATAACCAGCAGAACAAGCAACTCAGAGTTATCCCATCGGAGAAGCAAGAGCTCCATGTTTATATCCTAAGCCCCATCCATCACTGGTTGAGGAATGCCTTCTTACCCTTGAGTAGGATAGCCACTTTTATTAGCCACTTATTAGCCACTACTTTTAAGACATAAACTTCCAGGGGGAGGAAATATAAAAATCCAACTTAAACTTTGTGAATTCCCCAGTGTTCTGGCTGATAGATGAACTAAGCAAGGAAGTGACATAAAGGAATGTAAGATAATAATAATAATAAAAAACACTTTCCAATGTTAACATTAAGATTCAATAAGGTATAAGACACAAGATTATTAATATACTTGCATTAAACATATCTTCTGGTGTATAAACGAGGTTCTGAAAATGTGCCTTCATCCTCTCAGATAACTGTTTGGGAAGAGCCCAGAAATAACCCTTTTTAGCTGGCCATTTCATCATTGTATAAAAGAATGGACTATGCTAGAGAAGATGGTCCAGGAGTGGGAAGGGATGTGAAGGAAGGCTGCGGGAAAAGGAGTGGAAGAAGTAGGGTTAGAGAGGAAAGAGTGAGAAGGAGAGGCAAAGCAGGGGAGAAAGAGAAGACAGAAGAACGCAGGGAAGAGACAGGAGGTGTAGGAAGGGTGCTATGCTGAGAGAGAGGAGAAGGAAAGACAAAAGAGCAATGGGAACAAGTGGAAAAGGCTAGGGCTAGGAGAAGGGTGGCTGAATGGAGTAGGAAGGATCAAGGGAAGGAATAAAAGTCCAGCCTTGCAAACTTCATGGAGAACAGCACTGTAGGAAAACACAACAAACGTAGAAACTCTAAGAATGATCTTGATCTGTCTGAGACAATTCAAGGTCAGTGTGGTAGCACACTACAGAGTGAGAGGATTTAATATGGGGTCAGTAGGGGCCATATCAGGCAGGACTTTAGCCCCTAAATAGTAGAAAGTATATATTAAGTCTTAAGTTTTTAAATGGCAGTTTCTTCAACTCATTTCTTTTTCAAAACACTGGCATTTAACCTTCCCAGGTAATTCTAATATAAATGGGTTTGTGAACCACAGTCCTAAAATGTTTAAAGAAGTAAATAATTTTCAACCTGAAGCTAACAACTTAGGCTCAATAACTTCAGGATTCAGCTAGCCACACTCCCATTAGACACACACACCACATTTTTTTTCTGTATCTCCTTATTTAGCTTGGTATTTAAAATGCTTTTCATTCAACAAATAGAAGTAACAAGCACAGCATAAACAGCATAGAGTTTAAAATCCAACTCTAACATCACTAGCTCTCTGTCCCATGAGTTATCTAAACTTTTATCTCCAATATTACAACCTGAAAAGCTGAAGTGTGAACGTCATAGGATAGGTATGAAGCTAACTGAAGTTACAAAATTTTGAAGATAACACGAGGACATTTTCTTATCACAAGGTGAACATATTAGCTACTCTGGTAGTTATGTTAAAATAAGTTAAATGTAATTATCTGGTTATGGTGATTTTAGTGTCAATGGATTTTAGTAAAAGTATTATTAAACATGTTTATTAACTCTTGCCCCAGTTGGAAAAGAATGATCAGTGAAGAAGTAAACATTGAGAGAAACAAAATAAGCAAAATATGCTTGTTTTATAAGCTCGGTTCTATTATTTTAAGATTGCTTGTAAAAAAGAAGTGTGGAATTACTACCTTTCATTAGGAGCTTTACAATTTGCTTTGAGAAATGAAGAGAAAAAGGAGTCCTTTCAGGGTTAAAAAAATTATTTTAAAAATGTAGATATTTGGAATTCAATATAATTCCTCTTGAGTCCTATTTTCTTTTATCTTCTTAGGGACAAAGAGAAGGTACACACTGAGCTATTTAGTTTTACTTTGCTTGATTTATGACATCTTTCGTGGTTTTGTATTTAACATGGAGGACTTCTTGAAACATATTCCCATGAAAATCATTAAGACGGTGCTGTATATTTCCAATGAAATGGGAAAGGCTGTTAATTGGTCGATGTTGATAGTTTATTTACATAAATCATGACCCCATTAACTAAATATTCTCTTCCTAAATAGCAGCAATTCTAGACCTGAATTATCTAAATAATTGACTCAATTTTTCATTTTAGCTTGCCATTATACACACAACCTTTGACTTAAAGATGAATATGAGCTTTTGTAAATTTAGCTGACATTACCAAATTACTTATTTTCTTAGTGATTTTTATCTAATTGGAGTCTTAATCTGAAATAACTTATTTTCCTTAACCCCGCAGCAAGTCACTGCTGACTTTATGCTTTAAATTCCAAAATATACACTAGATATCAGTGAGATGTTGGCTGACTTACTAGAACTCAGTTGGAAAATGGAACAAATTTTTTTTTTCAAAAATAAAATAAAGAAGAGGATCACGCTTTTTTGAATGGACAGGAGTTAGAGCAGACTTAAAGAGCTCATTTTCAATGGCATCTGTGACTGTGGCATTTGGTTTATTACATTAACACCATTTGTTCTTTATTAAAAAGTATAAGAGCAAACAAATAAAGACAATTATGCTTTTTGTTGACTTATTTCCCAGAAAGATAAGCCATTTGATCTTCAAATGAGTCAGCCTGTTTTCAGTTGATTTCTTAAGTTTTTGCCTTAAATGATTTTTTTTTTTTAAACTCCAGTCGATTAGGAGGGGATTGTTCTTTCCTGCTGTTTTATGGTTAGCATTCCCACTGACACAGACAGCAGTAATTAGTCAGAACAACAATACTTATACTATGATGTGAACTTTCCCAGCTGACAAAAAAAGATTTGGAATTTTTACTTATCTGGAGCTGGAGTTTGCATTTCTGATTTTCTTCTCACCAATATTCCCTTGTGGTTAGAGTCCTAGAAAATAACGTCATATTTGATTAATTGCATCATTATTGCGTTTGTGGTATGTGAAACAAATTTTATTTATATTTGCAAATTTAACTGAACGTATCTGGGGCTATTTAAGTTCATCTCTGGTGGTTTGTGGATCACCTGCCAGTAGCAGAAATTCCTGGAATGGTAGAAATAAGCAGATTTCTATCTTATCAGCCCCAATCTGTAAATTATGGGGTCCGGCTGAGAAATTTTTATTCATAAAGGTAATAAGTGATTAATGATTAGTGAAAGGTAGTAGGCAATTCTTTTGTCCTCTTCTGTACACACACATACACATATACATGTATATAAAACTTTTCTTAATATAAGAAATGTGTATATGCATCTTTTTATGTAATAAAATATATATTATGTATACATACACATATATTTATAACTTGTAGTTGAAGTATTATTTTGCATTCAAATTAATATATATTACATAGGAATTTCAATAATTCTTGCCATTTTCAGTAGTTTTATATTGACCAAAAGATATGAAAGGATTTTTCATACCCACTATCATTGATGTTCAAAACCATTAATTGGGGCACCTGGGTGGCTAAGCGTCCGACTTCAGCTCAGGTCACGATCTCACAGTCTGTGAGTTCGAGCCCCATGTCAGGCTCTGTGCTGACAGCTCAAAGCCTGGAGCCTGCTTCAGATCCTGTGTCTCCCTCTCTGCCCCTCCCCTGCTCATGCTCTGACTCTCTCTCTCAAAAAATAAATAAATAAATAAATAAATAAACAAACAAATAAATAAAAACAAAAATAAAAAATAAACATTAAAAAAACAACAACAACCATTAATTGATGGGTTAGTTGGACTCTGTATTAGTCTCCTAGGGCCGCTATAACAAAGTACCAAAAACTTGGTGGATTCAATAACAGAAGTTTGTTATTTGATAGTCTTGAAAGATAAACATCCAAAATCACAGTGCTGTGGTCTGATACTTTAGTTCCCACAAAACTCACCACCCTATGTAATGCTATTATTTCCTTTGGGAAGTAACTAGGATTAGATAAGGTCCTGAGGGCGGTACCTTCATAAATGGGATTAGTGCCTTTATAAATACCTGAGAGAGCTTGCTTCCTCTGTCTCTGCTCTCCATGTGAGGATACAAGGTGAACGTAGCAGTCTTCAACCCAGAAGAGAGTTCTTACCACAAATCACCATGGTAGTGTTCAGAAATTACCTGATTTCAGATTCCAACTTTCAGACCTGTACGAAATAAATTTCTGGTGTTGAGAATTTAGTGAAACTACTCCACAGTGTTGCTGCCTCAGCACCCATTTTGTGTGGCCAGTGGCCTGCTGGGGCCTTGGACTGACACTAGCTCCTCCCTGGAGTGCGTGCCTTAGATAATAGCCCAACCCACTGATAAGCTGCTGATTATCTTCTCCAGTGCACCTGGTGATAAACAGTTTCCCCTGTCTCCCAACTCCTTCCCCTTCCCTACATGCCCCTTAGACAAGACCCTCATGGAGCTTACAAAACCCTGCTTTTCTTCATTTATAGTGACCAATTTAGACTTAACCCAGGAACCCCAAACCACTCCACTGGTGGATCCTAATAAAGACATATGCTCCACCTGTGCCTTGCTTTGCCCTTTCCTATGGCCTTTTGAGGTAGGCTGTGAACCTCCTCTAGGATCTGTGACTAATAAGTTCTCTCCTTCTGTTTCCTCTATTGTCTTTGTTGAACCAGGATTCATCATTCCACACTCTGGAACTCGACTTAACAAATGTTAATTTAACAAAAGTTACAACAGTAAGCCACTCAGTTTCTGATATTTTGTTATAGCAGCCTGCAGTGCTTAACGACAAGGTGTGGACATAGCCATGCTTTCTCTAAAGGCTCTATGAGAGGATCTTTCCTTGTCTCTTCAAGCTTTTGGTAGTTGACTCAAATCCTGGACACTCCTTAGCTTGTAGATTTATGACACCTATCTCTGCCTCTGCTTTCATGGCTTTCTACTGTGTTTCTATGTCCAAATTTACTCTAACCCAGTGTAACTTCATCGTAACTTGATTATATGTGCAAAGAACCTGTTTCTAAATATGGTCACACTCACAGGTACTGGGGGTTAGGACTTAAATTTGGAGGAGACAAAAAACCCACAATAGTATCTATGTACTTCATATCAAATGAAATAGGGAAAGGATGATATTTGTCAATAGTTTTTCTTTCTTCTGAGATTCGTCTAGTGTTAAAGTAGATGTTTTGTTTTTCCAAAGATAAGAAATAGATTTTTAAAAATTTCTATGATAGCTCTCCATTGACATTTTCTATGATAGAATGTTGGAACCTAAGGAAACCCAAACAAAAGTAGCAGACAAATAATACCATACAGTGTTTTAGAATTGAGTTGCAAGGATAAATCATTCATACATGGAGTAGTTAACAAAGCAAGTCTAGTATCATATTTTTACTGATACAAACGAGTGACAGAATATTGTTTTAGGAATAGGTTGGAAATAGGCAAGTCAAGGTGGTGGCACTCCAATGGGGGAATGAAGTGAAATTATAATATTTCTTATTCCTCATTTTTGCATCCTACTCCATTTTGGGGGCATTATGACACATTGTCTTTGTCACAGGTACCAACTCACTAGCAATGGAATTTATTTAATAGGCTTAATTTTCTTTCAGTAACTACTGTTCAGAACTTCCTCAAACACTTTTTCTGCCATAGATTTCAAGGTCCTTATATTGTATTGCTATAACTAACCAGGAAATACTTTGCTTTTTTATTTATCTTCTAGTTTTATCAGTAATATTACTAACTAGCCTATGTCAATCACTCTTTGCCTATCCACAATTTTCAATGAGATTGATTGAATTTTCCATAAAGCATTTAGAAATGAAAAAAAAAAAAAAAAAAGGCCTATTTACCTAAGGATCAGTACCTCCAAAAAAAGAAAAAAAAAAAAAAAAAGAAGAAAAAACCACTGATAAACCACTCATATTTTATATGTTCTTATACTTCAAACAGATGTGGTTGATGATAGAGGACATTTTCATTCTTTTTCTTGAGTTGTGGCTTCACTGTCATGGTTAGTGTTCATTACTTAGCTTGTTTACTGAGGAAGAGTTGAAATTGTGTTGGGTTTCTAAGCATCATTTGGACCAATGGACCGTGTGTACTGCAACACTCCATACTCAATGGGACTCAGCACCTTACCATAATGCCTGGGCTTCTCCAACCCACGCTGCTCTAACTGTTCCAACTCTAACAGGGCTAGCAACTTAAAGAAAAATATTATTATTATTTTGTTTTGTTTTGTTTTGTTTTGCTTTGAGAGAGAGAAGAGAGAGGGGAGGGGCAGAGGGAGAGGGAGTGAGAGAATCTCCACACCCAGCATGGAGACCAACATGGGGCTCCTAATGACTGTGAGATCATGACCTGAGCTGAAATCAAAAGTCAGAAGCTTAGCTGACTGAGCCATTCAGGCACCCCAAAGATTAATTTTTGTTGACTTATTTACTTTTGAGACCTTGTTAGAGGAGTAGCAGATATAAAATCATTGAATCAAATGTTTTTGTTTATTTAGAAGAAAAATTTCAAAATTTATAATAATTTTATAGGTTAACTATTTTGGCCAATGTAAACTCTTAATTCTTTATACATTTTGGGGTAGAGCTATTCACAGTATAAACCTTAAACATACTATGATTTTGTGTTTGTTTTTTAGAGATAGATGTATAATATAGTTTGCTATAAGTTGAATTGTGTCTCCTCAAAATATATGATGAAAGTCCTAACCTTTTGTTTGTGTGAATATAACCTTATTTGGAAATAGAGCCTTTTCAATGTAATCAAGTTAACATGAGGTCATCTGAGTGGTCTCTCAACCAACATGACTAGTATCTTTGTAAGAAGAGGGAAATTTGGCCACAGATATATACATACATGGAGAAGAATGCCATGTGAAGACACAGACACAAGGAGAAGACAGACATGTGACACAGAGGCAGTTTGGAATAATTACATATAAGATGGGAATGCCAACGATTGATAGCAAACCCCAGAAGCTAGAAGAGACCAGGAGGGACTCTGTCCTATGGGTTTCATAAGGAGTGTGATCCTGCCAACACCTTGATTTTGGACTTCTGGCCTCCCAAACTGCAAGATAATAAATTTGTGCTGTTTTAAGCCACCCACTTAGTGGTACATTGTCACAGCAGCCCTAGGAGATGAATACACTGTTCTGAAAAAGGAATTTCCAAAATACAGACTGTTACCTCTGATTTTCTTTTTCTTTTCTCCAGAATTAATTGATTCTAAACAGAAATTTAAGAAGGTGGTAATAGAACTGGAAAGTCTTAATATAAAACACTGAGTGTTTTTGAACAGGGGTTGACATTGATAAACTTGGAGTTTTAGACATATGGCTCAAACTGATTGAGACTTTAAAAATGGATTCATTAGGGGCACCTGGGTGGCTCAGTCAGTTAAACATCTGACTTCGGCTCAGGTCATGATCTCATGGTCCGTGGTTTCGAGCCCCCTGTCAGGCTCTGTGCTGATCCCTCAGAGCCTGGAGCCTGCTTCAGATTCTGTGTGTGTCTCTCTCTCTCTGCCCCTCCTCCACTCATGCTTTATCTCTCTCTGTCTTTCAAAAATAAATAAATGTTTAAAAAAAATGGATTTGTTAAATAAAACTAGATTCACTGTAAAAAGAATGGAAGGAAGAAGGGAGAAAAGAAGGAAGATAAAAACAATGGGAAAAAATGAAGAATAGAAGATGTCCCAAACAAATAGTAATAATACACAAAGGAATAATGATGATGAAATTAGAAATGAGAATGACATAAAATGGATTTGAGAAACTTTTGAAAAGAATTGACAAAATGTAACCACAAAATATACATATTTACATTAATCTAGAAAATGGTAAGGCAAAGTTAATGGTAGCACTCGAAATCTGAGTGGGGAAAAGAAAGTAGTTGAGCTGACAATATATTGCAGGAGTTTGTTAAGAGAAATTTATTTGAATGAGATACAAAGGAGAACATAAAGAGTTATATTCTGATATATTTGACTTAAGATATGCTGGGTGCTGAAGTTAGATGTTGAATTCAGAAAGTAATGACACAGACATGGAAAATAGAGGTATGAATGGGGCAGAAGCTGGCAAGACTAGCTGTCTTGGAGTGGTCAACTATTAAGAGTCATTCTGGGGGCACCTGCATGGCTCTGTCTGTTAAGCATTTGACTCTGGATTTTGGCTCGGATCATTATCCCAGGGGTTGTAGGATCGAGCCCCACATTGGACCTATTTAAAATTCTGTCTCTCTTTCTCTCTACCCCTTTCTGTCACTCACACTCTCTCTCACTTCCTCTCTCTAAAATAAATAATAATAACAACAACAACAAAACCAAACAGTCATTCTGGCTCACCCAGTATTTTGCTCTGTCATTCTCAGACTTGGATTCTCATCCTCATTCTTTTAAGGTGGCTTCTAGAACCCCAGTCATAACATCCAAATTCCAGTCAGAAAGGAGAATAAGAAAGAAAGAAAGAAAGAAAGAAAGAAAGAAAGAAAGAAAGAAAAGGAAAGAAACATGAGGGGCATGACAACTCCTTTTTTTTCCCCCCCAGAAGCTTCATCTAACCTTTTTCACATCACCTATGTGCAGAGAAGGAAGGGAAACCTAGATGTTGGAGGGGCAGAGGAGAAGAAGCAGATACTGGGTCAGGAACTAGCAGTCTCTGCTGCTGGGATATCCCTGCTTGTTCAGTTTATTTAATTGTTGAAATATGATCTGATTCTGATTCCTTGCCAATGGATTAGCTCCAGCACTTTAAGTACTTTTCTTCTCAGATATTTTAGAGAAAGCCTGTAGAATCAAGCCAGTAAATCATGAAGTACAGTATTTTTTTTTTTGTCTAAACATTTGCTTGTTTATATGCCTTTGTGTATATTTCTACTTTCTGAAGATTGATACAAATCATTTTGTCATCTGTTTTCAGTAGTCTACATTTCTCCTGTATTCTACATGAACATAAACAATTAAAAGTTGACTTCATCCTGAAGCTGTGAATACATGGTTGTTTTACCTTTGAGTATGCTATAATCCATTTATTTTTCCCCTATTCTACTTGTCAATGCAATAAAGGCAAAAACGGTAACTTTCGCGCTGTGCATCACTTGGATGTTTTGCTCAGAATATCATATGACAATATAATATCCTAAATTATATGTCAATCAAAGTTAATTATTTAACTTCCCATTATGAAGAAAAAGTATTTCTTTTATACATTTTCAAATTAAAAAATATAAAAACAAAAACAAGAACAGCTTGATCTACATTCACTCTGCAAATACATTTTTAATTCTTTATGAGTGTCAGACGTTATGTTCAGCCATAAAAATAGATTCAGTGGCAAATAAAACAAATTTAGAATCGATACTGCTCAAGTAGTTTGTGACAGGGCAAGTTATTTCATGTTCAAAGTGTACACACATTTTTGTTCATAATTTTCTCGGTGCAACAAATAGTATACAAATGAAGACAAGGGACACAGAGAGTATGGAGGAAAAGGTGCTGGGTTGTGTTTGCACTGGTTAGTGCTCGTCTGGACCACCCATTTAGACTGCAGCTCCATACTGGGTGGCAGTGTCTGTCGGGAGGAGCTGACCCTTCTACAGAAAGTGACTAAAAGTAAAAAATAATAATAATAACAGTCAGTTTAGTACTTTCAGCAATATTTTCTAATGGAGAGGTCAGCAGTTTACCCTTAAACTCATAATTCTTGTTCTGTTTAAAATAATGTCTTATCTGTTATTCATCATGTTGCTTCCCGGGAGTACCTTTAACTCTCATCTAATTTACTTGATGCAGCATAGATTCAATTGGCATGTTAGCAAAAGTTCAGAAACATTATAATTGCATTTGGAATTTATTGAGTTGGCACAAAGAGTAAGATGAGACAAGTGCAGATTTACAGCCTTCTGTCTCAAACCCCCATATTCATTTGAAATTTAATTCAAGCGAATTGTCTTAAAAAATACAGGTATAAAATTTTTCCTATGTAACAAGCATAAAGTCCTTAATAATCCTTTCAAAATTTAAGCAATTAGCTTATCTATATAGACTGATATAAAATAAATTTGAAAATACATCATACAAATATAAAAGACTAAGGCAATACTAAGACTTTAACTTATTTTCAGTTATTAAAACACATTAGCAGTATATGCTGTGGATGAGATGCTAAAGTTTCTAAATATAGGGAATATTGTTTTAACAGTTTTCCACTTAATTCCATATCTTGTAAGATCATAGATTCAATGTGATTATATATATATATATATATATATATATATATATAATACACACACATATATATATTCAATATGATTATATTCAATGTGATAATATATATATATACACACACACAAATATATATATAGCAAAATGTTCTGGTCATCAAAATATGTTGATATTCTATTCTAATTTTCATGTATTACAATTGGTTGCTTCCAACAAATTAGATTGTAGGATTAGAAGTATCCTATAGAAGCAGGAACTTTTTATGAATTATGTGTAACAAAGCCACTTATGGAATTCCTGAAGTACCAAAAGGTTATGATGATACTGAATCATATAGATCATCAGCTGGTAAACAGATGAGATATTATCTGATAGTAAAAAAGAAAAACATGTGAAACAAAACAACAGTGTGGCATTAAGTTATAACTCAAAGAATTCTATCATTGTGACCGCTAAACCAAATTAAACACTTGTCCTATTAATCAACTTATAGTTTTGTTGTAGACATGGCCAATATGAGATATGGGTAATTAACACATAAATAGGTTAGAAGGCTTGGTAAAGAAATATTTTTGCTTTCAGAGAGGTTTAAGGATTTATTCAACCTTAACCATATTTCATCTGTAAGATTTAAACTTTATATCCTGATCTTTTCTGAAGGAAAATGAAAATTTATAATAATTAGAAAATTGCTCTTTCCAAGAAGCATGTGGTGAAAAAGCTACATATATCCTCCTTTCAAAGACAAAGACCACAAAAAAAACAATATTATAAGGTTCACTTAATTGATAGTACATTGGTTGAGTCCAGTTTTTCTTTATTCCAGGAGAGCACTAGTTATATCATCTCAAAAGATAAGCATTCTAAGAGACTTGGTGATACCCAGCTCAGTTATGTGACTTCTCTGATATCTAATTTAGAGGGCTTTTTAACAGGATTAAGTGAAATGATGTATATAAAACATGTAATAAGAATTAGGAAAAGTTAGCTATTATTAAGATAATCATAAGACACAAGATTGATTTGTCGAAAATTATTTGATTTATAAATATTAATGAAAGTTACCTTATATTTGGGAGCATCTAATCTAATCCTATATATAATAGTAGCCTCTTTACAGTTTTTGTAATTTCTATACTCTTAATTTTGAATTGGTATTACTTTAGTAGAAATTTAGTAAGAAATTAAATACAGTAAAAAAAATTACTTGATGTCAAAGTTCACCTATTTTTAAAACTATCTTCATTAAACTGAGGTGAAATATGAACATCATTATCTTCCTTTTTATTGGTAAGACAAAGAAATGGATATGTTTTATATAGTTTATATATATATAAACTATATAAATATATATATAAACTATATATATATAGTTTATATGTTTATATAGTTTTTGTAATTTACCTACAATTTGCAATCCACTCATAGGTTGAAAGACCATTAAGGAGTATGTGGGTGACAAAATAGTTTGAGACACAGTATTACAACCGTAGTGATTTGTTTTCAAATATTTGTAAAGTAGTAGCTACTATTAAAATCATCATCACTGATGCCAAGATTGATCTGTGGAAAATGGTTTGATTTACAAGTTATAAAAAATGTTAGCTTATATGATGGAGTTTCCAATCAAAGATTATATATAACAGTGCTCCTCATGCACTTTTGGTCTGTGAACAATTCGAATACAGCAAAAGATTCCTGGAATTATATATCTAGGAAAAAAGCGCTATGTTTTGATTATTTTGCATAATCCACACACTAAAGTCTAGATTTAATAATAACATAAAAGAAGTAATTCCAACCCTACAATTGTTTCTGTTCTAATATAAACCCCAATGCTCAAGACATTACTCTGCAAATCGTACATACTATTTTATAAGATGCAGAGGATTAAGTCTTACTTGCTTGGTCAAAGTCTGTCTCAGTTCATGGTCAGTATTGTCTCCTCATATTTGTATGACCTCATACAAAGACAACTATAAATAAATTTCCTGGTCAACATCTAAAATTACAAAATCATATCCAAATAAATAGTCAAGTCATATAATTTATATGAAGATTTTCTGAGTGCGTTTTATCTGTTAAGCATGAGGAGGGCTGTTTATGTGTTCAGTATTTAAAATACAGCAAGAAAAGTATAATTATCAAGGAATTATAAGCAAATATCTCTGGAGAGAGAAAATAAGTTACAGAACGGAAAAGAAAAGGGATGCATCACTTCAGTAAAAGAATTCAAAATAAAGTTGCCATAAAACAAAAAGATGTCCCCTTAAATTTGAATTTTATATAAGTAAAAACTTTTTTTTAATTATGAGACTGCCCATACAATATTGGTGATACTTAACTACTTTTTTTTCCTGAAATACAAAGTTAACTATATTTTTATTTGCTAAATCTGGCATTAATTCTCAAAACAATTTAGAAATAAAAGGAAATGGGAAATAAAATTATTTAATAAATTAATAAATACAGGATAATGGAATATGTGTAGGCATTTCAAATGCTAAGACTTAAAAATAAAATTCATACTATTATTAAAAAAAAACTTTAGGACAAAAGCACACATAAGTGGTGTTTATATTTTTGTATCACAAGGAGAATATCACAGAGATCATTTATATTTATAATAAGTTTCATATATTTTTGAATATTTCACATATGTCAACAAATTAAACTATCAGTTTAATAACTATGAGTAACAGGAATAATTAATTGGTAAAGTACAGGTGGGTTTTTTGCTAAGAAATCAGTTTTCAGAGAAATGCCATTTGCTTATAAACCACAGGAGACCCTTTTACATTCAAAATATTCTTTTACATATTAACAGGCCATGTTTCTTCATTGATTATGGCATTTGGAAATATTAATTGAATTATTGTTTATAAATACAGATGCTAGGTACATGCCCCAAACTCTGAATTTGCTAATGACAAGGCTCACAAGTAACTATAAATATTTAAAAATAAAAGCCAAAAATACAGCTGCTGTGTTTGGTTGCTAATGCTCAAAAGGAAATATTTATATCCATTTTGTTTTAATCTAAAGCCATTGTACTCAGAAAGCTATACAGGAAATTGGCTGTATTTTTAAAAAAAATAGATATATTATTTCATACACACTAGGCAACCTCTCTAGAATAAAGTATGTAATGCATCCTAGCACATTAAAAATTAAAAACTGGGGCGTGTGGGTGGCTCAGTTGATTAAGCATCTGACTTCGGCTCAGGTCATGATTTCATGGTTCAAGGGTTCCAGCCTGGAGTAGGGCTCTGTGCTGACAGTTCAGAGCCTGGAGCCTGCTTCAGATTCTGTGTCTCACTCTCTGCCCCTCTCCCACTCCTGCTCTGTCTCTGTCTGTTTCTCTCTCTTAAAAATAAACATTAAAAAAAATAAATTAACATTGTTTTTTCTTTTTTCTTAACGTTTATGTATTTATTTTGAGAGAGTATGCACATGCATGCGCCCACAACCAGAGGGGAGCAGAGAAGGAGGGAAGGAGAGAGAGAGTGACAAGCAGGCTCTGTGCTGTCAGCGCAGAGGTTGATGCGGAGCTTGTGAAATTGTGAAATCATGACCTGAGCCGAAATTAAGAGTTGGACGCTTAACCAAATGAGCTGCTCAGGTGCCCCAACATTTTTCTTTAAATGCCTTCTAAGAACTCTCTCTCTCTCTCTCTCTCTGTCCCTTAGGCACACACAGAGAAAGAGAAAAGATGAGAGAAAAGAAATGCTAATTTATTTACATTTAAAAATCACATATGGTGTCACAAACTTAGTATTTTTGACATTTAAGGCCAGATAGATAATTTTAATGTGTAAGGAGTGGTTATACTATGTATTACAGGATGTTTAGAAGCAATCCTGGGGGCCTCAGTAGGTATCAATGATATCCTTAAGTTGTAGCAGAAATGTCTCTAGATGATGTCAAATGTCCCCTGGTGAGGGTCAAGAACAGAGAGCAAACCTGTCTTTGGTGCTCTAACACATCAATTTGGCCACTTATTTAGCCATTAATAATATAGTGAGAATAATCCTGTTTACTTGGGCCTCCACGTGTGCTAATTGTACACCATTTCTAATCATCATAATAACAATACATAAATGAAATTTATTTCACTTTTACATGACTTAATTTCTTTAGAACACTTAAAGATTCACAACAAAATTGAGGGAAGCCGTAGAGATTTCTCATATACTCCCTGCCCACACACATGCATAGCTTCCCCCATTATCAACACCCCCCACCAGACTGCTACATGTTTTAGAACCAACATTAACTAGGCTGACACTTCTTTATCACCCAAAGTACATAGTGTACATTAAGTATCACTTTGGTGTTGCATATTCAATGGGTTTGAGAATTTATAATGACATGTATCCATTATTACAGTTTCATGCATATTTTGACTGTCTTAAAAATCCTCTGTGTTCTGCCTATTCATCCCTTTCCCCTCCTCAGCCCCTAGCAACCCTACACCTTTTCATCATCTTCATAATTTTGCCTTTTCCAGACTGTTATATAGTTGGAATTATACAGTATGTAGCTTTCTTATATTGGCTTAATTCACTTAGCAATATGCATTTTAGTTTCTTCCATGTTTATTTATGTCTTGATAGCTCATTGCTTTTTAGCTCTGAATAATATTCCATTGTGTATGATGTAGCACAGTTTACTTATCCATTCACTTACTAAAGGACATCTTGGTTGTTTCCAAGTTTTGGCAATTATGTATAAAGTTGCTATGAATAAAGTTGGCAATTATGAATAAAGTTGCTTAGGTTTTTGTGTGGACATAAATTTTCAACTTCTTTGGGTAAATAGCAAGGAATTGTAATTGCTGGATCATATGGTAAGAATATTTTTAGTTTTGTAAGAATTTTGTGAGACTTTTTATTGTTTCCTGGACATTTTGTCTATTCTGATTGGATATTCAGAACCCTTTATAAATGTTTTAGTTTTTCAGGCAGTCACCCTCTTTAGATTTAACACGCAGATCCTGGACTGTTTTGTTGGTTGTTCTAAAGACAGTTAAGGTTTGGATTTTTTGTAGAGATGATTTTGGTCTATTTGGGTTCTCTGGTACTGTGGAGCTCCCATTGTTCTCTGTCAGTGTTGCCTGAAGGGGCATTCTTTTGAGTTGGTATCCTCTGTAATCAGCATGTTGCAGAGAAGCATTTATACATGATATCCAGACAAGAGGTAAATGAATAATCTGGTGGTAGTGTGGTGGAACAAAATGTGTTTTAAGGGAAAAAATATGTGTTTCTGTTTGTGTTTATAAGATTAGAAATCATCATAATAAAAATATATTCTGAAGACACAATGTGGTACTAATTTTTCACGTTAGGGATGGTGATGCTTAAGGGAACCTAATTTTGTTGTTACAAAAGTGCCTACAGGAAGAAATTTAGTTGCAAGTAATATATCAACTATAAACCTGTCACACAAATTTCTTGGGATTTTAAAAGCTTGTAGTTAGTCATTAAACTACTATTACCCAATTACATGACTTTTTATTGCTTCATCAAAAGGAAAATTGATACTAAATAGTATAAATGACTAAGCAAAGAAAGTAGAATGGTAATGAAATCTAAACACAAAACACAACAGTAAGAGTCTTTACACTTCAAAACAGGAAGACTCCTCAATCCATCTCTCTACTCCTCCTGAATTCATATAAATGGCTCACATTATAAGTGAAGTCAAATTACAATGTCATCTGTTAATTAGCATTTGTCTTTGGGTTAATTGTACATTAAAAAAAAAACAATAAAAACAAATAAAGGAAGGTCAATCTTCATAAAGTTTTAAAACACTGAGTAAATCATTTTCAAATTAAATTTAAGAACTACATTAATCTAGAAAAGACCGTGTCTTAATAGCGCATATCCCCTTGAAAGAATTTATTAATATTGAACTGTATCTCAGGATGAAATTAACTGCAGTCTCTGGGATCTTGAAACATAAAAGAAAAAGCAGGAAATCCTTTGTCTAACATTTTATTAGGGGGAAAGAAATAAAACAATAATTTTTCAATATAATTGTATTGGAAAAAAATAGTGTTGTTTAGAAATGGTTTGACAAAGTGTCCTATAGAACCTCTTCGGGAAGTTATATTTTATTTGCAAATCTTTGGTTAGATAAAATAACAGTTTTTAGAGGAAGTAATTATTTCTTATTCTCAACTCATTTGGATAAATTCAGTGTGATAAAAATGACAATTCAGGCAACTCTCCTTGGATCCTCATTTAAAGGCTGCAATAAATGAGGAGAATATTCTAGCAGGTAAACATGGGGCTCTTAAATCTGTGGTGAAGTAACTTTGTGGCCTCATCATTAGAGGGTACAAGTCACATTCATGTGCACTGATTAAACACCCCCAATGTTTCCCATGAAGGGTAGAAGCACTTGTCTATATCATACAATATATACTGTTTTGTGACTGACTTTGTTTACTTAATGTGATATTTGAGAGGCATCTATGTTACTAGATATATCAGTAGCTCATATTTTTGTGGCTTTATAGTATTGAATTATATGAATATATTCCAATTTGAATAGTGTCCTATTTCTGGTTCTAAAAATAAAATTGCTATGAATGGTTTCATATATGTATTTTGGTGGACATATGCCCTTGATTCACATGTATTACATATAACTAGGAGTAGAATTTTTAGAAAATAGAATAGGTATGTGTTCATTTTAGTGGGTTTTGATTGTTACAACTTCTGATAAACTCATTTTTATCATTATTATAAAATGTCCCTTTTTACCATTGAAAATACTCTTTGATTTAAGGTATTTTTTCCCTCATGTTAACACAGTCACCTCAATGTCTATTTTGACTAGTATGTGCATGGTGTATTTTCCCATCATTTTACTTTTGATGTCTAGATGATTTATAAAGAATATTTCTTACAAACAGCATAAAGTTGAGAACTTTTAAAATCACTGATATATTAGGGTTTAAATAATCACCTTGATATTATTTTTGTAAATGTTTTGCCCAGGTTGTTGTTTTTTTCCTTATTCTTCTTTATTTGATTACTATTTCCTGGACAGTACTTTTTTTATTATTCCACTTTACATGCACAAAAATGTGTACCTAAAAACACATTTTTGTGTGTGTTGTGACTCTTAGTAGTCTGCCTTGAATTAATAGGGTTGCATATCCAAGACAATGCAAGAATTTTTTTTAACAGCTAATTTATCCTATTCTTGCCTTTTTTTTCCAATTGTTGCCATGTACTTTACTTTTATTTCTGGTAAAAATCCAAAATGCATTGTATGTTTGTAACTTTAAACAATCAGTAGTCTTTCATAATTACCTTTGCATTTACTTTTTCTGGAACTGTTTATTTCTTCTTACTCTCTCTTCCATTTTGGATCATTTCTCTTAAGGCTGAATGATTTTCTTTAATATTTCCTATAATACAGATGTGCTGGCCATTTTTTTCACTAAGCTTTTTTTTTTTTTTTTTTTCCCAATGTCTGAAACACTTGCATTTAACTTCATTTTGGAAGATTATCAGTCCTGAGTATAAAAATCTAGATTGGCATTTTGTTTTTTTTCCACACATTAAGAGTACATTTCAATATTTTCTGATATATATGTGTGTGTGTATATACTTATATACTTATATACACACACATATATATATATATACATATATATCAGTACTCCCTTTCCTTTTGGGACCTGGCCATTTTTGCTTTTAAAAAAAAATCAGCTGAGGAATTAACAAGGTGTCTCTACTGTGACTTAGCCTGAACTATATCTCTCCAGCTCTGTAGAAACTTTTGAATTACTTCTCAGCTCCCACATCTCAGCTGATGTTCCATGCTGGGTCCCTTTTTATGTCATCCTGTACATTCTTAGCTTAGGAGTTGGCGAAAGATGAGGAAGAATCCTTTTACGTACACTTGGAGTTTCCTCTTTGTGGATTTTTTTTTAAAATCTTGCCTCCAGATCTTATTAACATCAAGAGACAGAAATTCTGATCTCCATCCCCTCTGACCAGTCAGACACTAACTGTATTGTCCAAAGACGAAGGGGTACGTAGGAGCAAAAAAGGCAAAACTAAATTAGACCCTCCTTTCCAAAACAGAGGAGCTCAAACTCTCCTCTGCAAAATCTCTGAGGGAGTTATGAAGATGTCACTTTCTCCCAAAATAATGTATACATTTTGTGCAATTCCAAACAAAATACTAAGAGATATTATACAAAACTTCAGATCTAAGACTAAAATTTATCTGGTAGCTTAAATAAGTAAAACCAGAAAAAAAATTATAGTACTGTTTTTTTCAGATGTATACTCCCATGTAAAAGGACTATCTTAAGACGTTTTAGCTTCAGACAACCTCCATTTATTGGATTACAATTTGGGCAAGACTCAGTGGCATGGCTTATCTTTTCTTGAAGTGGTGTTTGCTGACATAGCTCAACTAGCTGCAAGATGTGAGATGCTTCATTCACGTATCTGATATATCATCTTGCATGTTGGAACATCTAGGGGTCCCTCTATTCTCCTTTGTAATTTCTTAACCTTCAGAATCTTTCTATATGTAGCCATTTCCTTTTTTTTTCAAGTTTGTTTTTTAACATTTATTCATTTTTGAGAGACAGAGAGCAAGCAGAGGAGGGGCAGAGAGAGAGGGAGACACAGAATCTGAAGCAAGCTCTAGGCTCTGAGCTGTCAGTATAGAGCCTGAAGCGGGGCTTGAACCCATGTACCCCAAGATCATAACCTGAGCCAAAGTGGGATGCTTAACTGACTTAGCCACCCAGGCGCTCCATATATATGGCCATTTTCTAAAGTAGTGTAGTTGGAATTCTTCACCTGGCAATTGCATTCCAAGAATAAAATTAGAAACTTAAGGTCTCTTAGGGTATAAGCTCAGAAGTCCCAAAACATCACATTTATTTATTAAATTTCTCAAAAAATTCACATGGTTTGAGAAGAAATGGGAGAAAAAAGATAGACTTCAATCTTATTGGGAGACACATGTGCTGATAGGGATGACCATTTTCAACAGATAATCCACCACAATTAGCCTCATAGGCAGAGAATATTATGTCTTTGACTCAAGCTGAAGTACAAGTTTTGTATTACCTTATGCTTTATTTGTTTGTAATGCAGGTTCTTCAGTGAGCAGTGATCAGTATGTAGAAATCGGCCTCTAGACTGCATGACAGCACACTTGTACCCACGGTGTGTTTTATTTCACTAACACATTCCATCCTAGTGTATGAGACTCGCTTCTCCTCTCAACAAGCATAGCAGCCCTCACTGGCCAAAGGGCTCCCGGTCCTCATTTTTAATTGCTATTAAAAAACAAAAACCAAAAAACAACATGTACCATATTTGCAATAGTTAAAGCAGTACCATTCTAGAATAGAAATAGATAAATAGAGGGGTGTTGGGGTGGTTCAGTTGGTTAAGTGTGGGACTCTCAGTTTTGGCTCAGGTCATGCTCTCATAGTTCCTGGGTTTGAGCTCCGCGGCAGGCTCAAACCTGACAGTGCGGGGCCTGCTTGGGATTCTCTCTCCCTTCCTCTCTCTGCCCCCCACCTGCTTGTGCTCTCTCTCTCTCAAAATAAACGAAAATAAACTTAAAAAAATTAAAAAAATAGATAACATATCCATGGAATAAAAGAGAATGTCCAGAAACAGATATAAATATATTTGAAGATTACTTTTTAACCTTTCAATATTAAAGAAGGTACAAATTGGTACTGGGATAATTGATTATATATCTTAAGATAAATTTAGAGCTCTACCTCATCTCACAGCAAATATAAAGTTTATTATAAATTAGTTTATATTTTATACATTACCCACAATTTTAAATTAATTCTAGAATACTTTTTAAGATGCTATTATTTTATATTTTAATAGAAAAAATCTTCCTAAGTAAGATGTATAGTATAAAGTCATAAATTTATGAAAAACTGATTTGATTCTTTCAGGTAAATACAAAACTGAATTATGAATGAACAAAGTAAGAACAAACAAACAAAAACCCAAAATGACAGATTGGGAAGATATATTTGTGAAATATGTAACAAAAATGGGGCCACAATATTCAGTGCAATAAAGAATGATCCTACAAATCAACAAGAATATGACATTTTTTAAAGTCATGGACCATGTGGAATACCTTGCGTGCTACCGGGTCCTCTGACTTCACATTCCTGAAGTTTAAAGGGAAATCTATCATATTTACATTCATCTAAGAGGTTATTACACAGGCCCTTCATTTTTGTCTACTATTCAGAAATATAACACATGGTACAGAATTAAAACCAAAGAGCATAAAATAAAAGGCATGAAAAAAATTTTGTTTGTTTTTGGATTTTTTTTGTACATGTGCTTTATACTTCAATACAGCTGTATCACTTCATTGTTATTGCTCTCACACATGGCTCAGTATTCAGAAATAAAGCAAGAGTACTAGAGAACAAATATCACACATAATGCCTATTTAGATTGATAAGTTTGAATTTCTAAAGTGGATGGGTATGGAGACTAAGAAAATGAGATTCATGTTTTAATAGACATAAGAGACAGAGGTGTGCGGTAGAATTAGCTAGACCCAAATGAGGTAGGAAATCATGTCTCATGTGTCTTATTCACTGACATATGTAAGTGATGATTTCTTTGCTTTCTAATCTCCAAATAGAAAATCCATTTTGTTCAGAAAACAATTCTTATAGCCTACTGCTATGGGATTATGTGAAGGGTGAGAACCATGGTTGATATATGTCATAATGGAGCAAGATGAGAATGCTATGCAGAATTAAGTTTGAAAGATCTGATTTCTTTAATATGGAATGATAAGTATAGTAAACAGCTTGTAGGGAAGTAGAGGCTGGGAGATAAATCTACCAATAATCTCTTTTGCAAGTTGATTGGAATGTGAACATTTTAGGGCACATTGATCTCTACAGATAATTATGTGTAGATTTTAGTTTTTATTTAAAAAATACACCTTTTCTGGGGTGCCTGGGTCACTTAGTGGTTAAGCATCTGACTCTTGCTCGCAGCTCAGGTTTTGGTCACAGGGCCATGAGTTCAAGCCCTGCATTGGGCTCCATGCTGAGTGTGGAGCCTACTAAAACAGAAAGAAAGAAAGAAAGAAAGAAAGAAAGAAAGAAAGAAAGAAAGAAAGAAAGAAAGAAAGAAAGAAAGAAAAAAGGAAAGGAAAGGAAAGGAAAGGAAAGGAAAGGAAAGGAAAGGAAAGGAAAAAAGAAAGAAAGAAGAAAGGAAGGAAGGAAGGAAGAAAGGAAGCAAGGAAGGAAAAATATTCCATTGAGTAAGAATTCTAGTTAGTTGGAATCACATCTGTATAATAAAAGTAAAATTGAGATTTAGTAATAATAGTAGTTAACATCTTTCAAGTGTACACTAGGTACCAGTAATGGTACCAAGCGTTTTAAATATATTAACTCATTTAGTTATCACAAAAAGCATGCATTTTAGGAGGAAGAAACCAGACAGAACAAGGCAGACAGAGAGACATGCTCAAGTAAGACAGAGAAACATGGTTGAGAAGTAAACAGCCGGAATAGCTCTGGTGTATGATTAGACAGTGTAGGATGTTGCCTCTAAGGTAACTTTTTGATCAATGTGATTTTTCTACATAAGCAATTTACTTCCCACATCCATTTTTTATCATTTAAAATCATGATTGCCCACTACATTTTATAATGTTGAAGACATTCAAATCTAATTTAATCACATTATTATCACAAGCTCAGTAATAAATTGTTCTTTAATTCCACTCATTCTACCTTGTCTATTTTACCAACTTTGTGACCTGTGCCTTTTCTAGCTTTCCTCCCTCTGTATCCATTCAACACTCACTGGTAAATTATTGCAAAAATTATTTTCCTAGTCCCGACTTACACACACGTGCAGTCTAAAAATTTTCCCAGATGATTCTGATATTCTCCTCCTATTCACCTTTTGAGAAGCACTGGATTAATTCGACATCTGCCTCCTCTGCTTCTGAACCTGCACCCATGTTGTTGTGTATCACTAGAGAAAACCAGATGATCTTGCGGATTAGTACCATAGCAAATTTATGGTATCCAAACTCAGAGGTAACCGCAACTGCTTGGCAATCCCATTGCATTTTTCTTATCTGGCCTATTTCCCATTCCCCTCAACAATTATTCCAGCCCTTCTTCATTTTCTTTAAATCCAGAGCCCCACTAGAGTCCATCTTACTCCATCAATTACTCCTATTGTATGTAGTATTTTTAGGCTAACACATATCCCACACAAACATACCCACATATGTATACAAATATACATAGATTAAAATTTGAATGCATATTTATATACAAAATTTCATAAATATATAGGAATATACTTGGGGTGCTACTATTATTACTGAATCTCAATTTTATTTTTATTATACAGATGTGACTCCAACTAACCAGAATTCTCACTCAATGGAAAATGAGGGGGTTTTGTTTGTTTGTTTGTTTTGCTCTTTTAAGTAGGCTCCACACTCAGCATGAAGCCCAATGCAGGGCTTGAACTCATGACCCTGAGACCAAAATCTGAGCTGCGATCAGGAGTCAGATACTTAACTAATTGAGACACCCAGGCACCCCAGAAAATGTGTATTTTTAAATAAAAGCTAAAATCTACACATAATTATCTGTAGAGATCAATGTGTCCTAAAATGTTTACATTCCAGTCAACTTGCAAAAAAGATTATTGGTAGATTTATCTCCCAGCCTCTACTTCCCTACAAGCTGTTTACTATACTTATCATTTCATATTAAGGAAATGAGATCCTTCAAACTTAATTCTGGGTGGCTCAGTCAGTTGAGCGTCCAACTCTTGATCTCAGTTCAGGTCATGATCTCACGGTTCATGAGTTTGAAGCCCACGTGGGGCTCCATGCTGACAGTGCAGAGCCTGCTTGGGATTCTCTCCTTTTCTCTCTGCTCTCCCACTTGCACACATGCTCTCTCTCTCTCTCTCAAAATAAATAAACTTAAAAAAAATTTTTCTAAGAGAGTAGATCTTAAAAGTGCCCATCAAAAGGAAAATAAAATTTAAATAATATATGTATATGTGTACACATATATGTATTTGTTCAACTGCTGAAAAATTCAATTCATCTACCTTCTTAAAAGACTCTCATTTCATAATTTACAAGTTTCTTTGTATTCTTTCTTTTTTCAACCCTTTTGTTTGTTTTATAAACACTTCTTTTTATTTTTTAAAAAATATTTATTTATTTATTTATTTATTTATTTATTTATTTATTTTGAGAGAGAGAGAGAGAGAGAGAGAGAGAATGCGCATGCAGCAGAGGAACAGAGAGTGAGAGAAAGAAAATCCCAAGCAGGCTCTGTGCTGTCAGCAAAGACAGCTGTCAGTGAGGCTCGATCCCATGAACATGAGATCAGGACCTGAACTGAAATCAAGAGTTGGACGATTAACCAGCAGAGCCACCAAGGCACCCCAGCACCTCCTTTTCTTAAACGATGAAGTTCATCAAAACTGTATTAAAACGTCATATGTTCCTCAAGAATCTGAACTCAAGCCTTTTTGCTGTAAATCAGAGATGTTTAATATTTTATTTTATTTTATTTTATTTTATTTTATTTTATTTTATTTTTAATTTAACTTTATTTTTTATTTTTTAAAATTTACATCCAAATTAGTTAGTATATAGTGAAGCAATGATTTCAGTAGATTCCTTAATACCCCTTACCCATTTAGCCCATCCCCCCTCCCACAATTCCTCCAGCAACCCTCAGTTTGCTCTCCATATTTAGAGGTCTCTTTTGTTTTGTCCTCCTCCCTATTTTTATATTATTTTTGTTTCCCTTCCCTTATGTTCATCTGTTTTGTCTCTTAAAGTCCTCATATGAATGAAGTCATATGATTTTTGTCTTTCTATGACTGGCTAATTTCACTTAGCATAATACCTGCCAGTTCCATCCACATACTTGCAAATGGCAAGATTTCATTCTTTTTGATTGCCGAGTAATACTGCTTTGTATATATATATATATATATATATATAGCACCTCTCCTTTATCCATTCATCCAGCGATGGACATTTGGGCTCTTTCTACACTTTGGCTATTGTTGATAGTGCTGCTATAAACATGGGGGTGCATGTGTCCCTTCGAAACAGCACACTTGTATCCCGTGGATAAATGCCTAGTAGTGCAATTGCTGGGTCGTAGGGTAGTTCTATTTTTAGTTTTTTGAGAAACCTCCATACTGTTTTCCAGAGTGGCTGCACCAGCTTGCATTCCCACCAACAATGCAAAAGAAATCCTCTTTGTCCGCATCCTCACCAACATCTGTTGTTGCCTGAGTTGTTCATGTTAGCCATTCTGACAGGTGTAAGGTGGTATCTCATGGTGGTTTTGATTTGTATTTCCCTGATGAAGAGTGATGTTGAGCATTTTTTCATGTGTCGTTTGGCCATCTGGATGTCTTCTTTGGAGAAGTGTCTATTCATGTCTTTTGCCCATTTCTTCACTGGATTGTTTGTTTTTTGGGTGTTGAGTTTGATAAGGTCTTTATAGATTTTGCATACTAACCCTTTATCTAATATGTCATCATTTTCAAATACCTTCTCCCATTCTGTCAGTTGCCTTTTAGTTTTGCTGATAGTTTCCTTCGCTGTGCAGAAGCTTTTTATTTTGATGAGGTCCCAGGAGCTCATTTTTGCTTTTGTTTCCCTTGCCTCTGGAAACATGTTGAGTAAGAAGTTGCTGTGGCCAAGATCAAAGAAGTTTTTGTCTGCTTTCTCCTCGAGGATTTTGATGGCTTCCTGTCTTACATTGAGGTCTTTCATCCACTTTGAGTTTATTTTTGTGTATGGTGCAAGAAAGGGGTCCAGGTTCATTCTTCTGCATGTCACTGTCCAGTTTTCCCAGCACCACTTGTTGAAGAGACTGTCTTTATACCATTGGATATTCTTTCCTGCTTTGTCAAAGATTAGTTGGCCATACGTTTGTGGGTCCATTTCTGGGTTCTCTATTCTGGTCCATTGAGTGTCTGTTCTTGTGCCAGTACCATACTGTCTTGATGATTACAGCTTTGTAGTATAGCTTGAAGTCTGGGATTGTGATGCCTCCTGCTTTGGTTTTCTTTTTCAAGATTGCTTTGGCTATTCAGGGTCTTTTCTGGTTGCATACAAATTTTAGGATTATTTGTTCTAGCTCTGTTAAGAATGCTGGTGTTACTTTGATAGGGATCACGTCGAATATGTAGATTGCTTTGGGTAGTATCAACAGTCTAACAATATCTGTTCTTCCTATCCAGGAGCATGGTATATTTTTCCATTTTTTTGTGTCTTCTTCAATCTCCTTCATAAGCTTTCTATAGTTTTCAGTGTATAGATTTTTCACCTCTTTGGTTAGATTGATTCCTAGGTATTTTATGGTTTTTGGTGCAACTGTAAATGGGATTGATTCCCTGATTTCTCTTTCTGTTGCTTCATTGTTGGTGTATAGGAATGCAACCAATTTCTGTGCATTGATTTTATATCCTGAAACTTTGCTGAATTCATGAATCAGTTCTAACAGTTTTTTGGTGGAATCTTCTGGGTTTTCCATATAGAGTATTATGTATTCTGTGAGGAGTGAAAGTTTGACCTCCTCCTGGCTGATTTAGATGCGTTTTATTTCTTTGTGTTGTCTGATTGCAGAGGCTAAGACTTCCAATACTATGTTGAATACCAGTGGTGAGTGGACATCCTTGTCTTGTTCCTGACCTTAGAGGGTAAGCTCTCAGTTTTTCCCCATTGAGGACGATATTAGCATTGGGTCGTTCATATATGGCTTTTATGATCTTGAGGTATGCTCCTTCTGTCCCTACCTTCTTGACGGTTTTTATCAAGAAAGGATGCTGTATTTTGTTGAATGCTTTCTCTGCATCTATTGAGAGGATCATATGGTTCTTGTCCTTTCTTTTATTGATGAGATGAATCATGTTAATTGTTTTGCAGATATTGAACCAGCCCTGCACCCCAGATATAAATCCCACTTGTTCGTGGTGAATAATTTTTTTAATATATTGTTGGATCCAGTTGGCTAATATCTTGTTGAGGATTTTTGCATCCATGTTCATCAGGAAACTTGGTCTATAGTTCTTTTTAGTGGAGTCTCTGTCTGGTTTTGGAATCAGGGTAATGCTGGTTTCATAGAAAGAGTTTGGAAATTTTCCTTCGATTTCTATTTTTTGGAACAATTTCAGGAGAATAGGTGTTAACTCTTCCTTAAATGTTTGGTAGAATTCCCCTGGAAAACCATCTGGCCCTGGACTCTTGTTTTTTTGGGATATTTTTGATTACTAATTCGATTTCCTTCCTGGTTATGGGTCTGTTCAAATTCTCTTTTTCTTCCTGTTTCAGTTTTGGTAGTGTATATGTATCTAGGAACTTGTCCATTTCTTCCAGATTGCCCATTTTATTGGCATATAATTGCTCATAATATTCTCTTATTATTGTTTTTATTTCTCTTGTATTGGTTGTGATCTCTCTTCTTTCATTCTTGATTTTCCTTATTTGTGTCCTTTCCTTTTTCTTCTTGATCAAACTGGCTAGTGGTTTATCAATTTTGTTAATTCTTTCAAAGAAACAGCTTCTGGTTTCATTGATCTGTTCTACTGGTTTTTTGGTTTCGATAGCATTAATTTCTGCTCTAATCTTTATTATTTCCTGTCTTCTGCTGGTTTTGGGTTTTATTTGCTGTTCTTTTTCCAGCTCCTTAAGGCGTAAGGTTAGGTTGTGTATCTGAGATCTTTCTTCCTTCTTTAGGAAGGCCTGGATTGCTATATACTTTCCTCTTATGACCCCCTTTGCTGCATCCCAGAGATTTTGGCTTGTGGTGCTATCATTTTCATTGACTTCCATATACTTTTTAGTTTCCTCTTTAACTGCTTGGTTAGTCTATTCATTCTTTAGTAGGATGTTCTTTAGTGTCCAAGTATTTGTTACCTTTCCAAGTTTTTTCTTGTGGTTGATTTCAAGTTTCATAGCATTGTGGTCTGAAAATATGCACGGTATGATCTCGATCTTTTTGTACTTACTTAGGGCTGATTTGTGTCCCAGTATATGGTCTATTCTGGAGAACGTTCCATGTGCACTGGAGAAGAATGTATATTCTGCTGCTTTAGGATGAAATGTTCTGAATATATCTGTTAAGTCCATCTGGTCCAATGTGTCATTCAAAGCCATTGTTTCCTTGTTGATTTTTTGATTAGATGATCTGTCCATTGCTGTGAGAAAGGTGTTGAAGTCTCCTACTATTATGGTATTATTATTGATGAGTTTCTTTATGTTTGTGATTAATTGATGTATATATTTGGGTGCTTCCACATTTGGTGCATAAATGTTTACAATGGTTAGGTCTTCTTGGTCTGTAGACCCCTTGATTATGATATAATGCCCTTCTTCATCTCTAATATTTTATTTTAAAGTGTATTTATTTGTTTTGAGAGACAGAGAAAGAGAAGGAGCAAGAGAGGGTCAGAGAGAGAGAGGGAGAGAGAGAATCGCAAGCAGGCTCTGCACTGTTAGCACAAACCTTGATCATGACTTCAGCTGAGATCAAGAGTAGGCCACTTAACTGTGAACCATGCAGGCGCCCCAGAGGCATTTAAGCTGTGATCCTGAAATGGGCTTTAAGGAGCCAATAAAACTGAAGTTATACATTTAATATTATGTATATATCTATATCTATATATCTATATCTATAATCTATATCTATATCATCTATATATCTATATCTGTATCTATCATCTATCTATATCTATATCATGTATAACTATATCTATATATATATCTCCTATATTTATATCATCTATATCTATATCTATTCCTGAAGAGGACATTCAGAATTTTAAAATCAGAATGTGAATCAATAAGAGTTATGAACAATTGTTCTAATAATTTTCCTATGCATTTCAATCTCAGCCTATTTTTCCAATCACTATTTGTGTGTAGATAACTTCTGCATTCATTTTCCAATTGCCATTATATTTCCATTACATTTCCCATCTTTTGCATGTTGCCTACTTTTTTTCTGTTACAGCTCTTAACATATTAATCATGATTGTTTTAAATTCTTAGCCTGATAATTCCAACATCCCAGCCATATCTGATTCTGGTTCTAATGCTTCTTCAGTCTCTTCCACTGTATTTTTTTTTAATTTTAAAAAATATTTAATGCTTATTTATTTTTGAGAGAGAGAGACAGAGTGCAAGTGGGGGAGGGGCAGAGAGAAGGGAGACATGTAATCCAAAGCAGGCTCCAGACTCTGAACTGTCAGCACAGAGCCTAACATGGGGCTTGAACCCAGGAGCCATGAGATCATGACTTAAGCTGAAGTCAGAGCTTAACTGACTGAGCCCAGGTGCCCCTCTTCCACTGTATTTTTTTGCCTTTTAGTATGCCTTGTAATTTTTTTTGTCAAAATCTGAATATGCTATATCGAGTAAAATAAACTATTATAAATAGGCCTTTAGCAATATGATGGTGAGGCCTAGGAGAGGAGAAGTGTTCTCTAGTTTTTAGGAATAGAGCTCAGTCTTTTGTTGAGCCTGTACAATGGACAGCGAACTTCACCAGTGCTTCCCAGTTTTAATGTTTTATTTATTTTTGAGAGAGAGAGAAAGACTAGGACAGGAACACTAGAGGGGCTAGAGTTGAGTATTTCTCTTCCATGAGGTTAACTTAGTCTCTGATAAAATTCCAGAAGATTAGGGTTGGAGTTTCTCCTGAGGTCAGGTCATGTTAAGAAAACAGAATGCTCTGGCACATATCAAAATAGTAAAACCTTGGATTGCGAGTAACTTGTTCTACAAGTGTTTCGCAAGATGAGCAAACATTGTTAATAAATTTTAACTCGATAAATGAGCGATGTCTTTCAATAGTAGTACATGATGCTGAACATCACATGATCACAACTGAGCCAATGGTTCTTGAAATTCACTTTGATATACGAGTGCTTTGGATTACAAGCATGTTTCAGGAGTGAATCACGCTCACAAACCAGTTTTACTTAGTTACTTTTCCCCTCCTCTTTCCGGAGGCCTAAAGGGATTTTTCTCTGATAGTCACTCTGAGAACCTGGTAGATATCTGAGAGCTAAAGCTCACAAATGTGTGGGTACCCTTTTATGACTGGGCCCTCTGGAGTTTTTAAGTCAGACTTGTCCACAGTGAGCCTCCCAGCAAATCCTCAATTACATGTTAGGTCTTCCTACCCTGCACTGAATTCTATGGAAGTTGTGATTCTTTATATATACCTGTCTGTCTCTCCAATTTCTGAAGCAGCAGTTTGCTAGGTGACCTCACTTGACATATCCAAGAAGGGGTTTTGATTTTTAAGTTTGTTCAGACTTTTTTACTTGTTGTTAAGACAGAGTAGCAACATCTACACTCCTTACGTGTCAGACTGGAAACGCTATTAACTTTATTAAGATTCCATCTCCTTTTTCTGTTTTTCCTCTCAGTAAATGCCACTATCATTATACATTTGACCTAGTGATTTTCCTAGAAGCCATCCTAGACATCTTCCTTTTCCTCAGCCTGACATCTAACCAGTAGCCAAATCTGGTCAGACCATGTCTTTAATATCTTCAACATTTCATTTTATGTCTCAATCCTTTCAGTTACTGACCTCACTCATGTCCTCACTATTTTCCATATGAAATAGTCTCTCCAGTCTCAAAATTCTTCATACTATAACCAGAAACATTTTTCTGAAACAAAAGTTTAACTATGCCTTTTATCTATCTAACATTTGGATACATTCCTCTATTAGTCCAATTAGGTCTGCTGTGACAAAACAAAGCTGGGTGGCTTAAACAACAAATAGTTATTTCACACAAGTCTGGAGGCTGAGAAGTCAAAGTTCAAGGTACCAGCAAAGTGAGGGCTCACTGGTCTGTCTTCTAGCTGTGTCCTCATATGGTGAAACGGACAAGAAAACTCTCTGGGTCATTTTTATAAGGGCACTACTCCCATTCATGAAGGTTCTACCATCATGACCTAATTGCTTTCCAAGAGCCAACCTCCTATTACCATCACATTGGTGGTTAGGATTCCAACATATGAGTTTGAGGGAGACATAAACATTTAGTCCATAATAATGCCCAAGATGATTTATTAGGTTGTGAAAACAATGTATATATATAACTAATAAAGAGACTCCTCATTAATGATATTCAATATCTACAATTGACAGCTGCATGCTTTCTTGGTCCATATATCAGACAATCAAGTTACATAGATTATATGGAATGAGCTAAGGCTACGGTAAGAGCTCCAAAAAATATTTAATTGTGTTGTTTTCAGATTTAATTACTTTCAGTTCATTGCATTATAGTTTAGATTACATAAACTAGGTCTATTTTTTTTTATTGATCACATTTAGTTTTGACTAAGGCTACCATAACTAAATAGGTAATGATATTTTGCCTGTGTGTGATTAATCTCTTTTTAAGCCTAATCTTATCAGTAAGATTTTGGTCAGAAAAATGTGAAATTATTAAAAAGGCTATATGAAACATGGTTTTACATCCTTTATTGCTAAATATGGGTGTTACCTAAGTATTATTGTGCCTTGCAATAAAAGGTAATAACACAGCCATCAAGATTAGCAAGACTCTTAAAAACATTATTTAATAATAATATCTAAAAGTAAACTAATTATTTCAAATATTTAATTCATCTTTATTTCATTATATTTTTCTATTTATTTTATGTTGTATTATATACTATAGTAGTAAAACAATACATATATTTCCTTTGTAAATAATACACATATTTATGATGGTGGTTTGTGCATGAACATTTTTATATATAGAGGTGAATGATCAAAATTGTTTAAGGCCAACTACTTATAGTGTAAAATCAGTATCTTTAATGTAGGATACAAGATCCTTTGTAAGATGACTCATTTTCAATTCCAGACACAGCTTTTATTACATTCACCTAAATTTGACATTTCTGAACTTCTTACACTCCCAGGACACCAGACGTATCACTTGATGTTTTTCTTCATAAACCAAATTCAGCTCACTGATTCCCTTTAGTCCCCTGCCTGTTTAACCTGGACTTCACCACTGGAACCAAGTGCAGATGTGTGTTCTGCCCAAGAAAGCCTTCACTAGCACTTTCCATAAGCCCACCTGAATTTTCTTTATGCTGTGAACATATATACATTTGCCTGTGTAGCACATAACACTTTTCTGAGAAATAGTTTTCTCATGTTTCAGAGATTTATAATATCCCCATTTTAGTCATGCCAATGGAATGGAAGCTGAAATCTATGAAAGAAATCCCAACCTCACATTACAGAGATTGGTCAAAATTTAAGCATCCAAGCCAGGTTGGGTCATTTGTAGTGCCCTTCCCTCCTATGACTGGTTACTTTGGTGGGGGAATGAACATGTGACTTGAGTGAAGTCAAACAGAATAGATTCTTGGGGATTTTGTAGTAGAAAACGCTTCCCAAAGTGGATAATTTGGTTCAATGACTCAGGGAAATGCCATCCTAAAAGAAAAATTAAAAAAAAAAAAAACAAACTAAAAACAAAGCTGGCATCTGAAGTGGTGAAGAGATAAGGAGAGTCTGATGATGTTTACAGAACAGGCTGTATCCTAAGCTACACTACTCTTCAGCTTCCCTGGGACTCATTTGTGGAACCTGTCCTCCTAAACCACATAAACACAGCCCTGTTCACTTGCAACAAGAGTCCTCAATACTAAAGATATATCTCCTGTGTCTCCTTAAGTGGTCTTGCTTCCCTCTATGACACCATGTATCAAAATGTTTTCCTGAGCATCTCTTTTTGTCCCCTCTTCACTCTTTTACTACTTTGTTGGCCAGTGATTTGGAAAAATCACTACTTCTTATGTCTTCTTTATCTTCCACAAAAATTAGGTCCCACCAAATTCTCTCCATCCTATCAATAATGCCTCTGCCCTCTCCTCTTCATCCACATAGTCATTACACACCCTAAGCCCTGCGTCAGAGTTTAACTGATGCATGCAATAAACTTCAATTTTCCCAGTCTTTCTAGCTCTACTCCCCACTATAGACACGCCAGATGCCTCATCTTCTCATGATACTGTTGAACTTTGCCCATTCCTTAATTATAGTATTTTTTTCTTATTTCATTATAGTTTGGTTTCTAATCTTCCCTCTTTACCATAACTCCTGGAAAAGGACAGTGATGTTTCATCCTTTTCTAGAATAATATTGACTAATACTAGGATCTTAATACATAGCTATTGAATAAATACAGAAGAAAAAAAGAAGGATGAGGAAGAACATTTCTAAAAATAGCTAACGTGCTGAAATGCTTGGGCTTTGTTTCCAAAAATAGTATATATGGCTATATTATGATATAATGTTTAAAATTGTAGATGCAGTCTCAAGTATAGAAGTAAAGTGTCTAGGGGGAACTGGATGGCTCAGTCGGTTAAGTGTCCAACTCTTGATTTTGACTCAAGTCATGATCTCCCAGTTCATGGGACAGAGCTTCATGTTGGGCTCTGTGCTGTCAGCACATTTTCTCTCCTTCTCCCTTTTCCCCTCTTCCCAGCACTCTCTCTCTCTCTTTCTCTCTTTTAAATAAATAAATAAATAAATAAGAAGTAAAGCTAGAGAGGGAGGCAAACCATAAAAGATTCTTAAATACAGAGAACAAACTGAGGGTTGCTCGAGGGGATGTGGGTAGGGGAATGGGTGATGGGCATTAAGGAGAGCACTTTTTGGGATAAACACTGGGCATCATATGTAAGAAATGAATCCCTGGGTTCTACTCCTGAAACCAAGACTATAGTGTATGTTAACTAACTTGAATTTAAATAAAAAGAAAGAAGAAAGAAGAAAGAAAAGAAAAGAAAAGAATAAGAAAGAAAAGGAAGGAAGGAAGAAAGGAAGTGTCTGGATTGCATAAGGTAATTTTCTGTGGTTGGGCTATGCCATTTGACTTTTAATATTGCAAATTTTAAATATTGTAAATTTGGAGATTGACAACACTGGGGCATATGGAAAAAGTTGATCAAGAATGTACAAACTTTACACAAATATAGGGAAATAAAATTTAAGGCATGTTTACATTTAAGGAGACAAAAATAAATGAAGGGGGTGTGAGATGGCATAATTTATTTCTTAAAATGTTTAATAGATACACACACACACACACACACACACACATACACACACAAGATTTACTCTTTTGCTTCAGAGATTATGAGATTGTAATTCAAGCCACAGAATGATAAAGTCAGGAAAGAAGATTGTTCCTTTGTTTTGTTTTTTAGATTCCACATGTAAATGAAATCATATGGTATTTGTCTTTCTCTGGTCTGGCTTATTTCATTTAGCATAATACACTTTAGGTCCATATATGTCATTGCAAATGGCAAGATATCATTCTTTTTATGGCTGACTAATATTCCATTGTGTATACACTTCATCTTATTTATCCATTCACCCATTGATAGACAGTTAGGTGGCTGCCACAAGGGAAGGGAGGGAGATAGACAAAATGGGTGAAGGTATTAAGAAGTAAAACATTCCATTTATAAAATAAATATATCACGGGGACGGAAAGTACAGCATAGGGAATATAGTCAATCATATTGTAATACCTTTATCGTGGTGAGCATTTTATAACATATATAATTGTTCAATTGCTGTCGTACACCTAAACTAATTTAATATTATATGTCAACTACACTTCAATTAAAAATTTGACAAAACTTTTTAAAAAGGGCAGGAGAGAAGGGTTTGCTCCACTGAAAGTACAGCAGAATCCTCTGTTACTAGATCTACTAAATTGTAGATTCAATAAATATTTGATCAATACGTAGTAGAATGGATTCCAGCATTGTCTGGGAAATAAAATTTAAAAAAAGATTTGTTCCCTTGCAAAACTAAAATTCTAAACATAACGTGTTTCACATTAGGATTGAATTTAAGATACTTTCCCTTTGGGAAAAAAGTCTGGTTCAATTATTTTTATTTTTATTTGTCTTTAATAAGAATCATTAATATACAATTAATAATTAAAACTGGAGTGAATACTAGTATTTTGGGATCAGCATAGTTAAGATTAAGAGAGACTTGTCAGAAGGTTCTTTTGTTATTTTTCTATTACTGCTTTAGCTCTAGATCAAGAGAAGCCTCTGGCTCACTCAGTAAACACACTGAAACTACTTTAGAGGTAGTGTAGGTGCCAGTTCAATTCAGAATTTGAGATCAATTCAAATGTATTTTCATTATTTTATTTTATCTTTCTCCTGTGAATTTTCAAGCTGTTACTTAACAGTTTCTTGAGTTTCACTACCCTGTTTTAAAGTCTGAGGTAATACAGAAAACTAAAATTTTTAGAAGGGCCATTTGGAATGTTCCTTTCAGTGTAAAGTGTTTTAATATAGTATCATATTTCGTTTGAGATATTTTTCTCTAAAGGAAGAAAAAACCCTGATAATTACCAATCAGAAAGGGGAAAATAATTAATTTTCCTATCTATTTTGTTCGGCTACAGAATAAGAAGTATAACATGTCCAAGATTTATAAACAGATCAGTTATAGATTGTTAGTTTTAGCTCTCTTTTCAGGTTATTTTACTAAGGGTTTTCCAGTGTTTACCATAAACTTTTGATGAAACATTTTTTGTTATAAATGGTATCCACTAAATCAATGACCAGGGATTTAATAACAAAACATTCATTTCTTTGGAGAGATGCCATTCTGTACTTGCCTGAGATGTTTATGTGCTCGAAGTGGGGCTGGCTGAGAAAGGAGGGGAAGTGAACCAATGATGAAGGGAGCTGGATGAGACAAAGAAGGGTGAGCATCTCTCAGAGGACCAAGATAACATCATGTGTGGAAACAAACTGAGGCAAGCTGAAAAGCTACTCAGCTTCTATTTATGCTTCAGTACAGTCTCCTCTAGACTCTCCTGATAAAAACTCTACTAGAGTGGTGGTTAACAGCATTGAATTTGCCATACTAAAGACTCTATAATGTTGCCTGTTCTCTCCTTTTCTCATTCTATATATTCTATAGGGATGTGTGGGTTAAAATGCCACAAAGCATGTCTTCCAGTGATGTTTAATGGATTGCCACCAGTGCCGAGGCACACGTGACTTTACCTGGGCACCTTTACCTTTCTTCAGGGGTCACTATATGCATCTGCTTTCACTTTTTCTTACTGGGGCCACTGGTGATAAACTTTTGATTTCCAAAGTCCTCAAGTTCAAAACCTCACTGTGCTCTCTGCAATAATAAGAATTCCCATATTTTCACCTAGGTTTCACAGCAGTAATATTTGCATTCTGGAAAATATTTTAGCTAGCAGCCTTTTTCAGCTTTTATTATCAGAAAAGTCTAAGGGAGACTGAACTGATGAGCAAATATGAGCACAAAATATGAGCATGCTGGACAAGTTATCTTCCTTCCCTGAATGCTATGGATTTGTGATTTTTGTCTACGAGGAGACATTTGAAACTAAAAACATTTTTGGTTGCCACGGCTGGGAGAGGGGTGCTACTACTTTCTAGTGGGTAGGTTCAGGAACCCTACTGAACATTTAAAAATGCAAAGAACAGCCCCCACAACAGAGAAGGAACCACCTCACAATGTCAATAGCATTAAGGTTGGCAAACTGTTGTACAGGCTTGTTTACTTAATAAACTTCAGTTTTCCCCCAATTTTTAAATGCTAGTGTGAAACAAAACTTAGGCTCAAGCTAGTGACCACTTTGAGTCTTTTCCCATCCCTGACATATTCAAGTATACACACACATACATTCAAACACGTAGACATAAGCAACATAATGAAATTACATATTATGAAGATACAATTAACATGACTTTTAGAAACAAAGAAATTGACTCAAAGTGAAATGGCCATTGAGAATCTAGATCTGTAGAACACAAGGTTAATTACTAACAAAAATAAATAAAATAAAATAATAAAATAAAATAAAATAAAAAAATAATAGTCCTTATTTCTTGATATTCTTTTCTACAATGAAGTATACTCACAAACACGATTCTCTCAGTGGTTTTCGTTTTGTGTTTATTTTTTGGATTTGTTTTCTCTCGGTGTTTTTAATATATTTATAGTTTTTAATATAAAACAACTTCCAATTTGGCAATAAAGGCTTTAGTGATACTCCCCAACATTTCAAAATTAAAATGTTATGCATTTTCCATGTTATATTCAATCATAGCTGAGTACATTTTCAGACTTATGAAAATATGACCCTAAGAAGTTTTTCATAGCACTACTATCTTAAAAATTATGAAAATATCCTACTTATCTACAACATTTTATAGCAAGTATTAATCCAAAGTCAACTTTTCTGATTGCAAGTAAAGATTTCAGTGAAAAATTTTGAAATCTCTTAAAAAATTTAGTGAACCGTGTCATAAGTTAACCTTGTCATATTCAATGAATAAGATGTGAAATGGTTACAACTGATTATTAAAACATAATTAAAGAATTGAGGAGATTCACTAAATGCAACTAAAAGAAAGTGAACTAATGTCCAAAATGAATTCAACATTTACATTATTTTCGAAGGAGTAATTGATCTATTTTCAAAGATTAACTTTCTTTATCATAACATAAATATATGAAGAATGTAGAGTATGTGTTTGCTTCAGTAAATCGATGTCACTTTTCTAAAATGTCAATGGTAAAAAGAGTGAATGGTCTGTTACAGTAGTTTCAGTTCGTACTTTCATTTTTCTTCTTTCTCTTTAGTAATTTAAAAAAATTCTCAAATATGGGGAAATAATGTAAAACTTGAAGAACAAGTCATATCCTAAAATATAAGCAACAGCTTAAATGTCTGCATACCATATTATGGAGTTTTGAAAATAATGACTGTGCTAATGTAAAACATAACTTTTCACTAGCTAATGCTGTCACTAGTGACTATAGAATAAATGATAATATGGCTGTGGAAAATGATATGTCTTAAGCATATTTTAGTTACCAAATAAATTTACAAATAAATTTACACTTTTATGTATATGTTTAGAGAGGTGTCTAACCTACCACCATGTTCACAAATGAATAATTTATAACAAACAATGAAAATTTACAAAAAGAAAAACACAGTTTAAAAATCAAGTAACAGGTAAGTGCATTAAGTAACATGCATGTGTCTATTATGAATTAGCTATTAAAATTGTGTTTTGGACCAATGATTCTCATGTTTTCTCCTTCATTTCTTCAGGGAGAGGAAGCAGAAATATGAATCTTATAACATTCTGTGTATGGTATATGTTTTTCTTTTTTATTGTAAAAATCACATAACATGAAATTTACTATCTTAGCTCTTTTTAAGTGTACATTTCAATAGTGTCAAGTATATTCACATTATAGTGAAAAAGATCTACAGAGCTTTTTCATCTTGAAAATATGAAACTCCACACCCATTAAACAACAACCCCCCCCCCCCCCTTAACCTCTCCTCCCAGCCTCTGGTCACCACCATCCTGTTCTCTGTTTCTATGAATTTATGTAGGTACCTCATGTAACTGGAATCGTTTCCTGCTTGGCTTATTTTACTTAGCATATTGTCTTCAGCATTTATCTATGTTGTAATATATACCAGAATATTTTTTTCTTCTTTTTAAGGCTGAATATTATTCCATTCACAATTTGTTTATTCATTCCTTTGCCCATAGACATTTGAATTGTTTTCACATCTCAGCTATTGTGAATGGTGCTGCTATCAACATAGGTGTGCACATGTCCTTTTGAGACCCTGTTTTTAATTTTTTTGAATATATACAGACACATGGAATTGTTGGATCATATGGTAGTTCTATTTTCAATATTTTTGCAGAACCTCCATACTATTTTCCATAGTAGTTGCACCATTTTGCAGTAGTACCAATAGTGCACAAGAATTCCAATTTCTCTACATCCTTGCCAACACTTGTTACTTTCATTTTTTTTCCTTTTTTTTCTTTTTATTTCTTTTTTATTTTTTGAAAATTGTCTACTAATCATTGTGAAGTGATATTTCATTGTGGTTTTGATTTTAATTTCCCAAATCATTTGTAATATTGATAATTTTTTCATATGATTGTTGCACATTTGCACATCATCTTCAGAGAGGTGTACATTCAAGTCCCTTGCCTATTTTTTAATCAAGTTATTTGATATTTTGTTGTTAAATGGAGAAGTTCTTTATATATTCTGGATGGTAGTACTTTTCAGATATATAATACACATTTGAAAATATTTTCTTCCATTTTTTTTCACATCTGTCTAATTTTGCTTTTGTTGCCTGTGCATTTGGTGTCATAGCCAAGAATAATTTCCAAACCCAATGTCATGAAACTTTTACAATTTTAGGTCTTACATTTAGGTATTAATCAATTTTGAGTTATTCTTTGTATATGGTGTAAGACAAGGACCCAACTACATTCTTTGCATGTGGATATTAATTTTCCCAACACTATTTGTTAAAGTGACTTTTCTTTTCCCATTTATTGATTTTGCTACCCTTATAGACACTTGGTGACCATTTGACCATATATGCTATGGTTTATTTCCAACTGCTCTAGTCTAGTCCATTGATCTGTTTGACTGTCTATGCCAGCACACTGTTTTGATTACTGTAGCTTTGTAATATATTTTGAAATCAGGAAGTGTGAAATTTCCAAGTTTGTGCTTCTTTTTAAAAATTGTGTTGGGAGGTGCTGGAAGATGGCGGCATAGGAGGATGCTGGGCTCACCGTGCGTCCTGCTGATCACTTAGATTCCACCTACACCTGCCTAAATAACCCAGAAAACCACCAGAGGATTAGCAGAACGGAGTCGCCGGAGCCAAGCGCAGACGAGAGGCCCACGGAAGAGGGTAGGAAGGGCGGCGAGGCGGTGCATGCTCCACGGACTGGCGGGAGGGAGCCAGGGCGGAGGGGCGACTCGCCGGCCAAGCAGAGCCCCCGAGTCTGGCTGGCAAAAGCGGAGGGGCCTGACGGACTGTGTTCCGACAGCAAGCGCGACTTAGCATCTGGGAGGTCATAAGTTAACAGCTCTGCTCGGAAAGCGGGAAGGCTGGAGGACAAAGGGAGGGAGAGCTGCTGAGCACCCGGCCGACAGAGCTCAGTTTGGTGGGGAACAAAGGCGCTCGCCAGCGCCATCTCCCCCGCCCATCCCCCGGCCAAAATCCCAAAGAGAACCAGTTCCTGCCAGGGAACTTGCTCGCTCTGCGCAAACACCCAACTCTGTGCTTCTGCGGAGGAGCCAAACCGCCGGCAGCGGATCTGACTCCCTCCCGCTGCCACAGGGCCCCTCCTGAAGTGGATCACCTAAGGAGAAGTGAGCTAAGCCTGCCCCTCCTGACCCTGTGCACCTTGCCTACCCACCCCAGCTAATACGCCAGATCCCCAGCATCACAAGCCTGGCAGTGTGCAAGTAGCCCAGACTGGCCATGGCACCCCACAGTGAATCCTGCCCCTAGGAGAGGGGAAGAGAAGGCACACACCAGTCTGACTGTGGCCCCAGCGGTGGGCTGGGGGCAGACATCAGGTCGAACTGCGGCCCCGCCCACCAACTCCAGTTATACAACACAGCACAGGGGAAGTGCCCTGCAGGTCCTCACCACGCCAGGGACTATCCAAAATGACCAAGCGGAAGAATTCCCCTCAGAAGAATCTCCAGGAAATAACAACAGCTAATGAGCTGATCAAAAAGGATTTAAATAATATAACAGAAAGTGAATTTAGAATAATAGTCATAAAATTAATCGCTGGGCTTGAAAACAGTATAGAGGACAGCAGAGAATCTCTTGCTACAGAGATCAAGGGACTAAGGAACAGTCACGAGGAGCTGAAAAACGCTTTAAATGAAATGCAAAACAAAATGGAAACCACCACGGCTCGGATTGAAGAAGCAGAGGAGAGAATAGGTGAACTAGAAGATAAAGTTATGGAAAAAGAGGAAGCTGAGAAAAAGAGAGATAAAAAAATCCAGGAGTATGAGGGGAAAATTAGAGAACTAAGTGATACACTAAAAAGAAATAATATACGCATAATTGGTATCCCAGAGGAGGAAGAGAGAGGGAAAGGTGCTGAAGGGGTACTTGAAGAAATAATAGCTGAGAACTTCCCTGAACTGGGGAAAGAAAAAGGCACTGAAATCCAAGAGGCACAGAGAACTCCCTTCAGACGGAACCTGAATCGATCTTCTGCACGACATATCATAGTGAAACTGGCAAAATACAAGGATAAAGAGAAAATTCTGAAAGCAGCAAGGGGTAAACGTGCCCTCACATATAAAGGGAGACCTATAAGACTCGTGACTGATCTCTCTTTTGAAACTTGGCAGGCCAGAAAGAATTGGCACGAGATTTTCAGTGTGCTAGACAGAAAAAATATGCAGCCGAGAATCCTTTATCCAGCAAGTCTGTCATTTAGAATAGAAGGAGAGATAAAGGTCTTCCCAAACAAACAAAAACTGAAGGAATTTGTCACCACTAAACCAGCCCTACAAGAGATCCTAAGGGGGACCCTGTGAGACAAAGTACCAGGGACATCACTACAAGCATAAAACATACAGACATCACAATGACTCTAAACCCGTATCTTTCTATAATAACACTGAATGTAAATGGATTAAATGTGCCAACCAAAAGACATAGGGTATCAGAATGGATAATAAACAAGACCCATCTATTTGCTGTCTACAAGAGACTCATTTTAGACCTGAGGACACCTTTAGATTGAGAGTGAGGGGATGGAGAACTATTTATCATGCTACTGGAAGCCAAAAGAAAGCTGGAGTAGCCATACTTATATCAGACAAACTAGACTTTAAATTAAAGGCTGTAACAAGAGATGAAGAAGGACATTATATAATAGTTACAGGGTCTATTCATCAGAAAGAGCGAACAATTAAAATGTCTATGCACCGAATACCGGAGCCCCCAAATATATAAAACAACTACTCATAAACATAAGCAACCTTATTGATAAGAATGTGGTAATTGCAGGGGACTTTAACACCCCACTTACAGAAATGGACAGATCATCTAGACACACGGTCAGTAAAGAAACAAGGGCCCTGAATGAGACATTGGATCAGATGGACTTGACAGACATATTTAGAACTCTGCATCCCAAAGCAACAGAATATACTTTCTTCTCGAGTGCACATGGAACATTCTCCAAGATAGATCATATACTGGGTCACAAAACAGCCCTTCATAAGTTTACCAGAATTGAAATTATACCATGCATACTTTCAGACCACAATGCTATGAAGCTTGAAATCAACCACAGAAAAAAGTCTGGAAAACCTCCAAAAGCATGGAGGTTAAAGAACACCCTACTGCCTGTTTCCGATTCTGTGTCTCCCTCTCTCTCTGCCCCTCCCCCGTTCATGCTCTGTCTCTCTCTGTCCCAAAAATAAATAAAACGTTGAAAAAAAATTAAAAAAAAAAATGGGGCGCCTGGGTGGCGCAGTCGGTTAGGCATCCGACTTCAGCCAGGTCACGATCTCGCGGTCCGTGAGTTCGAGCCCCGCGTCGGGCTCTGGGCTGATGGCTCAGAGCCTGGAGCCTGTTTCCGATTCTGTGTCTCCCTCTCTCTCTGCCCCTCTCCCGTTCATGCTTTGCCTCTCTCTGTCCCAAAAATAAATAAAACGTTGAAAAAAAAAAATTAAAAAAAAAAAAATTAAAAAAAAAAGAACACCCTACTAATGAATGAGTGGGTCAACCAGGCAATTAGAGAAGAAATTAAAAAATATATGGAAACAAACGAAAATGAAAATACAACAATCCAAACGCTTTGGGACGCAGTGAAGGCAGTCCTGAGAGGAAAATACATTGCAATCCAGGCCTATCTCAAGAAACAAGAAAAATCCCAAATACAAAATCTAACAGCACACCTAAAGGAAATAGAAGCAGAACAGCAAAGGCAGCCTAAACCCAGCAGAAGAAGAGAAATAATAAAGAGCTGAGCAGAAATAAACAATATAGAGTCTAAAAAAACTGTAGAGCAGATCAACGAAACCAAGAGTTGGTTTTTTGAAAAAATAAACAAAATTGACAAACCTCTAGCCAGGCTTCTCAAAAAGAAAAGGGAGATGACCCAAATAGATAAAATCATGAAGGAAAATGGAATTATTACAACCAATCCCTCAGAGATACAAACAATTATCAGGGAATACTATGAAAAATTATATGCCAACAAATTGGACAACCTGGAAGAAATGGACAAATTCCTGAACACCCACACTCTTCCAAAACTCAACCAGGAGGAAATAGAAAGCTTGAACAGACCCATAACCAGCGAAGAAATTGAATCGGTTATCAAAAATCTCCCAACAAATAAGAGTCCAGGACCAGATGGCTTCCCAGGGGAGTTCTACCAGACGTTTAAAGCAGAGATAATACCTATCCTTCTCAAGCTATTCCAAGAAATAGAAAGAGAAGGAAAACTTCCAGACTCATTCTATGAAGCCAGTATTACTTTGATTCCTAAACCAGACAAAGACCCAGTAAAAAAAGAGAACTACCGGCCAATATCCCTGATGAATATGGATGCAAAAATTCTCAATAAGATACTAGCAAATCGAATTCAACGGCATATAAAAAGAATTATCCACCATGATCAAGTGGGATTCATTCCTGGGATGCAGGGCTGGTTCAACATTCGCAAAGCAATCAACGTGATACATCACATTAACAAAAAAAAAGAGAAGAACCATATGATCCTGTCAATCGATGCAGAAAAGGCCTTTGACAAAATCCAGCACCCTTTCTTAATAAAAACCCTTGAGAAAGTCGGGATAGAAGGAACATACTTAAAGATCATAAAAGCCATTTATGAAAAGCCCACAGCTAACATCATCCTCAACGGGGAAAAACTGAGAGCTTTTTCCCTGAGATCAGGAACAGGACAGGGATGCCCACTCTCACCGCTGTTGTTTAACATAGTGCTGGAAGTTCTAGCATCAGCAATCAGACAACAAAAGGAAATCAAAGGCATCAAAATTGGCAAAGATGAAGTCAAGTTTTCGCTTTTTGCAGATGACATGATATTATACATGGAAAATCCGATAGACTCCACCAAAAGTCTGCTAGAATTGATACATGAATTCAGCAAAGTCGCAGGATACAAAATCAATGTACAGAAATCAGTTGCATTCTTATACACTAACAATGAAGCAACAGAAAGACAAATAAAGAAACTGATCCCATTCACAATTGCACCAAGAAGCATAAAATACCTAGGAATAAATCTAACCAAAGATGTAAAGCATCTGTACGCTGAAAACTATAGAAAGCTTATGAAGGAAATTGAAGAAGATTTAAAGAAATGGAAAGACATTCCCTGCTCATGGATTGGAAAAATAAATATTGTCAAAATGTCAATACTACCCAAAGCTATCTACACATTCAATGCAATCCCAATCAAAATTGCACGAGCATTCTTCTCGAAACTAGAACAAGCAATCCTAAAATTCATATGGAACCACAAAAGGCCCCGAATAGCCAAAGGAATTTTGAAGAAGAAGACCAAAGCAGGAGGCATCACAATCCCAGACTTTAGCCTCTACTACAAAGCTGTCATCATCAAGACAGCATGGTATTGGCACAAAAACAGACACATAGACCAATGGAATAGAATAGAAACCCCAGAACTAGACCCACAAACGTATGGTCAACTCATCTTTGACAAAGCAGGAAAAGACATCCAATGGAAAAAAGACAGCCTCTTTAACAAATGGTGCTGGGAGAACTGGACAGCAACATGCAGAAGGTTGAAACTAGACCACTTTCTCACACCATTCACAAAAATAAACTCAAAATGGATAAAGGACCTGAATGTGAGACAGGAAACCATCAAAACCTTAGAGGAGAAAGCAGGAAAAGACCTCTCTGACCTCAGCCGTAGCAATCTCTTACTCGACACATCCCCAAAGGCAAGGGAATTAAAAGCAAAAGTGAATTACTGGGACCTTATGAAGATAAAAAGCTTCTGCACAGCAAAGGAAACAACCAACAAAACTAAAAGGCAACCAACGGAATGGGAAAAGATATTTGCAAATGACATATCGGACAAAGGGCTAGTATCCAGAATCTATAAAGAGCTCACCAAACTCCACACCCGAAAAACAAATAACCCAGTGAAGAAATGGGCAGAAAACATGAATAGACACTTCTCTAAAGAAGACATCCGGATGGCCAACAGGCACATGAAAAGATGTTCAGCGTCGCTCCTTATCAGGGAAATACAAATCAAAACCACACTCAGGTATCACCTCACGCCAGTCAGAGTGGCCAAAATGAACAAATCAGGAGACTATAGATGCTGGCGAGGATGTGGAGAAACGGGAACCCTCTTGCACTGTTGGTGGGAATGCAAATTGGTGCAGCCGCTCTGGAAAGCAGTGTGGAGGTTCCTCAGAAAATTAAAAATAGACCTACCCTATGACCCAGCAATAGCACTGCTAGGAATTTATCCAAGGGATACAGGAGTACTGATGCATAGGGGCACTTGTACCCCAATGTTCATAGCAGCACTCTCAACAATAGCCAAATTATGGAAAGAGCCTAAATGTCCATCAGCTGATGAATGGATAAAGAAATTGTGGTTTATATACACAATGGAATACTACGTGGCAATGAGAAAAAATGAAATATGGCCTTTTGTAGCAACGTGGATGGAACTGGAGAGTGTGATGCTAAGTGAAATAAGCCATACATAGAAAGACAGATACCAAATGGTTTCACTCTTATGTGGAGCCTGAGAAAGTTAACAGGAACCCATGGGGGAGGGGGAGGAAAAAAGAAAAAAAAAAAAAAAAAAGAGGTTAGAGTGGGAGAGAGCCAAAGCATAAGAGACTGTTAAAAACTGAGAACAAACTGAGGGTTGATGGGGGGTGGGAGGGAGGAGACGGTGGGTGATGGGTATTGAGGAGGGCACCTTTTGGGATGAGCACTGGTTGTTATATGGAAACCAATTTGACAATAAATTTCATATATTAAAAAAAAAATAAAAATAAAAATAAAAATTGTGTTGGTTATTCACTATCCTTTGAGATTCTATATGAATTTTAGGATTAATTTTTCTATTTCTGCAAAAAATGCCATTGGGATTTTGACAGGAATTTCACTGAATATGTAGATTGCTTTGGATAGTAGGGATTTATGTATGATTTTAACATATGTTCATATACAACACAGAGGTGATGTTGAAGGAGAATACCATTATGGAAAAATATTATGATGAACTACTAAGTGAAAAGTATTAACAGAACAAAAAAGTAGTATATATAAGGTTATTGCCTTGTGTTTTTTTGTTTGTTTGTTTGTTTTTGTCTTTGTTTTCCTTCTGCCCTTTGATTGCATTTTTTTCAAATTTTTATTTAAATTCTATATAGTTAACAGAGTATAATATTGTTTTCAGGAGTAGAATAAATGAATTATTTATTTTAGGATAGCTCGAAATTAACAAAAAATGGCAAGGATAATATACAGAGTGAGAAGATGCTCCACACCAAATTTCCCATTTTATTAATATGTCGTACCAGTATGGAACATTTCTCAAAATTAATGGAAAATATGGATGCATTATTATTAACTGACATGTATACTTTATTCATATTTCCTTAGTCATTAACTAATGCCTTTTTACTGTTCCATGTTCCTTCCAGGGTATGACATTTAGTCAGCACACTTCCTTATGCTCCTCTTGTCTGTGACAGTTCCTCAGATTTTCTTTGTTTTTGATGACTTTAGCAGTTTCGAAGAGTACTGGTCAGGTATTTTAGAGAACATCCATCAGTTAATATTTTTCTGGTGTTTTTCTCACGACTGAACTGAGGTACAATGAAGTACAATGTCTCAAAATATTATATCTCAATTTGAGATAGCTCAAAATACCAAGGTTATGTATTATCACCATGATTTACAACTCTTGCTGTTACCTTGATCACTTGTGGAGGCAGTATTTGTCAGATTTCTCCAGTGTGAAGTTAGTCTATGTCTTCTTCTCCTTGACTCCTCCCCCCTCCCACTGTCTTACAATTTTGTAGTTTTTGGAAGGAAGATTTATACAGCTCATATTTAAGGAATGGAAGTTATGATCCAGCTCTTTGAAGACAGAGTATCTACATATATTATTTATAATTCTGCATGCAGATTTATCCTATTTCCCACATATATTTATTTATTCAATAATTTATTTATATCATTTTGGATTCATGGATATTTATTTTATGTTTTGGGTTATAATCTAATACCACTTTATTAATTTTGTTGCATAAATTGTTCCAGGACTGGCCAGTTGTCTCCTATGACCTCTGATATATCACCATCAGTGTGTGTGTGTGTGTGTGTGTGTGTGTGTATGAGATCACTTTACTTTCTGTCACTACAAGATATTTTTTCTTTTATATTTTTGCCTCAGTTCTAGAATCAGCCATTTTCCAAGGAGCTCTAGTCCTTTTATTGTAGAATGGTATTAGAAATCTCCATTTGGAAGTGCCTGGGTGGCTCAGTCTGTTAAGCATCTGACTTCAGCTCAGGTCATGTTCTCATGGTATTTAAGTTCGAGCCCCACATCGGGCTCTGTGCTGACAACTCAGAACCTGGAGCCTGCCTCAGATTCTGTGTCTCCCTGTCTCTCTGCCCCTCCCCCACTCATGCTCTGTCTCTTAAAAATAAATAAACATTAAAAATATTAAAAAAAAAAAAAGAAATCTCCATTTGGGGTGTTAGCTGTGTTCATTACCACTGGGGTGCCCTTGCTTTTAGGCTCAGCTGACAGAACAAGGAAATGAATACTCATCCATACACATACACGCACTGGTAAATATTTCTCCATGTAACCATCTGCATCTATATTAAGGTAAACATATGTTCATATTGATATCTCTAGTTCTAATCTATATCTACAAGGATGATTCTAGTCTTTTCCCCTCACTTATCTGTAACCTAACACTTACCAGTAAGAAACCTATCTCTCACCATCCTCCATCTACTTACTTTTGGTTCTACTGTATATGTACAGAGGTGTCAGCATTGAAATCTGTGCATCAACAGGAAGTGATCTAATCAACAAGAGTATATGCTTATGTGTAGTTCATTTTTAGTTTAATCTTGCAAACTCCATCCCAAATTACATAGATTAGCAATGTATTCTCCTACTCTTCACAGTGAGGTCATTTCATTCCTTTTTATTACTTAGACAATTTTATCACATTCTTCATTCTATCCTAGGACCTCCCATTCTCCTAAATATGTATATATTTTTAAATTTTTGTACATTAAAATTCATTCTTCATGCTTTAAACCTCTATGAGATTTGACAAATGCATAGTGACATGTATAGGCAGTTACAGTATCATACAGGGCTTACCACCTTAAAATATCTCAAATACCTCACCTATTCAGCACCCACTGTTGCTAAACATGGATAAACATTGATCATCTGTACAGTTGTATCATTTTCAGAATGTCATATAAATGAAAACATATAGCATGAAGTCTTTCAAACTGTTTTCTATAACTTAGCCAATATGCATTAAAATACTTACATGCCTTTGCATTAATTCATTTGATTAAGTATTTGATTAACTCATTGCTTTTTGGCAGTGAATAGTATTTCGTTGTATTGATGAGCTACAGTTTCTTTATTGATTCACCTATTGAAGTACATCATAGTTGCTTCAAGTTTTGGTGATTATGAATAAAGGTGCTACAATATTCACATCCAGGTATTTGTGTGCCCATGGGTTTTCAAATGATTTCTATAAATACATAGAAATATGTTTCGTAAGGCCAAAATCAAGGTTCAGTATTACATATTTCCTTCACATCTAGTAAACTTGGAAGAGTTTCAAATAAACAAACCACAAATTCCCTTCCCCACCCTGTTTCCATAGGTAAGGTCTCCCAGAGAAATGACCGTCCTTTCTCCGAGAGAAATAACCGACCTGGAGCAGACATAGTTCCTGTTTATCCATGAGTAGCAAGATTCAGTTCCCTGCTAGCCTGAAGAATAATTCAAACAAGCTAACCCCATGGGAACAAGAGATCACATCACACTCTTGGTATCAAAATGCTTGCCACTCATAGCTTCTGCTGGTTCATTCTGTTTCAGTGTAAAACCCCTGTATTAGTTTGCTAGGACTGCTATAAAAAATACCACTGAATGGATGGCTTAAACAACAAATACTTATTTTCTCATAGTTCTCTAGGCTGGATGTCTAAGATCAAGTGCCAGCAGGTTTGGTTTCTTATGAAAGCCTGTCTTTTTGACTTGTAGATGGCTATCTTCTCACTGTGTCCTCACATGGTCTTTTCCTGTGCATATGCATCCCTGATGTTTCTTTATGTGTCCAAATTTTCTTATAAAGGCATCAGTCATATTGGATTAGGACCCACTCCAACAACTTCATTTTAACTTAATCACTGTTTTAAAGGACCTATCTCCATATACAGCTACATTCTGAGGTTCTAGGTGTTAGGGCTTCAAATATGAATTTTGGGAGAACACAGTTCAGTCAATAACAACCCCATGTAGCCCAGCAAGGAATATTGTATCTTCTGAGGAAGATACTATATGTAATTAATAAACTGTTGCCAATATCATGGCCATGTTGGACATTATATGTTTGGTCATTCCTATATTCCTAGGGCAGAAATCCCTCCCACAACCTGTGATGAGTAGGAGGGTGTAAAACAAAGTTTTATTACTGTATTACATGGTAAGACAATGTTTATGTTTGTAAGAAACTGCCAAAGTGACTGCTCTTTTACAGTCCCACCATTAATGAATGTTGTTCCATATTCTCATTAGTAATTGGTCTTGTCAGTTTTTATCTTTTTAGCCATTCTACGAGATATGGAGTAATATCTTATTGTTCTTTTAATTTACATTTTCTAAATGACAAATGATGTTGAACATCCATTTGTGTGCATGTTCCATGTGTATATCTTCCTTGGTGAGAAATTCATTCAGATAATGTACTCAGTTTTTAAATTGAGCTGTTTGTTTTCTTTTGTTGAGTTTTAAGATTTATTTGTATATTTTGCAAACAATTGCTTTATCAGATATGTAGTTTGCAAGTATTTTCTCCCATTCTATGGCTTTTCTTTTCATTCTCTTAACATAGTGTTTTACAGAGCAGAATTTATTCATTTTAATGAAGTTCAATTGTTCAGTATTTCTTTCATGGATTGTGTTTTATTTATATTTTAAAGGGCATCATGAAACTCAGGATCACTTAGCCTTTCTTCTACCTTATCTTCTAGAAATTGTGTAGTTTTGCATTTCACATTTAAGTGTAGGGTCCATTTTCAAGGAGTTCCTATGTCAAGTGTAAGGTCTGTATCTAGATTTTTTTTTTTTTTTTTTTGGTAGGGATGTCTGATTTTTCCAGCATCATTTGTTGAACTTCCAACTTGTTGAACTTCCAACTTAAAGTTTTTGTATCCAGTTAAATTATCCTTCAAAAGTGAAGTAGAAAGAAGACTTTCTTAGACAAACAAAATTGAGTGAATTTGTTGCCAGTACAACTGCCTTGAAAGAAATATTAAAAGATATTCTTAAGAGAGGAAGGAAAATGATATTAGTAACTCTTAACTACATAAAAACAGAAGAGCATCAAAGAAGTAATAAATGAAAGCAAAATGAAATTTTTATTTTTGTTATTCCCATCTGATCTAATCAATAACTATTTATTCAAGGTGATAATATCAACAATGTATTAGATTATTATAGTATATAAATAAGTACAATAAAGGCCAGTAATATTATAAAGGATAGACAGGGAATAGGAATACTTTGCTGTAAGTTACCTGCATATTATGAATCAGTACAGTATTAACTGAAGGTAGATTTGGATTAGTTATAAATGCATAGTACAAACTCTAGGGCACCACTTAAAAAAAAACTAAAGAAAGAAGTATAATTGGTATAGTAAGAATGGAGAGAAAATGGACTCAAAAATGTTCAGTTAAAACCAGAAAAAAAGGTAAAAAATTAATAACCAAGAAATAAAAAAACAAATTCAAAGTGGAAATCAATTATGAATATAGTGTACATTAATCCAACACTATCAATAATCATTTTAATGTTAATGGTCAAAGTACACGAATTAAAAGACAGAGTGTTAGAATGGCTAAAGAAAAAAATAAGACTGAATGATATTTTACTTATAAGAAATGTATTTTAAATAAAAATGACTCAGATAGATTGAAAGTAAAGTCATGGATTACTTCCATATCTTGGCTATTGTAAACAATGCTGCAATAAACATAGTGCATATATCTTTTCAACTTATACTTTCATTTTCTTAGGGTAAATATTCAGTATTAGATTACAAGTTCATATGGCATTTCTATTTTTAATTTTTTGAGGAACTCTCATACCGTTTTCTACAGTGGCTGCACCAATTTACATTCCTATCAATAGTGTATGAAGTTTCCTTTTTTTTCTCCACATCTTCACCAACACCTGTTTGGTTTTCTTTCTTTCTTTCTTTCTTTCTTTCTTTCTTTCTTTCTTTCCCTTCCTTCCTTCCTTCCTTCCTGCCCTCCTTCCTTCCTTCCTCTTTCCTTCCTTCCTTTCAATACTAGCCATTCTGACAGGTGTAAGGTGATGTTGTGGTTTTGATTTGCATTTCCCTGATGATTAGTGATACTGAGCAACTTTTTATGTGCTGTTGGCCATTTTTATGTATTCTTTGGAAAAATGTCTGTTTGAGTGCTCTGCCCATTTCTTAATTGAAGTATTTGGATTATTTTTTGGTGTTGAGTTGTATAAGTTCTTTATATATTTTGGATATTAACCCCTTATTGCATGTATTGTTTGCTAATATCTTCTCTCAGTAGGTTTCCTTTTTGTTTTGTTGATGGTTTCTTTCACTGTATAAAACCTTTTCATTTTCGTGTAGCCCCAATAGTTTATTTTTGTTTTTGTTTCCCTTGCCTAAGGAAACATAACTAGACAAATGTTGCCGAAGCCAATGTCAAAGAGACTATGGTCAATGTTTTCTTCTAGGAGTTTTATGCTTTTAGGTTTCACATTTAGACCTTTAATACATTTTAAGCTTATTTTTGTGTATGGTATAAGAAAGTAATCCAGTTTCCTTCTTTTGCACATAGCTGTCCAGTTTTCCCAGCATCATTTTTTGAAGAGACTGCCTTTTCCCTGTTGTATATTCTAAGTGCCAGAATGAATGGATGGATAGATGAATAGATAGATGAATGGATAAAGAATGTATACACATATGTGTATATGCATATATAAAGAATATATACATATGTATATGTATATAATAGACTATTATTCAGCCATAAAAAAAATGAGATCTTGTGATTTGCAATAACATGTATGGATCTAGAGGGTAGTATCCTAAGTGAAATAAATCAGATAGAGACAAATGCCATTTAATTACACTCATATGTGGAATCTAAAAAATAAAACAAACAAACAAAAACAGCAGTAACAAACCCATAAGTAGACAAACTGGTAGTTGCCAGAAGGAAGTGGGATGAGAGGCTGGGCAAAAGAGTGCAGGAAAGCAGGAAGTATGGGCCTCAGCCATGGAATGTGTAAGCCATGGGGATGAAAAGTACAGTATAGGGAATAGAGCTAATGGTATTGTAATAGCTGTATGATGACAGATGGCAGCTGTACTTGTGGTAGGTATAGCATAACATAGAGTTGTTGAATCACTATCTTGTATATCTGAAAATAGCGTAACAATATGTGTCAACTATACTTTAATAAATTTTTTAAAAATATATATTTAGTTACTTTCAAAGAGAGAGAGAGAAAGTGGGGGAAGGGCAGAGAGAGAAAGAGAGAGAGACTCTCAAGCAGGCTCTGCACTGTCAGCTCAGAGCCTGATGCGGGGCTCAAACTCATGAACTGTGAAATCATAACCTGAGCTGAAATCAAGAGTTGGATACTTAACGGATGAGGCACTCAGCTGCCCCAATAATTTTTTTTTATATATATAAACAGAAAGTAAAGGGATGGAGAAAGATAAACTATGCTATCTCTAATTTAAAAATAATCTAGAATGATTATATTAATTCCCAACAAAGCATACTTCAAAGCAAAAAGATTAAGGGAACAAAAGGACAATTACATAATGATAAAGGAGTCAATTCTTAAGAAGAATAATGCTACATGTGTATGAATCTAAAAATAATGTGTCAAAGTAAATGAGTCAAAAATTGAAAGAATGACCAAAAGAAGTAGACAAATCCAATGTTATAGTTGGATTAACAGTTAAAATATAGATGACATGAACAGCATAAAGATCAGCTTAATCTATTGACTTTCTAAACTACTTCATTTAACAACGGTAGAATATGTATTTTTTCTCAAACTTAATAGGTGACATTCACCAAGATAAAGCTTGTGATGAGCCATATAACACACCTTAACAAATTTAAAGAATAGAAACCATACCAATTATGTTTTCAGACCAAAGTACAATTAAGTTAAAAATCAAAATCAGATTTTGATGGCCCTGGGCCTGGGTGGGTGGCTCAGTCAGTTCAGCGTTTGACTCTTGGGTTTGGCTCAGGTCATGATCTCATGGTTCATGAGTTTGAGCCCCATATCAGGCTCTCTACTGGCAGCATGGAGCCTGCTTGGGAGTCTGTCTCTCACTCTCTCTCTGCCCCTCTCCCACTCATGCTGTCTCTGTCTCTTTCAAAATAAATAAATAAACTTAAAAAAAAAAACTAAAGAAATCAAAATGAGAAACATAGTTGGAAAATTCTCAAATATGTAGAAATTGAATGAAATACTTTTAAATAACACATAAGTACATGAAGAAATCTCAAGGGAAATAAAGATATATTTTTGAATTAAATGAAAATGAAATATAATTCTAAAGTAAAAACATTGTCTTAATGGAAATTTATAGCATTTAATACATACATTACAAAATAAAAATATCTAAAATCAATAACTCAAGCTCTTTGTCTTATAAACCTAGAAAATTATGAACAATTTACGCAAAAAATAAGCAGAGGAAAGCAAATAATAAAAATTAAACCTTTTGAAAGAAGGGTGATATGCAAATTTTGTCCCTTTCTGTTTTTCAGTATTTAAAACTTTATAAAATACAGAGATTTCCTCTTCTAACAAGTAATAGTGTATTGCAAGTCTAACTATCTTCATATAAAAACTTTGCAGTTTAATAAAATTGTATGGGCATCATAAACTTTAAAAAATTATCATATATATGATATATATCTTATATATATCTCTTATATATATATCTTATATATATCTCATATATATATCTGTATATCTTATATAATATATCTTATATATAATATATAGCTTAATCCTATATGCCAAGGATTAAACTAGATTTGGAGAAACAAAAATAACATTTGGGGTTCCAAACATGAAAGAAAGAGAAAGTCATTCTAAGCAAAAGGAAGAAAGTGTGGAGGGGACAAGAGTGTATGACTATCCATAGCATGTTCAGGGTAAATTCTAAATTTGATGATGTTTATAGAAAAGAGTGAATGGAAGGGAAGGTGTAAAATTCATTTTAAGGGACGTTTTAAATAGGTGTGTTGGTAATGTAAACGAATCTAGAATGTATTCTGTGCTATTACAGTATTTGGGTGGGGTCAGGGGAATCTATAACAGGAGAAGGATATAATAACACTTGTGCATTATTTAGCTAATAGACTGGAAATGAGAAAAAATATAGATAAGGAAAACATTAAAAAGGACAACAAATAGTACTGGTGAATTTTATCTATCTGTCTATCTATCTATCTATCATCTATCTTTATTTTTTAGTCCTGGTTAATTTTAAATGGGGTCTAACTGTAAGTAGCAACAGTGGAGGTAAATGGGAGAGAAGTTCTGGGGCAAGGGACATTATATAAATTGTGGAGATGGATGGGAAAGCAATCATGAGGAGCTACAATTTTCAGCTTTGGTAGGGGCAGCAGTAATGTTGTTAACCACCCTGAAAGACACATGAGAAGGAGTGGAGAAATTGTGAAATAAGAATTCCATTCACATGTTCTATCTTGACTCTATAGAGTTTGATGAGCTTAAATATTTATTTACAAAAGTTCATTGAGCTCTGGAGAACAGTAGGAGGCAGTACAGGAAAGTAGTTATATGGTCAGATTCTGGAGCCTCATATCCATATTTGAATTGCAACTCCACCTCTAATAAACTGTGTGAAGTTCATGGTTTCCTTCTCTAAAAATCAGAGATGGAGATAATAACACCTAATTTATGTGTATCGACTCAAGTGAGATATTGTAGGTAAACCCCATAGCACACAGTGGTTTATCTGCCTGCCACATAGTGAGTATTCAGTAAATATGAGGTATCACATGCATACACAAGGACATCATTGAATTCTACGGGTGATTACTGAAGCAATAGAGTTAATAAAATCAACCAGGAAGCATTTAAGAAGATTCCAAGAATTACTTGAAGAATTAAGGAGAACTCTGAGAAACAAAAGTAAGAAGTAAATGGATAAAGGAAGAAAAATCAGCAAAAGTTAATGAGAAAGAGTATTCATAATGACAGAATAAGAAAAAAGAGTTTTGAGTGTTGTTAACATCAATGGAAGAAAGTACACTTTTTAAGAAAAAAGATAGTATTGTCAATTTTAGGGAATCAAAAGAAAAATAGCCTAAGAAGCATGAGCATTGAAAAACTCTGCAGTTAGAAATTATATGTTGTTAAAACTCATGAGAGCGGTTTGCTTTGAGATGAATAAAATTGCAGATTCCAGTGGACTGAAGATTAATGTAAATATAGAGCAATAGAAACAGTGATTATAGACCGCCTTAGAAGAGGATTGGTGCTTAACAACATAAATGAAATACGCTCATGCTACAGGGAAAAACATTCTAGGTGGAGGACTGAAGGTTTGGTTAGAGAAGTAATATGAAAAGTTTATGAAAAGTACATGCAACACTTGAAGTTTTAATGGTTACACCTGAAACTAATATTATACAGTATGTTAACTAACTGGAATTTGAATAAAAACTTGAAAAAATACGGTTTTAATGATGAAATGCCTTCACTTATAATAACAAAAAGAAAGCTAAAATATTTAGAAATATCAAGGTGTTTGCCAAATCCATTTGAGGAGAACTTCATATAGATAAAAAGGAAGACATGAACTAATGAGTAGGTAAGCTTTTTCTACTCTAACTTTATTTAACTTCTATATATTTGTGATTAATAAATTTAACACAATCACAATAAAACTGTCAGCTGATTTTAAACTATAAAATAAATAAACAAGCAAAATTAGCTGGCAAATTCCTGAGAAAAAAGACTAATGGGTAAAAGACATACCAGCACACGGATGGAGAAATTCCTAAATGAATAGGAAGTGACAATTCAGTGAGAGAAATGTACCAGTCAGGGTTCACTTAGAAAGAAACTACAATGATCATTTGAAAAGGGAAATTTTACCGAAAAAGTGTCAATTAGTGAAAAGTGGTTAATGACTAGAAGGGGTAAGAGAGGACAGTAAGGGGTTATGAAACAGCTAATGCAAACCAAACAAATAAACAAAACCTACTACCTTCCGGTCTGAGGGAAAGTGAACAAGAAAGGAATCAAGAACTTAAGAGGAAATTTCACACTCCCTCCCCAAGGATGGGATTTAGCTATGACTGGAGAGACCTTGGCTGCCACAGAAACAACCAGACTATCAGGGGCAAAGAAACTTTCCAGAGTCAAAGGCTAAAGCTAGTCTGAAGGAGTGGACTTGTGAATAGTTGCGAAACTTGCCATGGGTGCAGGCAGACTGGGTTCGTTTGATACAGTTTATCACATGGCAGTTAAACTTACCAGAGGAGGTGGGTAGGGCAGCACTGGTCTCTGGGAAATTATCCAGAGAATGGCTGCGAAACTCGCTGGGAGGTGCGACTGGGCCCAAGCGGATCCATAGGAATTGCCTGCCGAGTAGCTGAAAAAATTGCAGGATGGTGTAAAACTTAACTTCCTGCTGTGGCTTCATGCCCCTGAACCTCTCCTGCCTGCACCAAAAAACAGCACACCAGAATCAGGATGAGAAGTCTCTTCCTCCTGAAAGCATCATGCCTTCGGAATAGAATCCACCATCAGACTAACTGAGAAAGGAGAAATCCTGACAGGGTCCAGCTCTTGCTTCACAAAGTACACAAAGATGGCTGGATTTGAAATGTAATCATAATTGCCAAAAGATCCAAATACAAATGGGAGTTTGGTATATTATAAATGATCAAAGAAATGAGAAGAAATTACAGATTTTTTAATAAAAGTGTAGAAGTGCATTCTAAGAATTATTTTAAAGAAAATACATCAGAAAATTAAAAAAAAAAAAGTCCTGACACATAAAGTAAAATATCATACATGGTAAAATAACCACAAGCAAACTCAAAGACAAATGAAAAACAGAGAAAAATACTAGCAACTCCTATCACAGACGAATGGCCAATTTACATATAAACATATAAAAAAATTCTACATATCAGTTAAAAAATGCACCAATGGAAAAAAAAAACCAAAAGGTTTTATGATTGGGAAAGATAGGACAACAGGCAGAGAGGAAAGGTTAGGATCTGAGGTCCCTGGGTGGGGACTGACCCATATTTTAGAACGATGCTGGGAGGGTCTAACCAGGAATAAACTCCCTCAGGCTTAAGTTTCCTCTTTTCTTCTTCTTCTTTTTTTAATGTTTATTTTTTTTAATGTTTATTTATTTTTGACAGAGAGAGAGAGAGACAGAGCATGAGCAGGGGAGGGGCAGAGAGAGAAAGAGACACAGAATCCGAAGCAGGCTCCAGGCTCTCAGCTGCCAACACAGAGCCCAACATGGAGCTTGAACTCACAGACCGCAAGATCATGACCTGAGCCGAAGTCGGACGCTCAAGCGAATGAGCCACCCAGGCACCCCTTAAGGTTCCTCTTAAGAACATACCAGACACCACCTACTCCGCGCCCCCCGCCAGGCTCCCCTCAGGAATTTGACAATCAAAATGCCTAACATAAGTAAATCATAAAGCTTATGCTACTTATGAGACAGTGTGACCATACTCTGACTCTTCACACAATGAATGCAGCCAATCAGGACAACCCAGTGCCTAGAGTTAGCAATCCCATAAGGGTAGAACCTGAGAAGGAACAAGGGGGAAAGGAAAGGAGGGCCAACCAAAACCCTATAAAACAAAGTCCTCTGCCTATAGTCACAGGCATTCACTTTCGAATGCCATGTCCCTGCAAAGAGAGCTTTCATACAATTCATACTCTCTGGTCTTATACTCTAATAAACTTCTGCCTGCTGCTCATTTTATTCTGTGTCCAGCTCTTCATTTTTGGAAGCAGCAAGACAATGAACCTTGGGTATTGAGGTAAAAAAAAAAAAATCCTACAACAAACAGGATCAGACACTGAAGAAAATAGTAAATATAAATGTCTCTTAAGCATATGAAATGATATTCAACCATACTCAAAATATGAGAAAAATATCAATAGCAACAAAATATTTTCACCTATTAGATTAGTAAAGAGCCAAAAGTTTGGTAACATGATGCACTAATAAAGGCGTAAAGAAACTGGTGGGCTCATAGAGTAGATGTGCAATTTGGCAATATCTAAATTTGTGTACATACCTATTATTTTTAATTCTAGGAATTTATCCTTGAGTTATCCTTGCACAAGTGAAAACTGAAATATCTATACATTTTAGGGTTTTTTTTTTTTGTTTTTTGCATTAGAAAAAGATTGGCAACAGCCTAAATATCTATGAGCAGTGGACTGGTTAAAAATATGATGCATTTAAAGAATGGAACACTTTGCAACTAAACAGAAAAATCAAGAAGCTCATTAATTATTAACATGAAAATAATTAAAATGCATATTTTAGAAGTAAAAAACTAAATTCAGAACATTCTGTGTATTTTAAAGAGAGGGAAATAATAAATACTTGGATATATTACACGCAGTGTATGTATAGACTGACAGATATGTATATTTCTGAAGGATATACAGGAAAATGCTCATACTTGTCACTGGAGAAGAGAAATGGGTGGCTAGTGGAACACAAGGATGTACTTTATAATGCTTTTCTGTAACTTTTGAATTTTGTACATATGAATATTATCAATTAAAATTACAATAAAACAGGGGTGCCTGGGTGGCTCAGTCGGTTAAGGGTCAGTGAGTTCGAGTCCCATGTCAGGCTCTGTGCAGACAGTGCAGAGGCTGCCTGGGATTCTCTCTCTTTCTCTGTCCCTCCCCTGCTGCTGGTGCACAGGCACGTGCTTTCTCTCTCTCTCTCAAAATAAATAAACATTAAAATAATACAGTAAAACAAAAACATTCAAGTTGATCAATCACCTTAAAAGTATTGGAATATATATATATGTGTGTATATATATATGTGTATATACATATATGTGTATATATATATGTGTATATATATATATACATATATATGAGATTTCATTCCACTTTTTATTATCACGAACTCCGTTATTCTAAATGATGTCGGTTATTTAAAAAAATAAACAAAAGCTTTCTTATAGGGTTGGAATATAATTTTTACACAGCATTATCTTCATCTTAGAGTTGCTCATAATTTGTAGATGTTTCAGATATACAAAAATAATGAAATATCAATATAATTACTACAATTAAGTTATATACAAAATACTATAGGAATACACTACTGTCTAGCTTTGCATCAAGGATTCAATGAAGGCTTCTCTAGAAATAATTCGTTTTGTTGAAACTCAATATCCTAGAATGATGTTTGCTTTATTGTCTATCTGCTCGATTCCTGCCTAGTCCCACTTTAGTATTTTCTGGTAAATCCAGCCTAACCTGAACTTCTTCCAGCTTTGAGATTCTGTCATGTTCACTGCTTATATCACCAATATGAATACTTGTTCCTCATTGATTAGCTGCTTCATGGTCTACATTTGACATCTTTGGTGAATCTCAGTCCTAAAAATCAAGGATGGTAAATACTGATGGCAAAGCCTGTCAGTGTCTATAGCAATGTTCTTCCAAAAGTAAATGTTTACTAAATACTTTTTGGAAAAAATTAATTAAAAATTGCCTTTCTCATATCCTTTGGGGCATATTTGGTGATAGATTGAGAAAAGTCTCTGCTAAAATTTATAAATATAGAAAAATAACATTCACATCAGGTACTCACAAGAAGTAATATTAATGAGAAAAATACCTGTAGTAAACTATTAACCAGTTAATATCCTCCTGGGTTTAAAATGCCATAATTTAAAAGAAATTCAGTTCTGTTAAGCCAGGGCGTGATGTATGAGGGGCAAAAATCCATTCAGGTGTCATTGGCTATGAATTCCTAACAGCAGCTCAAACCATAAAGGTGTTTCTCTTAAGTTTTTCTGTTATCAAAATATATCAGGCTATGTCTACATGAAAAACATTTTTTGAAAACCAAAGTAATCCTATAAGTAATATATCCATGCTGATTTACAAACTGTCAATCCCTCTCCTCACCACATATACCAAAATCTCACACAAAACTGATTAAAGAAAGAAAAGGGAATATATTATTTATTACTTGTATAGTTGATGTTAATAAATTTCACCATTTTATTTGCCCATGCAATGCCACTTCAGGAGCTGTATTCCAAATATTTAGGTGTTATGTACACATTATATGCATGTTGTATTTCTAAGTTGACTAGCACCAACTATAAACTAAAAAGCTAATGTTAACCCTTAATAGGTCACATGGGATTCTCCTAACTTAAGCCCTTACCTGGAAATCTATTCTCAAAAGACTAATAGAGAAGAAAGGAATTTCCATAAATTGAAGACTGATTGAATAAACCTCACGCTGTTTCCATGTCTTAACCACGAGAAGCCCATGTCTCTTAGGTCTTCTTTCATAAGACTCTGCATATCTCCCTTCTGGGCCCCAACTCTCAGGATTCCCCTATTCCTGAGCCCTTCCACCAGGATCTTTAGGAACCCACTTTTCCTTGTTAGCAATATTTCCCAGATCCTTGATCTGCCACCTACATGTTCCCTTCCTCTACTTGCTCTCCCCTAAAGGCACTATATCTTCTCATGTAGATTTCTTGAATGGCTTCTGTTTTCTTCCCCATGCCCCTTCATTTTCATCGTTGTGTTCAGACTATTTTTCTTTGCTTCTTCCTCAAACCCTTTGGTATGGGATCTCGTCTCAAAATACAACTCTGTATCAACACTTACTGCAGTTATCAACTGACCTGCTCATCTCTTCCTCTATTTTATTATATTTTAGCTCCTGACTCACAATAACTCCCTCCAAGCTGTTCCTTGATGACTACCTCAAAATCCTGAGCCAAGTTCTTCCCAATGCCCTTCCTCTTTCAATTATCAACCTCAGCTCTTCCCGTGACATCAATGTCTACACTCCCTTAGCCACTCACTCACAAAGTCATACCCTAGACATTATCATTACTAGTAAGTGTATCCACCTCATAGCCACCATTTCCATTCTCCCATTCTCGGGTCACCACCTCCAGCCTTTCCAGTTCATTCCCTTTAACACCTACTCTTCCATTTCACAAGGAACATTGAACTTCTCACTCACCTCATACATTTATTTCCCTAGTTTACCTACATTAAATTCCATGGTTAATTTGATTATATCACATTTATAGTCTTAACTAGCTCTTTCTCAGTCCAAAAAATTCTTAGGGCAAAATAAAAGGCCTGATTAAACCCAAACTGCCATCTTCTTTGTGCATTTTTAAAGAGAAATAAAGATAACTTTGACTTCTCTCACTGTAAGATTATAATTACTAAATTCAGGTGGGGACACCATGGTGCCTAGCATTCATTCTCATTTTCCTGGTCAATCTACATGCTACAAATTTTGTACCTTGTCCTCACTCATCAAACCTTTACTGTTTCCTCTTTCCTCTTCAACCTCAGCTGATCATCTTGCTTCCACTGTCACTGATTAATAGAAACAAACCAAGATAACATTCATGAGTCCTTCTCTCACACCCACACACCTGTGAGTATCTGCATCCAAACCTTAGGACTCCATTCCTGTGAATCATCCCTCTCACCTCTCCATGTCATTATGGCAGCATTTTTTTTTTCTCTTCCTGAACATGGAGTAACTTCCCTTCATTCTTTTCCACCAAAATAAAAATGTTTGTCTCCATTTCAATAAAAATGGAGGCAAACTCTAGCTACTGCCCCCTTTTATTTTCTTTCTTTGGCAGCAAACCTTTTTAACAGGCTATTCATCTTCTCTCTGATATATGACATTTTATGAACCCATTCTAGTCAGTCTTTTGCCCACATGGATCCACTGAAACTGCTCAGTCCTCACTCCAGTTAACATAACAGCAGTAGGATTTTCTTTTTGTTTTTAATAGCAGCAGGTTTTGATTCAGTTGATTATTCCTTCCTGAAATAGATAGATAGATGGATAGATAGATATAGATATAGATATAGATATAGATATAGATATAGATATTTTTTTCCCCCGCATGGGACATACTATATTCTAGTTTTACACCCACTTTGTTTTCTGCCTCTTCTCAGTCTTCTCTGTTGGATCCTTCTTACCTCCCTGGCCTTTGATCATTGTCTTAGTGCTCAGTTTTTTCACCACTTCTCTTTTCTATCTGAATTCCTGCTCCTGATCTTACTTAGCCTTATGGTTTTAAATGATGACCACTATATGGGGAGTCTGGGTATCTCAGTCAGTCAAGTGTCAGACTCTTGATTTTGACTCAGGTCATGATCTCATGGTTTGTGAGTTTGATTCCCACATCAGGCTTCATTGTGGCAGCGCTGAGCCTGCTTGGGATTCTCTCTCTCTGTCCCTCCCCATTAATGCTCTCACTCTTTCCTCTCTCTCTCTCTCTCTCTCTCTCAAAATAAATAAATAAACTTAAAAAAATGATCACCACTATAGACTGTCAAGGGCAAAATGTGTATTCTTAGCTTAGATCATTCCCCTAAACTCCGACTCCTATACTGATCTCCACTTAGTTGCATAATACACATGTCAAAATTAAGGTGTCGTAAAATCAGCTCCTGAACTTCCCTCGCTCTGCAGGCTTCTCCCAAGACTTCTCCATTTTAGTTAATGTCATTGATAAATATTAATGGTAAGAGAGTAAATGAATAAAAAACATGTTACGGGGGGCACCTGGGTAGCTTAGTCAGTTAAGCATCCAACTTTGGCTCAGGTCATTATCTCACAATTTGTAGGTTCAAGTCTGGAGTCAGGCTTTGTGCTGACAGCTCAGAGCCTGGAACTGTTTTGGATTCTGTGTCTCCCTCTATCTCTGCCCCTCTCCTGCTTGCACTCTGTCTCTGTCTCAAAAATAAATAAACGTTAAAAAAATTTTTAATTAAAAAAATATTATAGGATAGGAAAAGTCAAAAGCATTCCCTCTAAAAAGTAATATATATATTAAATATATAAAAATATGTGAAAAAATATGAAAAATGTTATATATGTACATAGATAAAGAGCACACACAGATACACACACACTCATACATACATACAGACAGACAATACACACATACAATATTTTTGAAATAAAGGGAATATTCCAAAAAGTCAAGAAGGCATTAAACTTTTAATAAGAACATATTAACAATAACTTCTTCCAAAAATTTAAAATTTAGGAAACGTGGCTATATGATTTCTAGAAAATCCAACTCACAGAAACGGATCTAAATGAAATGAAAATTCTGAATAGTGTAACTATTAGAATTAATAAGAAAGACTTCCAGCTCAGAGGGCCACAAAGATAAATTCTGTCACACAGGACTCCTTGTAAAACATTCACCACTACTGAATACATGGCAACAGAGAAGTATCACGGATAATATGAGGAAACAAACCATAGTACTACAGGGTTGTTTGTTTTTTCTTTAATCTATTTTCACTGATTTCATTTCATTTAATTTTTTAGCAGATATACACAAATCTTTTTTATCATAATCTAAGTTTCTTTCTTTTTTTGTTTCTTTTTTTTTTTGCATTATTGATATTCTCTGAAGGAAGAAGATTATTGTATCTGAATGGTAGAAGTTTTTTTTTTTATGTTTTAAAATATGATGAACGAGTATGGACTTAGAACTCCATTTCTTTTATGGAGCTATTACAAAACAAGCCAAATAGTGTTCTTTGAATTAATGTAAACTATGCTTATTGTGTGACAAAAGTTTTCACATTTTAAAATTATTTTGTAAATATTCATTTGCATGAACTTTAATTGGGCAAGGAGTTTTAGGAAATTTGGAAATGAAAAACATGTCAAAGTACATGATAAAATGCAGCACATGCATATTTCTATTACTGCAAGTATATATATCTCTAAATCTGGCAACAAAACATACAATTCTCTATGTTTACTTGTATTTTGCTTCAATAACATGAATGGTGACTGAATAGAAATCAAAGAAGGTAAGTATCTTGGTCAAGGGGAAAAATTCTTTACATATCGATGTTATGTTGACCCTATGTTATAATAACTTCAGTGAGAGTATGTGGTCAAAAATGTGAAGTGCTGTTGATATGACTAGGAGTCAGAAGTAATCTCTGTGTTAGTATGACCTGTAATATTTCTCTTCCACTCTCAGAACTGAAACATGATCACATCTGGCTCAGTCTATTGTCGAATTCCAGATGTTCACAGTGTTAGTTTGCTATCACCCTCTTAATCACCTTTCACTAGAGGAAAAAGTCAGAGATTGGTCACTTCAGGTGATTGCTGTCACCAAGGGTTAGTTTCTCATATAAGAAACTGGGTGTTTTTGAATTGCTGAAAGCTTGTCCCCTCTTTATATGGCATTTAAATTTTATGCAATGTCATTCATTCAAAGTTCTGACATTTGAAACATCTTATACCACTCTGTTGGATTACATTTCGTTTTTGAATCAGCTATAGAAAATATGCTATTTATATTCATTTTACAAGATAAAATTGCATGGGCCAGAAATTCATACCCCATCTGTTATAAACTACCAGTATTCTTAGAGAATGGCTAAGAATAAACTTATAATGTGATCTGCTCAAATACGATGCTAAATATCAAGTAAAATGTGTGTGTGTGTGTGTGTGTGTGTGTGTGTGTGTGTTTGGTTAAAAGGAAAATTTTTGGTTATGCCTTTTATTTTATAATTTACTTAAAGTAGACAAAAGTGATTAAGTGAATAAATTACTATCCAAAATTTTGGACTTTGTTCTATACATATACTTAAACTATTGTTAGTAATCTAAATATGTGAAAAGAAAATCTACTGTTAGCTTTATGTTTCTTAGAAGACAAAGGGTTAAAAAAGTATAGATGTTATTGGAAAACTAACAACTACTACATTGGGAAAACAAAATTCTGTATAGTCACTAATTATTAAATTAGAAAGTGATAGAAAAAGTAGTATTGAACTATGTGACCCAAGAAAGGAGAGTCCAGAGTGAGATTGGTGAGTTGTTGGCTGGATCTTTGAGGAAAGAGTTCTATAGAAGTGGATGCTGAATAAAAAGACTAAAAGACTAGTGGGATAACAAAATGAGAATTTACAAATAAGGACTGAAAGTCAGTAGAAATTCATTTAAAGATCACTGGAATAAAAGTATTCTTACCTAGGAAAAGATTTGATTTGACAGCAAATTTCATCACAGTAGTCCTTGAATAAGAGTTTATGGGATAAAACTGGTCATTTGTGGAAGATACATATCAGGGGTGGTATGCAATGGAGATTTCCAAGCGTGAGAAGGCCATTTAGGAGAAGTGTAGTCTAGAGATTGTACAATCCTAATAACTAGAACCTGAGTTCCATCCAGCATCAACTTGTCTTTGGGGAAAATGTTTTGAAATCCTTTTGTGAGTTGTGTTAGTGAGTTTGAAAACAAGGGCTCTGAGAAGCCAAGGCAACACAAGATACTTGCTAAAAAGCTGGAGCCCAGTCTGGAAAAATGGCTTAAGAGACTTTAGGACAAAAAGTATCTAACATAGATTCTTTGGTTACTTTGTATTGTTATGTTGCAAAATCTTTTTTTTCCTGAAAATTTTAGCAAATTATGAAATTAAAGTATATAAAAATATATTGGGGGAACGGGGGATTCTTATAGGGCTCATTTATTAACATCTAAGTAATACGAGTATGATGGCTACATAATGTCTCAACTTAAACAATCAAGCAAAAGTGCAATAAAATGAAGACATTTTGCAGACTGATAGAAAATATTTACTTTTAGAAGAAAAGACAACAAACACCCATAGTATAAAAAGGATTGCTAAAAATTAACATTAAAAGGAAAATACCTGTAACAAGTGGAAAATGATATAAACAGGTAATTCATAGAAAAAATAATTAAAATGATCAATAAATATGTGAAATGATATTTATGTTCTCCAATAACATACATTTGTATTGATAAGATTAGAACAAATAAAGTATTGTATTAATCATTGGCAAAGATGAAATGAAAAGGACATTTTGTACATAATTGGCAGTAGTATAAATTAGTAGGCCTTTCTTATGACAGTGTCATGGTTTTGACCATGACTAAGTATAAAAAAATCCTGTTGAATTAAAAATCATAACTAAAAGGAGGACATTACCAATTCCACAGAAATAAAAATTATTATACAAGAGAAGTAAAGTGTACACCAATAAATTACATAACTGAGGTGAAATGGATACATTTTTAGACATATAAATCCTACTAAACTGAAGTGTGAAGAAATAGAAAAATCTGAAGAGACCTGTAACTACTAAGAGATTGAACCAGTAATTAAAAATCTTCTCACTTTAAAGAAAGCCCTGGTTGTTATTACTTCATTGATGAATTCTACCAAACATTTGGAGAACTAACACCAATCCTCAAACTTTTCCAAAACAATGGCTAGGAAGGAACATTTTCTAACTCATTCCACAAGGCCAGGATTATCCTGATATAAAAGGCAGACAAAGACACTATAAGAAAACTACAGATCAATATCCTTAATGAACATTAATGCAATCATTTCAACACAATACTAGCAAATCAAATTAAGTGGCATATTAAAAAGATTATACACGATGGACAAGTGTGATTCATTCTGAGATATAAGACTGGTTCAACATATAAAAATCAATCAATTTAATATATCACACTAATAGAATGGAGGAAAAATACTACATGATAATCTCAATTGATACAGAAAAAAACGTTTGACAAAATTTAAGAACGTTTCATGAAAAAAAGAACATTTGACAAACTTTGATTAGAAGGAAACTACCTCAACATAATAAAAGCAATACATGAAAAACCTACAGTGAATATAATACTTATTGGGGAAAGACTAAAAGGTATTTACTTTTTCTAAAATAAGGAAAGAAGCAGGTATCTGCTTTTTTCCACTTCTCTTTAATATAGAAATGGAAGTTCTAGGTGAAGCTATTAGGCAATAAAAAGAGAAAAAAATCCTAGATATTCAAAAGAAAGAAGTAAATTATGTCTATTTGAAGATGATATAATCTTATATGTAGAAACCTCAAGAGATTCTACAAAAAGTAATTAAAACTATTAGGAGAATTCAGTAAAGAAGCAGGATACAAAGTCAACATGCAAAAATTAGCTGTGTTCTCATGAATTAACAAGGAATGATCTGAAAATAAAATTAAGAAAAGAATCCCATTATTGTATCACTGTATTATATACCTGAAACTAATATTATACTAAACACTAATTATATTGCAATTTAAAAATTTTTAAATTAAAATTAAAAAAGAAAACAATTCCAGTTATAATAGCATTCAAAAGAATAAAATACTTAGAAATTGACTTAACCAACGAGGTAAAAGGTTTGCATAATAAAAACTAGAAAACATATCTGAAAGAAATTTTACAAGACACAAATAAATGGAAAAACATCCCCAGTTTATGGATAAAAAGAATCAATATAAAAATATCAATACCATCCAGTAGTCCACAGATTAAATCCAATATCTATCAAAATCCTTATAATTTTATAAAGTAAGATAGAAAAATCCATGCTAAAATGTGTATAGAACCTCAGGGGAGGCTAAATAGCCAAAACAATCTTGAAAAAGAACAAAGTTGGAGGATTCATCTTCCTGACTTCAAAACTTACTACAGCTACAGTAATGAAAAGAATGAGGCACTGTCATAAGTACATATAGACCAATAGAATGGAATAAAGAGGCCAGAAATAAACTCTTGGATATATAGTAAAATTATTTTTGAAAGGGGCCAAAGCCGTTCAGTGGAAAAGGACAGTCTTTTAAACAAAAGGTACTGGGAAAACTGCATACCTATATGCAAAAGAACAAAGTTGGACTCTATCACCATATATAAAAAAATAATTCAAAATGGGTCAAAGATTTAAATGTAGTAACTAATACCTTAAATATAATACCTAAAACTACAAAACTCTTAGAAGAAAACATAGGGCAAAAACTTACTACATTTGATTTGGCAATGATTTCTTGGGTATAGCACCAAAGGAATAAAAGAAACAACAAAATTTAAAAAAATAGACAAGTTGGACTTCATGAACATTTTGATAAAGACACACCAAAAGTGGGGCGCCTGGGTGGCGCAGTCGGTTAAGCGTCCAACTTCAGCCAGGTCACTATCTCGCGGTCCATGAGTTCGAGCCCCGCGTCGGGCTCTGGGCTGATGGCTCAGAGCCTGGAGCCTGTTTCCGATTCTGTGTCTCCCTCTCTCTCTGCCCCTCCCCCGCTCATGCTCTGTCTCTCTCTGTCTCAAAAATGAATAAAACATTAAAAAAAAAAATTAAAAAAAAAAAAAGACACACCAAAAGACAGTATCAACAAGGTAAAATAAAACACACAGTATGGGAAAAAATATTTGCAAATTACTTATCCATTAACGATTAACATCTAGAATATATAGAGAATTACTAAAATTCAAAAATAATAATAACATCAGAAAACAATCCAATTCAAATATAGGCAAAGGACTTAAATAGTTATTTCTCAGAAGAAGACATATAGCCAATAAGCAAAAGAAAACATACTACACATTAGGGAAATGCAAATAAAAACTTGTATAACTTATTCATTAAGATGACTACTATTAAAAAATAGAAAATAAGGGAGCCAAGATGGCGGAACAGCATGGAAGTTTTTGTGTGTCTCACATCAATGAAATACAGCCAGACCAACACTTAACCATCCTACACCCTAGAAAACTGAAGGATTAACACAACAATCTGCACAACCTGAACCACAGAATTCATCAGGTACATGGTGCAGAGAGGCAAACTTGGGGAGAGAAGCCAGTGGCAGGCAGGGAGCCACTTTTGCAGGTGGAGAGAGGACGGAGACTGGGTGGGGGGCAGATTACAAGAAAAGCACCCCTCCCCAAAAGCAGCTGGAGAGAAAAGTGGAAAATTGGAAACAGCCACAGGGATTAAACTAAAAAGGGAGAAAGGAGAAAGGAGAAGGTTTAAATTCCATTAAGACTGTAAACAAGGGGAGAGCAAAGGCTGCAACTCCACAGATTGATACCTAGTGGTGCTCTGGTGGGAAGGGAGAATCCCCAGGAACAAGAGTAGGGCCCAGGAGGTTCTCGGGCCACATGGAAAAAAAACGGTTCCACTGCTAGAAGGACATTTGATAGAGACTGTTGAAGCCACCTGGTCCCTGCAGACCCCAGAAAACGGCCACATTCGCTTGTGCTGGAACAAGGTCCTCAAGGGTGAAGCCTGGTGCCAAACGTGTGTTGTGATTTTCCATAATCCCTGAAAAGCTCCTGCGACACAGTATCTCGTGAACTTTTACTGGGGCAGGCTGGCACCTGGCCGTAGTCTAGGGGCACTGGCAGCAGCAGGGTCCAGCAGGCGTTCCTGGGTGCAGCCAGCATTCAGCCATTGCTCAGTGAGACCCTCCCAAAGAGGGGCAGAGGGGTCAAAGCTGCAGTCCTTCAGAAGTAAGGGTGCGGGGAAAACAGCTGCGGTCCTGTTTGCCTCGTCTGAGACAAAACTCAGGAGAGAGGTACTGCCTGAGTCTTGGTCACGGACAGTGAAGAAGCGCAAGTGGACGAAAGCTGAAGACAGGAAAGGTAGGCGATTGCTGATTGGAGAGAACAGAGTTCTGATACTAGAGACTGGGTAGCGGGGTGACGCCATTTTCACTGCACCCACGCATGTGCATAGGCACCTATGAGTACTGCAACAATCCACCCCAGTAGGCTAGCAGTGCCATCTAGTGGAAAAAGGAGACATTACACTGAGCCCACCCAACTGGGCCAACCTCGCTATTCAAGAACACAAGTCTCACTGCCTGCTTAGTTTATGGACTATAAAGTGCTACAGTCTGATTTCTAGAGGAAAACGAAGTAATTTCAGAACTATTTCAATCTGTTAGCAGGTCCATCTATTCAATTTTCTTTCTTTTTTTTTCTCTTTTACACTACTATTCTTTTTCTTGAATACAGAAAGAGAAAAAAAACATTTTTATTTTCAATTTTTATCACAAATATTTTCTTTAATTTTTTACTATATTTTTTTACTTTGGTGTACATTTTGTCAAATTCTATCTTACTTCCATCATTTTATTGTAGTCTACTTCAGTGTGTTGACCTTTTCAAATTTTTAAACAATTTCCTTTTTTCATTTTCTTTCCCTTTTTTCTCTTTTTCGTTTCTTTTCTTTTTCTCTAGTGCAGAAAAATATTTTTCTTTAATTTTTACTATATTTTTTGCTTTTATGTAAATTTTTTCAAATTCTATTTTACTTCCATCATTTTATTTTAGTCTACTACAGTGTATTCACTTTTTAAAATTTTCAAACGATTTCTTTTTTTCCTCTCTTTTCTCTTTTTTGTTTCTTTTCTTTTTCTTGAATACACAAAAAGAAAATAATTCATTTTTATTTTTAATTTTTATTGAAAATATTTTTCTTTAATTTTTTTCTACTATATTTTTTATTTTGTGTAATTTTTTTTCAAATTCTATTTTGCTCCCATCATATCATTTTAGTCTACTTCAGTGTATTCATTTTTTCAAATTCTCAAATGATTTCCTCTCCCCCCTTTTTTTCTCTAATCTGTCAAACCACTTTCAACACCTAGACCAAAACACACCTAGGATCTAGCATCATTTATTAGATTTTGTGTGTGTGTGTATTTAATTTTTAATATTTATTCTTTTTAATTTCAATTTTTCTACCTCATTAATTCCTTTTCTCCCTTCAAAAGGACAAAATGAAGGAATTCACCCCAAAAGAAAGAGCTTGAAGAAATGACAGCCAGGAATTTAACAAACACAGATACAAGCAACATGACTGAACCAGAATTTAGAATCGTGATAATAAGAATACTAGGTGGAGTCAAAAATAGATTAGAATCCCTTTCTGCAGAGATAAAAGAAGTAAAAAATAGTCAGAATGAAATTAAAAATGCTATAACTAAGCTGCAATCACGAATGGGTGCAGCAGCAGCAAGGATGGATGAGTTAGAACAGAGAATCAGCAATATAGAGCACAAAATTACAGAGAATAATGAAGCAGAAAAATAGAGGGAGATTAAGGCAAAAGAGCATGATTTAAGAATTAGAGAAATCAGTGACTCATTAAAAAGGAACAACATCAGAATCAAAGGGGTCCCAGAAGAGGAAGAGAGAGAAATAGGGGTAGAAGGGTTATGTGAGCAAATCATAGCAGAAAACTTTCCTAACCTGGGGAAAGACACAGACATCAAAATCCAGGAAGCACAGAGGACCCCCATTAGATTCAACAAAAACCGACCATCAACAAGGCATATCATAGTCAAATTCACAAAATACTCAGGCAAGGAGAGAATCATGAAAGTAGCAAGGGAAAAAAGTCCCTAACCTACAAGTGAAGACAGATCAGGTTTGCAGCAGACCTATCCACAGAAACTTGGCAGGCCAGAAAGGAATGGCAGGATATATTCAATATGCTGAATCAGAAAAATATGTAGCTAAGAATTCTTTATCAGGCAGGGCTGTCATTCAAAAGAGAAGGAGAGATAAAAAGTTTCCCAGACAAACAAAAATTAAAGGAGTTTGTGACCACTAAACCAGCCCTGCAAGAAATTTTAAGGGGGGGGGGGGGCTCTCTGAGGGGAGAAAAGAAAGAGAAAAAAAAATATATATATATATATATATACCAAAAGCAACAAAGATTAGAAAGGACCAGAGAACACCACCAGAAACTCCAACTCTACAAACATCATAATGGCAATAAATTCATAAATTTCAGTACTCACTCTAAACGTCAATGGACACAATACTCCAATCAAAAGACATAGGGTAACAGAAAGGATAAGAAAACAAGATCCATCTATATGCTGTTTACAAGAGACCCACTTTAGACCTAAAGACACCTTCAGATTGAAAATAAGGGGATGGAGAACCATCTATCATGCTAATGGTCAACAAAAGAAAGCTGGAGTAGCCATACTTATATCAGACACTCTAGACTTTAAAATAAAGACTATATCAAGAGATGCAGAAGGGCCTTATATCATAATCAAGGGGTCTATCCACCAAGAAGACCTAAAATTTGTAAACATTTATGCACCAAATGTAGCAGCATCCAAATATATAACTCAATCACAAACATAAGCTCATCGATAGTAATACCATGATAGTAGGAGACCTCAACACCCTTCTCACAGCAATGGACAGATTATTTTATTAAAAAATCAACAAGGAAACAATGGCTTTGAATCATACACTGGACCAGATGGACTTAACAGATATATTCAGAACATTTCATCCTAAAGCAGCAGAATATACATTCTTCTCCAGTGCACATGGAACGTTCTCCGGAATAGACCATACACTGGGACACAAATCCGCCGTAAATAAGTACAAAGAGATTGAGATCATACCGTGCATATTTTCAGACCACAATGCTATGAAACTCAAAATCAACCACAAGAAAAAACTTGGAAAGTAACAAATACTTGGAGACTGAAGAACATCCTACTAAAGAATGAATGGGCTAACCAAGCAGTTAAAGAGGAAATTAAAAACTATATGGAAGTCAATGAAAATGATAGCACCACCACCCAAAACCTCTGGGATGCAGCAAAGGTGGTCATAAGAGGAAAGTGTATAGCAATCCAGGGTTTCCTAAAGAAGGAAGAAAGATCTCAGATACACAACCTAACCTTATGCCTTAAGGAGCTGGAAAAAGAACAGCAAATAAAACCCAAAACCAGCAGAAGACAGGAAATAATAAAGAATAGAGCAGAAATTAGTGCTATCAAAAGCAAAAACAAAACAAAAACAACAGTAGAACAGATTAATAAAACCAGAAGCTGGTTCTTTGAAAGAGTTAACAAAATTGGTAAACCACTAGCTAGTTTGATCAGAAAGAAAGAGGAAAGGACCCAAATAAATAAAATCAAGCAGGAAAGAAGAGAGATCACAACCAACACAGCAAAAGTCTATACAATAATAAGAGAATATTATGAGCAATTATATGCCAATAAAATGGGCAGTCTGGAAAAAATGGACAAATTCCTAGAAACATATACACTACCAAAACTGAAACAAAAAGAAAAAGAGAATTTGAGCAGACCCATAACCAGTAAGGAAATCGAATTAGTAATCAAAAATCTCCCAAAAAACCAGAGTCCAGGGCCAGATGGCTTTCCAGGGGAATTCTACCAAACATTTAAGGAAGAGTTAACACCTATTCTCTTGAAGCTGTTCCAAAAAATAGAAATGGAAGGCAAACTTCCAAACTGTTTCTATGAAGCCAGCATTACCTGTATTCCAAAACCAGAGCGAGACTCCACTAAAAAGGAAAACTATAGACCAATTTCCCTGATGAACATGGATGCAAAAATCCTCAACAAGATATTAGCCAACCGGATCCAACAATACATTAAAAAAATTATTCACCACGACCAAGTGGGATTAATACCTGGGATGCAGGGCTGGTTCAATATCTGCAAAACAATTAACATGATTCATCAAATCAATAAAAGAAAGGACAAGAACTATATGATCCTCTCAATAGATGCAGAGAAAGCATTCGACAAAATACAGCATCCTTTCTTGATAAGGTCGGGATAGGAGAATACCTCGAGATCATAAAAGCCATATATGGGACATTCCAGGAAGATGGCGGCGTAGGAGGACGCTGGGCTCACCGCGCGTCCTGCTGATCAATTAGATTCCACCTACACCTGCCTAAATAACCCAGAAAACCGCCAGAGGATTAGCAGAACGGAGTCGCCGGAGCCAAGCGCAGACGAGAGGCCCACGGAAGAGGGTAGGAAGGGCGGCGAGGCGGTGCGCGCTCCACGGACTGGCGGGAGGGAGCCAGGGCGGAGGGGCGGCTCGCCGGCCAAGCAGAGCCCCGGAGTCTGGCCTGCAAAAGCGGAGGGGCCTGACGGACTGTGTTCCGACAGCAAGCGCGACTTAGCGTCTGGGAGGTCATAAGTTAACAGCTCTGCTCGGAAAGCGGGAAGGCTGGAGGACAAAGGGAGGGAGAGCTGCTGAGCCTCCCCCGGACAACAGAGCTCAGTTTGGTGGGGAACAAAGGCGCTCGCCAGCGCCATCTCCCCCGCCCATCCCCCAGCCAAAATCCCAAAGGGAACCAGTTCCTGCCAGGGAACTTCCTCGCTCCGTGCAAACACCCAACTCTGTGCTTCTGCGGAGCCAAACCTCCGGCAGCGGATCTGACTCCCTCCCGCTGCCACAGGGCCCCTCCTGAAGTGGATCACCTAAGGAGAAGCGAGCTAAGCCTGCCCCTCCTGCCCCTGTGCACCTTGCCTACCCACCCCAGCTAATACGCCAGATCCCCAGCATCACAAGCCTGGCAGTGTGCAAGTAGCCCAGACGGGCCACGCCACCCCACAGTGAATCCCGCCCCTAGGAGAGGGGAAGAGAAGGCACACACCAGTCTGACTGTGGCCCCAGCGGTGGGCTGGGGGCAGACATCAGGTCGGAGTGTGGCCCCGCCCACCAACTCCAGTTATACACCACAGCACAGGGGAAGTGCCCTGCAGGTCCTCACCACGCCAGGGACTATCCAAAATGACCAAGCGGAAGAATTCCCCTCAGAAGAATCTCCAGGAAATAACAACAGCTAATGAGCTGATCAAAAAGGATTTAAATAATATAACAGAAAGTGAATTTAGAATAATAGTCATAAAATTAATCGCCGGGCTTGAAAACAGTATACAGGACAGCAGAGAATCCCTTGCTACAGAGATCAAGGGACTAAGGAACAGTCATGAGGAGCTGAAAAACGCTTTAAATGAAATGCAAAACAAAATGGAGACCACCACAGCTCGGATTGAAGAGGCAGAGGAGAGAATAGGTGAACTAGAAGATAAAGTTATGGAAAAAGAGGAAGCTGAGAGAAAGAGAGATAAAAAAATCCAGGAGTATGAGGGGAAAATTAGAGAACTAAGTGATACACTAAAAAGAAATAATATACGCATAATTGGTATCCCAGAGGAGGAAGAGAGAGGGAAAGGTGCTGAAGGGGTACTTGAAGAAATAATAGCTGAGAACTTCCCTGAACTGGGGAAAGAAAAAGGCATTGAAATCCAAGAGGCACAGAGAACTCCCTTCAGACGGAACCTGAATCGATCTTCTGCACGACATATCATAGTGAAACTGGCAAAATACAAGGATAAAGAGAAAATTCTGAAAGCAGCAAGGGGTAAACGTGCCCTCACATATAAAGGGAGACCTATAAGACTCGTGACTGATCTCTCTTTTGAAACTTGGCAGGCCAGAAAGAATTGGCACGAGATTTTCAGTGTGCTAGACAGAAAAAATATGCAGCCGAGAATCCTTTATCCAGCAAGTCTGTCATTTAGAATAGAAGGAGAGATAAAGGTCTTCCCAAACAAACAAAAACTGAAGGAATTTGTCACCACTAAACCAGCCCTACAAGAGATCCTAAGGGGGACCCTGTGAGACAAAATACCAGAGACATCACTACAAGCATAAAACATACAGACATCACAATGACTCTAAACCCATATCTTTCTATAATAACACTGAATGTAAATGGATTAAATGCGCCAACCAAAAGACATAGGGTATCAGAATGGATAAAAAAACAAGACCCATCTATTTGCTGTCTACAAGAGACTCATTTTAGACCTGAGGACACCTTTAGATTGAGAGTGAGGGGATGGAGAACTATTTATCATGCTACTGGAAGCCAAAAGAAAGCTGGAGTAGCCATACTTATATCAGACAAACTAGACTTTAAATTAAAGGCTGTAACAAGAGATGAAGAAGGACATTATATAATAGTTACAGGGTCTATCCATCAGGAAGAGCTAACAATTATAAATGTCTATGCGCCGAATACCGGAGCCCCCAAATATATAAAACAACTACTCATAAACATAAGCAACCTTATTGATAAGAATGTGGTAATTGCAGGGGACTTTAACACCCCACTTACAGAAATGGATAGATCATCTAGACACACGGTCAATAAAGAAACAAGGACCCTGAATGAGACATTGGATCAGATGGACTTGACAGATATATTTAGAACTCTGCATCCCAAAGCAACAGAATATACTTTCTTCTCGAGTGCACATGGAACATTCTCCAAGATAGATCATATACTGGGTCACAAAACAGCCCTCCATAAGTTTACCAGAATTGAAATTATACCATGCATACTTTCAGACCACAATGCTATGAAGCTTGAAATCAACCACAGAAAAAAGTCTGGAAAACCTCCAAAAGCATGGAGGTTAAAGAACACCCTACTAACGAATGAGTGGGTCAACCAGGCAATTAGAGAAGAAATAAAAAAATATATATGGAAACAAACGAAAATGAAAATACAACAATCCAAACGCTTTGGGACACAGCGAAGGCAGTCCTGAGAGGAAAATACATTGCAATCCAGGCCTATCTCCAGAAACAAGAAAAATCCCAAATACAAAATCTAACAGCACACCTAAAGGAAATGGAAGCAGAACAGCAAAGGCAGCCTAAACCCAGCAGAAGAAGAGAAATAATAAAGATCAGAGCAGAAATAAACAATATAGAGTCTAAAAAAACTGTAGAGCAGATCAACGAAACCAAGAGTTGGTTTTTTGAAAAAATAAACAAAATTGACAAACCTCTAGCCAGGCTTCTCAAAAAGAAAAGGGAGATGACCCAAATAGATAAAATCATGAATGAAAATGGAATTATTACAACCAATCCCTCAGAGATACAAACAATTATCAGGGAATACTATGAAAAATTATATGCCAACAAATTGGACAACCTGGAAGAAATGGACAAATTCCTGAACACCCACACTCTTCCAAAACTCAACCAGGAGGAAATAGAAAGCTTGAACAGACCCATAACCAGTGAAGAAATTGAATCGGTTATTAAAAATCTCCCAACAAATAAGAGTCCAGGACCAGATGGCTTCCCAGGGGAGTTCTACCAGACGTTTAAAGCAGAGATAATACCTATCCTTCTCAAGCTATTCCAAGAAATAGAAAGGGAAGGAAAACTTCCAGACTCATTCTATGAAGCCAGGATTATTTTGATTCCTAAACCAGATAGAGACCCAGTAAAAAAAGAGAACTACCGGCCAATATCCCTGATGAATACGGATGCAAAAATTCTCAATAAGATACTGGCAAATCGAATCCAACGGCATATAAAAAGAATTATTCACCATGATCAAGTGGGATTCATTCCTGGGATGCAGGGCTGGTTCAACATTCGCAAATCAATCAACGTGATACATCACATTAACAACAAAAAAGAGAAGAACCATATGATCCTGTCAATCGATGCAGAAAAGGCCTTTGACAAAATCCAGCACCCTTTCTTAATAAAAACCCTTGAGAAAGTCGGGATAGAAGGAACATACTTAAAGATCATAAAAGCCATTTATGAAAAGCCCACAGCTAACATCATCCTCAACGGGGAAAAACTGAGAGCTTTTTCCCTGAGATCAGGAACAGGACAGGGATGCCCACTCTCACCGCTGTTGTTTAACATAGTGCTGGAAGTTCTAGCATCAGCAATCAGACAACAAAAGGAAATCAAAGGCATCAAAATTGGCAAAGATGAAGTCAAGCTTTCGCTCTTTGCAGATGACATGATATTATACATGGAAAATCCGATAGACTCCACCAAAAGTCTGCTAGAATTGATACATGAATTCAGCAAAGTCGCAGGATACAAAATCAATGTACAGAAATCAGTTGCATTCTTATACACTAACAATGAAGCAACAGAAAGACAAATAAAGAAACTGATCCCATTCACAATTGCACCAAGAAGCATAAAATACCTAGGAATAAATCTAACCAAAGATGTAAAGGATCTGTAAGCTGAAAACTATAGAAAGCTTATGAAGGAAATTGAAGAAGATTTAAAGAAATGGAAAGACATTCCCTGCTCATGGATTGGAAAAATAAATATTGTCAAAATGTCAATACTACCCAAAGCTATCTACACATTCAATGCAATCCCAATCAAAATTGCACGAGCATTCTTCTCGAAACTAGAACAAGCAATCCTAAAATTCATATGGAACCACAAAAGGCCCCGAATAGCCAAAGGAATTTTGAAGAAGAAGACCAAAGCAGGAGGCATCACAATCCCAGACTTTAGCCTCTACTACAAAGCTGTCATCAACAAGACAGCATGGTATTGGCACAAAAACAGACACATAGACCAATGGAATAGAATAGAAACCCCAGAACTAGACCCACAAACGTATGGTCAACTCATCTTTGACAAAGCAGGAAAAGACATCCAATGGAAAAAAGACAGCCTCTTTAACAAATGGTGCTGGGAGAACTGGACAGCAACATGCAGAAGGTTGAAACTAGACCACTTCCTCACACCATTCACAAAAATAAACTCAAAATGTATAAAGGCCCTGAATGTGAGACAGGAAACCATCAAAACCTTAGAGGAGAAAGCAGGAAAAGACCTCTCTGACCTCAGCCGTAGCAATCTCTTACTCGACACATCCCCAAAGGCAAGGGAATTAAAAGCAAAAGTGAATTACTGGGACCTTATGAAGATAAAAAGCTTCTGCACAGCAAAGGAAACAACCAACAAAACTAAAAGGCAACCAACGGAATGGGAAAAGATATTTGCAAATGACATATCGGACAAAGGGCTAGTATCCAGAATCTATAAAGAGCTCACCAAACTCCACACCCGAAAAACAAATAACCCAGTGAAGAAATGGGCAGAAAACATGAATAGACACTTCTCTAAAGAAGACATCCGGATGGCCAACAGGCACATGAAAAGATGTTCAGCGTCGCTCCTTATCAGGGAAATACAAATCAAAACCACACTCAGGTATCACCTCACGCCAGTCAGAGTGGCCAAAATGAACAAATCAGGAGACTATAGATGCTGGCGAGGATGTGGAGAAACGGGAACCCTCTTGCACTGTTGGTGGGAATGCAAATTGGTGCAGCCGCTCTGGAAAGCAGTGTGGAGGTTCCTCAGAAAATTAAAAATAGACCTACCCTATGACCCAGCAATAGCACTGCTGGGAATTTATCCAAGGGATACAGGAGTACTGATGCATAGGGGCACTTGTACCCCAATGTTCATAGCAGCACTCTCAACAATAGCCAAATTATGGAAAGAGCCTAAATGTCCATCAACTGATGAATGGATAAAGAAATTGTGGTTTATATACACAATGGAATACTACGTGGCAATGAGAAAAAATGAAATATGGCCTTTTGTAGCAACGTGGATGGAACTGGAGAGTGTGATGCTAAGTGAAATAAGCCATACAGAGAAAGACAGATACCATATGGTTTCACTCTTATGTGGATCCTGAGAAACGTAACAGGAACCCATGGGGGAGGGGGAGGAAAAAAGGAAAAAAAAAAAAAGAGGTTAGAGTGGGAGAGAGCCAAAGCATAAGAGACTATTAAAAACTGAGAACAAACTGAGGGTTGATGGGGGGTGGGAGGGAGGAGAGGGTGGGTGATGGGTATTGAGGAGGGCACCTTTTGGGATGAGCACTGGGTGTTTTATGGAAACCAATTTGGACAATAAATTTCATATATTATAAAAAATAAAAAAAAAAATAAAAAAAAAAAAATAAAAGCCATATATGAATGACCCAATGCTAATATCATCCTCAATGGGGAAAAACTGAGAGCTTACCCTCTAAGGTCAGGAACAAGACAGGCATGTCCGCTCTTGCCACTGTTATTCAACATAGTGTTGGAAGTCTTAGCCTCTGCAATCAGAAAACACAAAGAAATAAAAGGCATCCAAATTAACCAGGAGGAGGTCAAACTTTCACTCTTCGCAGATGACATGATACTCTATATGGAAAATCCAAAAGATTCCACCAAAAACCTGCTAGAATTGATTCATGAATTCAGCAAAGTTTCAGGATATAAAATCAATGCACAGAAATCGGTTGCATTCCTATACACTAACAATGAAGTGACAGAGAAATCAAGGAATAGATCCCATTTACAGTTGCACCAAAAACCATAAAATACCTAGGAATAAATGTAACCAAATAGGTGAAAAATCTATACACTGAAAACTACAGAAATCTTATGAAAGAAATTGAAGAAGACACAAAAAAATGGAAAAATATTCCATGGTTCTGGATGGGAAGAATAAATACTGTTAAAATGTCAATACTACCCAAAGCAATCTACATATTCAATGCAATCCCTATCAAAATAACACCAGCATTCTTCACAGAGCTAGAACAAATAATCCTAAAATTTGTGTGGAACCAGTAAAGACCCGGAACGGCCAAAGCAATCTTGAAAAAGAAAACCAAAGCAGAAGGCATCACAATCCTGGACTTCAACCTGTATTACAAAGCTGCAATCATCAAGACAGTATGGTCCTTGCACAAGAACAGACACTCAGATCAATGGAACAGAATATAGAACCCAGAAATGGACCCACAATCATATAGCCAACTAATCTTTGACAAAGTGGGAAACAATATCCAATGGAATAAAGACAGTCTCTTCAGCAAGTGGTGCTGGGAAAACTGGACAGCGACATGCAGAAGAATGAACCTGGACCACTTTTTTACACCATACACAAAAAATGAACTCAAAATGGATGAAAGACCTTAATGTAAGACAGGAAGCCATCAAAATCCTCGAGGAGAAAGCAGGCAAAAACCTCTTTGATCTTGGCTGCAGCAACTTCTTACTCAACACGTCTCTGGAGGCAAGGGAAACAAAAGCAAAAATGAACTCCTGGGACCTCATCAAAATAAAAAGCTTCTGCACAGCGAAGGAAACAATCAGCAAAACTAAAAGGCAACTGACAGAATGGGAGAATGTATTTGCAAATGACATATCAGATAGAGGGTTAGTATGCAAAATCTATAAAGAACTTATCAAACTCAACACCCAAAAAACAAATAATCCAGTGAAGAAATGGGCAAAAGACATGAACAGACACTTCTCCAAAGAAGACATCCAGATGGCCAACCGACACATAAAAAATGCTCAACATCACTCTCCATCAGGGAAATACAAATCAAAACCACCATGAGATACCACCTTACACCTGTCAGAATGGCTAACATGAACAACTCAGGCAACAATAGATGTTGGCGAGGATGCGGACAAAGAGGATCTCTTTTGCATTGTTGGTGGGAATGCAAGCTGGTGTAGCCACTCTGGAAAACAGTATGGAGGTTTCTCAAAAAACTAAAAATAGAACTACCCTATGACCCAGCAATTGCACTACTAGGCATTTATCCACGGGATACAAGTGTGCTGTTTCGAAGGGACACATGCACCCCCATGTTTATAGCCGCACTATCAACAATAGCCACAGTGTAGAAAGAGCCCAAATGTCCATCACTGGATGAAGGGATAAAGGAGAGTTGCTATGTATATACAATGCAGTATTACTCGGCAATCAAAAAGAATGAAATCTTGCCATTTGCAAGTATGCGGATGGAACTGGCAGGTATTATGCTAAGTGAAATTAGCCAGTCATAGAAAGACAAAAATCATATGACTTCACTCATATGAGGACTTTAAAAGACAAAACAGATGAACATAAGGGAAGGGAAACAAAAATAATATAAAAACAGGAAGGGGGACAAACCATAAAAGACTCATAAATATGGAGAACAAACTGAGCATTATGGGAGGGGTTGTAACTGCAACTGAGGGTTGCGGGAGTGGGGATGGGCTAAATGGATAAAGGGCACTAAGGATTCTACTCCTGAAATCATTGTTGCACTTATGCTAACTAATTTGGATATAAATTTAAAAACATAAAAAATAAAACAAGTTAAAATAAAAAAAAATAGAAAATAAGGAAATGTTGGGGTGCCTGGATTGCTCAGTAAGTTGAACATTCAACTCTTGATTGCAGTTCAGGTCATGACCTCCTTGTCTGTGGGATCAAGCCCTGCGTGGGGCTCTGCACTCACAGCACAGAGCTTACTTGGGATTCTCTCTCTCCCTCTCTCTGCTCCTCCACTCACGTGCTCTCTCTCTCAAAATAAATAAATATTTTTAAAAAATTAAAAAATTGTGTCAGGGATGGGGAGAAATTGGACCCCTTTTGGAATTCCTTGTGCAGATTATAAAAATGGTCCAGCCCCTATGGAAAATATGGCAATTCCCAAAAAAATTAAAAATGGATTTACTATATGATCGAGATATTTCTGTTTGGGGTATATACCTAAAAGAATTGAAATATAGATTTAAGGATATATTTATCCATCAAATAGATATGGAAAATATAGTATATACATACAATGGAATATTATTCAGTCTTAGCACAAAAGGAAATACTGACATTTCCACAACATGGATGAACTTGATGAGTTCATTGATGAGTACATTATGCTAAATGAAATAAGCCAATCACAAAAAGAGAGATACTGTTTGAATCTACTTATATGAGGTAATTAGAGTGGTCAAAATCATGGCAATAGAAAGTAAAATGGTGGTTTCCTGGGACTGGTAATGGGGGTTATTTTTTAATAGGTGTAGAGTTCAGTTTTGCAACATGAAAAGACTTTTGGCGATGAATAGTGGTGATGGTTGCAAATAACATGAATGCAATTAATTCCATTAAACCCCACATTTAAAAATGGTTAAGATGATAAGTTTTATGTTGTATTTTACTACAATAAAAAAAAAAAAGCATGTTGCAGAACAGAATGCAAATATAATGTGTTATATCCACAACTTACTGACATATTTTTTCTTTAATTTTTATTTTATTTTATTTTATTTTATTTTATTTTATTTTATTTTATTTTTTATTTTATTTTATTATTTAAAAAAATTTTTTTTAACATTTATTTATTTTTGAGACAGAGATAGACAGAGCATCAATGGGGGAGGGTCAGAGAGAGGGAAACACAGAATCTGAAACAGGCTCCAAGCTCTGAGCTGTCAGCGCAGAGCCCGACGCGGGGCTCGAACTCACGGACCGCGAGATCATGGCCTGAGCCGAAGTCGGCCGCTCAACCTACTGAGCCACCCAGGCGCCCCTTATTTTATTTTATTTTAGAGAGAAGGAGAGAAGGAGAGGAGAAGGGGAGAGAGAGAATCTTGAGCATGCTGAGCGTGAAGCCTGACACAGGGCTCAAGCCCATGACCCTGGGATCATGACCTGAGCCCAAATCAAGAGTTGGTCGCTAGGGGAGCCTGAGTGGTTCAGTCAGTCAAGCATCTGACTTCCGCTCAGTTAATGATCTCACAGTCCCTGAGTTCAAGCCCAGTGTGGGCCTCTGTGCTGGCAGCTCAGAGCCTGGAGCTGCCTTTAGATTCTGTGCCTTCCTCTCTCCCTGCCCCTCCCCCTCTTATGCTCTGTCTGTCTCTCTCTCTCAAAATTAAATACATGTTAAAAAAAAAAAAAAGAAAAAAAAAGTCAGACGCTCAACCAACTGAGCCACCCAGGTGCTGCTCATCTATTTCATTCTTTCATTCTTAATGGCCTTTTAGAATGTTTAAGATGGAGGCTATTACAATCAAGTCTGCTTTGAATAATTTTATCTAGGTTTCTTAGAGTATACATCTAAGAATACATTCAGGGTATATGTGTTGATTTGTTCAGTGGGATTTCTTAATTTGATTGGATGCATATCTCAAACTTCGATAGATATTACTAAATTTTTCCAAAGATGTGGCACAATTTTTCCAATGTGTGTTTGACAGACTTTGTGACTGCCCTCATGATTCCTGTCTCTTGTATTTTGCACCCTTGTATAATCTCTTCTCCTTGAGTGTAAGACCTGTGATTCACTTCTGATCAAGGTTAAAGGTTATGGGATGTCACTCATGATTATACCGAGCTATATAGAATATTCTATCTATCTTATTAGCAGGCTTATTATAAAGACTTTCTCCCCTGTCACTTTTTTTTTTTAAGACAGAGAGGGAGAGTGTGTGCATGAGAAGGGGAGAGTGGCCCAGAAGAGACAGAGAGAGAGAGAGAGAGAGAGAGAGAGAGAGAGAGAGATTCTTAAACAGGCTCCATGCTCACCTTGGGCTCCAAGGTGGGGCTCAATTTTACAACCCTGGGATCATGACCTGGGCCAAAATCAAGAGTGGGACACTCAACCAACTAAGCCATCCAGATGCTCCATCCCTGTCACCTTTGAAAAAGTAAGTGCCATACTAGGAGGCTAGAGTGGCAAGGAAGAGTGTAGCCTTTCAGAGATGAGGATAGCCTCAGGTGACAGCTAGAAGCCGAGACCCACAGTGTTGCAGCTGCAAGAAATGAATTCTGCTAACACTCTGAGTGAGAAGAGAAGTGAAATGTTCCCCAGAGAAGCCTTCAGAGGAGAAGCCAGCCCTAGCCAACAACTTGAATGCAGCCTTGAGAATACCCAGCTAAGTCATGCCCAAACTCCTACCCGCAGACACTGTGAGATAGTCTATGTATGCTGTGCAATAATTTTAATGCATCTATATTTAATTTATGAAATTATTAACTAATTTGAGCACCTTTGCATATGTTCACTGAATTTAAGTATTTGGATCATTTATGTTGAACTATTTGTCTATTTACTGCTTAGTCATTGCAGGTCTCTATGTTATTACTGTCTTTTGTTAGATACATGTGATTCAAATATTGCATCCTATCTATAAACTTGTTTTTCCACAATATGGTGGTTTTTGAAGAAGGAAGATTCAAATTTAATGAATTTACATTTATTAACCATTTTCCTTATGGTGAATTATTTTTTCAGGGCAATAATTCCTTGAGGTCAGGAAGATTCTCTGTGCATTTAACCATAAATATTTTAGTTTCCCTCCACTCCTATTTATCAGTATGCATTAATCATGCCCCAATGTATTGTTTTTGAGATAAACGCATAATAAAATATTTAAGATGCAATAAAAGAATATGAAAGTGGATGAATGTAATAAATATATTTTCTTTTCAAGCTACATAACATTTTCAATTTCGATGTAAGTTTTTGCCTTCGCAATTGGTGGAAAAGCATTCCTTTGTGTACACATCAGAGAGATGATTTGTATGATTGCACTACTCAATTTTTAATGCAAAAAATTAATGAAATATTTTCTTAATTCCAAATTTATGCTGAATTGTAAAGCAATTATAGAAGATTGTAGTTTATTCTTAAGGACAAATGACATAAGTTTAAAGAATTAGTCAAAATTTATAAATAAGCACAACCAAGTTTAATTTCTCAGCTATTACTGCTAATATGTGATGAAGTAATATAGCAGAGTATGTGTAAGACTGCAAAGTGTTAGAGATTTTATTCTACCTGCAAGCTAACAGGCAAGTAGTTTTTCCTGCTCTTATGGATGTTGACAGAAGACATGAGACTCCTAGAAAAGAGACAAAGGACTTTATTACTTATGGCAATAACAGTGGTTAGTGTATAGGCATTTTTGTGCCTGTTCCTTGAACCCAATTCCCACCAGATGGTATGAAGAATGCTAAGTAACAGCTGTACACAAACTATGTTGCATTACCTGAGAGAACAATGAGCTTGAAGAACCTGAATCTTACATAATGAGACACAGGCATGCCTGCTCCTTTGCTTAGAGGGAGCCTCTGGTTCTATTTTCCAAGACTGTACTAACATCCTTGAAAAGATAGTTCGAAACAAAGGTAATCAGTGCCTCTTCTCATAGGAGGTATGGAAATATGAGACCCCTGGAACTTTATATTTAAAGTATATGTTCCAATACTTTTTAGAATACAGGATCACTCACTTGCCAATCTGGTGAGCTTGGACAATTTTTATCAACCTAAGATTGTGTCATTATCTCTAATCTGGTGATAATTACAGCCTCATGGAGCAGCGTGAGGATTCTAGGGAGTCCTACACTCTACATAAACTCAGAAAAAGAGTACATAGAAGAATGGAAGCACTCAACAAAGTTTATCCAGTATCATTACTAGGCCTAGAATAGTACCTAATCCTTTCATATGCTGTGAGATGTTTGGGCTTAGTCTCAGAGACCAATTTAAGAGAAACTCAGAGTTGCCAATCCAGGCAATCCTCAAATGTCAACAACTGCCAAAAGGGTCTTTACTAAATGAGTAGTTTGAAAGCACCATTGCAAATGTGGGAAAATGAGCCATACTCCAAGACATTATATGACTCAATCTGTAGGATTATACCTGAAAGAATGAAAAGGCTAGAAGAAAGATGAATAAATGGTAGGTATAGATAACTGAGAAAATACCGCATAATAGCATCAAAAAGTGATGACTAATATCAAATAACATCAGAAAGTAATGAATGGAATGCTATATACTAGAAGATCAAGGAGAGATTTAGTATTTATCTTTCACAATAAATGTCTTCTCTGGCTTCTTTCACATGTATAGTATAGTTTGGCCCACTTTATTGGCGGCCAGTGATTTTTGCCCGGGTTAAATCTCATGACTAAGTACAAATTTCACCGCTTGATGCATAAGGAAACATCTAGGAGGCCTCAGGCTGAGTAGTATGTATTTCTCCAGAACAAATTATTCTGGGTCCCAAAGTCTCATATCTCTAAGATTTTCTCAGGAGTAGGGAACTATTATCTTATAATTACATTTTAATTTTTGTTAATGTTTATTTATTTTAAGAGAGAGAGAGAGAGAGAGGGAACAAACAGGGGAGGGACAGAGAGAGAAGGAGAGAGAAAATCCCAGGCAGGTTCCCCATTGTCAGCACAGAGTCTGAAGTAGGGCTCGATCACACAAATGGGGGGATCACGACCTGAGCTGAAATCAAGAGTCAAGAGTTGTATGTTTAACCTACTGAGCCACCCAGGCACCACTACATTTTAATTTTAGCAGGTGTAATCTGATCTTTGCATCAGTGAACTGCAGTTATTCTCTAGCATAAGTAAGGAAACCCTAAGTGAATTTGTAATGTACTTTAGTCATTTCATTGTGTAACGATTTGACTACATGTATCTCTCTAAGTGTTTCGGTATCTTAGCCTTTCCTTAATATAATTTTAGGCTTGAGCAGGGAATCTATAATTAGTAATTGTATTCTTAAACATAGATTTCAGTTAAAGTCTCAATTATGTTCCAAGAAATAAACTTAGTATTTCACATGTGTTAGGTCACATAACTAAACTTTTTTGTAAAAATAATTTTATTTTATAGCTAAGGCAACCCAAATCCATAGGTAAGAGAATGAAACAGCTGTAAATCCCATTAGTAAAGCAAAATCTCAAAGCTGTGTTAGCCTGACTGCGATGTTCAGGATCTTATCTAAATAGTATATGTGGCTGCTCACAACTGCCTAGTAAATGACACTGAAATGGTCCATCTTTGGCTAAATATTAAGAAGTCAGTAATTCAGAAGAGAAGACCACTCACATGCCTGCCAACTTGATATCAGCTTTTAGTGTAGGGATGGTCACACATCCTGAGCCACTCTCTACCTTTTAGTTTTCAGTGGGGGCAGCCTACCGAACCTTCCTATTGACTTCCTCAATACCTCGTCTTCAATTCTTCATTTCTTAGAGCTTTGCCCATTACTGGAAAAAAGTAGCATTCTGGGATGGCTGACTTTGGCAGTTTCTGTCTTTGATCTCTTGTGATATAAAACAATTCTTAATTTTTAAGAGAAAGTTACTATGTGCTGTTCATTAAAAAAAAACATATATATATATATATATATATATATATATATATTTAAATATTTGCAACTTACACATACACCTGTGCTGACTTTCCCCACATCATCATGCACACTGTCAGTAGATGACTTGTCTGAAACTTTCAACCTTCAAGCAATATCACTCTTTAAAGGTTATAGAAAGGCCATAGGTACGGAGGTTTGTACTTTTCATTTGCATGTTTGGTCTCCTCATCAAGTACCCTGAACTTTGTGAGACTACATCCTGTATTTTATACTCTCTTTATAGCCCCCAAGGGCCTTACACAGTTTGTCTAAATGAAGACACTAAACACACTTGTAATGATTATATTTGTGAGAAAGGTAATAATATATCTGAGCCTTACCACAAAGTAACAAATTAAACATGAAATGCTGTCATTGAATCTCACTATTGACAAGAAAGAACTGAAGAAATGAGAAGTATGAAAGAAGGCAGAATTTTTCCTCTCTTAGATTTTGTTTGTATGTTCCCAACAGCTCCTCATATCACAGGCCCATTAATCTGTTACAGAGTTTTAAATCTCTGCTCAACATGATCATGTTTCATGTTAGAATTATGATTGGACTTTATAGATGCAAAATATTGCTATGAAACAAATACTGTGGTTGAAAAAAACAGAAGGTTCCTTTTATTCAAGTAATTTTAAATCTCCATCTAAGTATCTTAAAAGACATAGTGTGTTAAACTAAAGTTTACTGTTTTAAAGCTAGCATATAGGACGGTGAAAAAGATGTGTAAAAGTGATGACATAAATGTCAATTTATTCAAATAAAATCAAATGTCATGAAGTACTCGAACACTGGAGTAAGAGAGATCAGAAAGCACTCATAAAATACCCATGAAGATTGGCTGCGCTTTGCCTCACAATAAAGCATTGCTTTTGTATATCCACAAATGCTTAACCCAGGATTCTTCATGCCATTTTCTATCGCTCTACTCCTGTGGAAACTGGATATAATTAACATTTCTGACGAACTTGACTCTTGAGTTTTTATTCGAATTTGCTACCCTTCTTAAATTAACATATAGAAAATTTAGTTTGTTAATGGTTTATCATTTCGGTTAATTCAAGTTGCAGAATTAAGGGTAAGCATAATTTAGAATGAGATAAATTAGAGATGATATTAGGTTTTCAAAGTCAGAACTAGACTAGACAGCTTTCAAAATTATTTGCTTTGGTCTTGGGGCCTTCAGTCTATGTTGGCCATGCACTAAGTAGACATTAATACTGACACAGTTATCTGAGTAGCAGACTGCCATCACCATGAGGAACTGGCCCATATGTGAGCTGTGTTCATTGTGTTGTTAAAAGTAATCTTACTGTTAAAGGTGAACAGGTTTTAAAATCTTAAGGATTCTGAACTGTTCATGAGTTTAATTATGGCACTTCATAGTAGGCTATAATTAGCCGAGAGCCCTGAATTAATAGAAAAAAATCTACCCAAATGCTTAGTTTTACATTGTAAACCATTTAGGAGTTACGGTAAAGCCCATTTAAAGGCAGCTTTAAATGACCTATGGCTGGTTTCCAAAATAAATAAATTAAAATTTGGCTGTTAGAGAATGTTAAGAGTTAAAAACAATTTTAATGAAAAGCAGTGGTGGACTCTGCACTACTAAGGTTTTTTTGGTCTGTTGTTTAACTTTCTTTAGTGAACTTGAATATGACAATACCTCAGTAATAATTTGAACACTAGAAACTGACAATTCTAGAGGCCATTTAATTCACATTTAGTAATCCCTTTATATTCATAGAGCTTTAAAAAAAATCAAAATCCATTAGTAATATGACTGGGATCACAAATAGCAACAAAGAACTGGTAGGTTCTTCATTCTTTTTCTTTCCTGGTTTCTTGTTCTTGTGACTGACATTGCTGTTGCTGACATCTAAATGAGAGCAACATTGTTCTCTTGATTTATGATAAACTGTTGAACAAATTATAGTATCCAGTGAATCATTATTAACTGAAAGCCATTAGAGCTTTAAATGTTTTAGTTTTTCCCCACTATGAAAGAAAATACATTTGAACCTGGCAATAGTGTTTCCTTCACAAAACCTGTGCCAGCTAAAAAACTGCATGTTATGGGGCGCCTGGGTGGCGCAGTCGGTTAAGCGTCCGACTTCAGCCAGGTCACGATCTCGCGGTCCGTGAGTTCGAGCCCCGCGTCAGGCTCTGGGCTGATGGCTCAGAGCCTGGAGCCTGTTTCCGATTCTGTGTCTCCCTCTCTCTCTGTCCCTCCCCCGTTCATGCTCTGTCTCTCTCTGTCCCAAAAATAAATAAACGTTGAAAAAAAAAAAAATTTTAAAAAACTGCATGTTACCTGAATTCAGTACGTTTGGTTATTCCTACTTACCAAGACAGGTGTTTTAATTGCAGCTGTGGCCAGTTTTTCATTGTATGGAAAATCAAACCGTAGCCTAATTTATCGCCATGAGCATTCGAGTTGCATAAAGAAATGTGTCTGTAAGAAAATATGAAGCACAAATTATGTTTGGATAACTCACTGTAAAATATAAATTTCTTCTTTAAAGTTTGCTTCTCTATAATTGCTAGCTAATTTTATTTTTTTATTTTTTATTTTTTTTTATTTTTTTTTTAAATTTTTTTTTTCAACGTTTATTTATTTTTGGGACAGAGAGAGACAGAGCATGAACGGGGGAGGGGCAGAGAGAGAGGGAGACACAGAATCGGAAACAGGCTCCAGGCTCTGAGCCATCAGTCCAGAGCCCGACGCGGGGCTCGAACTCACGGACCGCGAGATCGTGACCTGGCTGAAGTCGGACGCTTAACCGACTGCGCCACCCAGGCGCCCCAATAAGGCTAATTTTAAAAAACCAAATTAATCACATTGATTAAACCCCAAATTAATCACATCAAAACATCAAACAAATAACTTCTACTATTAAAAAGCAAATTCTATTTTCATTATAATTTTAATTGAATTTATAACTATTGCCAAGAGTTACTGACTAGCAGCATCGTCCTGAAATTGTGTACAATTATATTTTCAAATTTTAATTATTATCAAAAAATAATGTAAAAGATAGCATTTTTAATAAGTAGAAACATTTTATATTATCAAGTAAAGCCAGCCTAGATTCAGTCATTATTATGTTAATTATTGAATATTCAATCTTGTTTTTAACTCACTTATTTTATTGGGCCATAGAAAATTATGATAGTTTGATGTAGCTTTAAAGTAGTGTCTTAATCAAACACTGCTCACTTTTGAATGTGGGACTAGGGGTGGGAAATTTTTCTTCAGAAACAGATGAATGACCTCATTTAAACTCTCACCAAATGTTTTTGGCTCTGTATTTCTTCATTAGATCCAGATGTTATAGTATTAGCTGCCTGTAGCCATTTACACTAATAATCCACAAATTGACATTTTTGCTAATAATATAGCAAGCTAAGGTTTTTTCTTTGTCACTTTTACTTAAAATGGTGGGAGATGGATAATGATGGCAATTCTCAGTCCCCATAGTAGCCTATTTCCAAACTTCCCTCTTTGAATGATACCATCCATTAGAAAGTAATGGGCAAGATGTTGTTCTTTCAAAACTCCATTGAGTAATGGTCATGTTAAATAAAAAATGAAGGACATATTTTACTTATGTATGTAATTTATCAACATGAGAACAAATGTCCAATAATTTATTACTTAATCATAAGACTAAATAAAGATCACATTATAATAGAGAATGTTGTTCCTAAATTACATATATTCATGTATATGTTTGTTTATAAGAGGAATATGTGCTATGATTTCTTACAAAAGACAGAAGTTACTATACTCACTATGTTAGCATTGCCATTTTGATTATATTAGATGGAAACAGTACTCATTTATCAAAATCAGTAGTGTCTTATTTTTTTTTTTTTTTTTTTTCAAATTTTTTTTTTCAACGTTTATTTTTATTTTTGGGACAGAGAGAGACAGAGCATGAACGGGGGAGGGGCAGAGAGAGAGAGGGAGACACAGAATCGGAAACAGGCTCCAGGCTCTGAGCCATCAGCCCAGAGCCCGACGCGGGGCTCGAACTCACGGACCGCGAGATCGTGACCTGGCTGAAGCCGGACGCTTAACCGACTGCGCCACCCAGGCGCCCCGTGTCTTATTTTTTAATACTTGCTTTTAAAAAATGACAACCACCTGTGGTCTCTACCATAATCTTTCCAAATCAGAACCTGCAATTTTTCAAAAGACCTGTTGTTTCTATGGAGAGTTAAATTTTCTAAGATATTTTCTGATCTCGTGTTAGTCTTGGTAGTATTTATTTTTCTCCATTTTTTGTTCCATTTTAATGACTGACATTCTTTATTTTCTGGCTCACTTTTTTTTTTTTTTGGAAGTTTGATGCCAAATGGTTCCCCAATCCATTTTTTTTTAGTCTAGTCACAATAGCACCAAAAATTAGGAGGATTCACAGAACTTTTGCCTTAAATAAAATTATTAATTCTGATGTTTATTTCCTCTTGGTGACATCTTTCTTTAGAAATTCCATAATATTTACTTCTGTAATCTATCTATAGCATAATGAACAATACGATTATATATAATAGAGATATTTGATACTTATGTCTGGTTGGTGTATCACAGCCATTATGTTAAAATAGAATGTCTAAATTACTGAGAAAGTTAACATTAACAGACAAAAAATTAATAGAGACTGCTGAGTAACAATAATGTATTACATAAAGATAGGTTGTAATAATTTAATGTACTCAGCTTTTTCACCTATTCTTCAAAATAAATGGGTCCAGACATTATTAAAGGAAGAGAGAAGTATAAGATTTGACATTGTCTTCAAGGTGTTCACAATCTGAAAAAAATCAACAATTTTAAAGAGCATGTGTAAAATACAAAGTAACAAGTTCTCTGAGATTCATAATGGAGAAGATTACCATATGCTGGAGCCAAAGAAGATTCTGTAAATTTCTTAAATCCTGACTTGAGTAATATTTTGGAAATAAAAATTAAAATTGTTCAAAGATGATAAATTGTCTTAAGAAAGCATAAGAAGAGATAGGGCATGAGAAATAGCAGTGCATATATTCTCGAGAATATTAATTGTATTGTCCGGAAGCTACTGAAGAAAAGATGATGGTGTAAATGGAAATTATTGTTAAAAATAAATTTAGTTTTTCCAACAACAAATTTGATTATAAAGCCTAAGACTTATTAAGGACTTACTATATGTTAGTACTATTCAAAGCATGCTAATTCATTAACTGAATCAATATGCACAACAATATATGAGGAAGTGATTATTTATATCCCCATTTTACAGTTGAGGATTCTGAGCCATAAAAAGTCTAAATAACTTGCCATAAACTACCCAGATAATTTTCTCCTCGAAATGCCCACTCTGGAGCCCATACTATTATCTCCTATGCTATACTCACTCTATAGCCCTACTTCATACCTCCCAACCACTGACAGAATATTTTGGAAGGCCTCAATGAAATTACAAGTTTCTTATGTTAGATTACAATGTGAGTGAGGGTTGATATTCCAGTTTCCTTCTCCCTCCATGCTTCATTTTTTTCCATGTTCATTCTACAGACAGCTGTTTCTCAGCCTTACTTACTTCCTAAACTATCTACCAAATTTGTGATTTAACTTACTTCCTGGTGGATATTTTTACCTGGATTTCCTTTTGGCCTACAACTAGTTAATCTTAAAAGGTTGAAAATCAGAATTATAAATTTGACCCGTTTATGGCTTTTCTTTGTCTTACACTTGGCAGCAGTATTCTCCCATACACAATTCTTCTAGACACCAGATCCTCAGAATTGTCCTTAATTCTCACTTTTCCTTCACTTACTTCTGCTAATCTATCTTCAAACCCCAATGAAGTCGTTTCAGTCCCAATGCCAGTGTAATCACCCTAGTTAGGACTAAAATATTTTTGTGCCTAGATTGTTACAATGGAACTTCAATAAGTTTCCTTACATTTAGCTTCTCTTTGCTCTAATTGGTACGACATAATTTTACTTCCAAATTACTTTCAGAATCCAGGTATTTTCCAGTTCAAAAACTCTTTCATGCCTCCCCAAAGTCAAGTGATTATATTCTGGGCCCCAAAGCAAGTTTACCCTAAAGCTACTGAAAATTGTGCATCAGGGTCCTTCACTCCCAACCAATCCCTATAAGGCTCTGTACCCAAGTTCATATGTGTAATTTTGCATTATATTATATTTAAGGAAGGGTTGCCAAATTGAATATGTTTCAGGAATTAAATAAAACCTGGATCTATCCCAGGCTGGGCTTCATGGTTAACATTTAAAGTCACACTATCATAAACCTATTCAATTAACTGAAATTCAAATATAGATGCTTGGCTAGAAGAATGTGTGAGAGAAAAACAACAGCTTACAAATTATGGGAGATCTTTGTAGGTTTTTCACAGTAGGCATGAGAGAAAAGGTCTAAATTTGCCCTTTCCTCAGTCTCATCCCTCTACACTTGGTGTGAAAGAGTTCAACTTAGGATTCTCAACATACTGTGGCTCAGCCTATGGAAAAAACAAGGGGATAATTTTGTGATCACTGACAAAGATGCAAAATGCATTAGTCACACAATAAAGTGTAAGGAATTGTTATATGTGCATCTTAAATACTCCTAAATAGCTAATTGAGGACCAAGAGAAAAGTGTAAAAACTGGCAAGATCACCCTTACAAGAAAAAGATATCCAAAAATCTGTTTATATATTCCAAACTCTTGAATGTTTTAATTTCTGAATTCTAGGGGTGCCTGGGTGGCTCAGTCAGTTGGGCATCTGACTTCAGCTCAGGTCATGGTCTAATGGTTCGTAAATTCCAGCCCCACGTTGGGCTCTGTGCTGACAGCTCAGAGCCTGGAGCCTGTTTCAGATTCTGTGTCTCCCTCTCTCTCTGCCCCTTCCCCGCTCACCCTCTGTCTCTGTCTCTCTCAAAACTAAATAAACATTTAAAAAAATTAATTTCTGAATTCTATACCAATGGCTAAAACACAGGATTTCCAAGTGGAATTGTGACCATACACAAATTTTGTCTGGCCTACTATGGGATTTGATGAGAGATTCCTGAACTATAAGACCTTATTTTTATTCTTGTTTTTGATGCTAAATTTCCAACAGGGACTAGAAGACTAAAGCTTACTACCCAAGAAACTTAACAGAAGGCTGTTTAAATACTATCTTTGAAATTACCCCTATGACTAGACTGCCCAGATTCTTCCCTTCACACCATGTCCTAACAATGATGTCTCCCCTGAACACTAAAGTGGTGGCATAAAATTCATAAGTAATTGCTTTCTACTTCCTATCAGGTAACTCTCGAATGTCTGCCATAAAATATACTTTGATCCCTTCTTTCCTATGTCTTGTTGGTGGAGAATATTCAAACTACAGAAACAGACAACTCTTGTGTTCAACTTTTACACATAGACTCAAGGGAAAGTGCAAGTTATCACTTGCCCACTATCTAGCATTTGACTATCCTATATTTAGTTTATTAAGGGTATAATTTTGACTAATCTTCATGCATTTTTAGTTGCTTTCAATATATATTGGACATTATTGATGCCATGCTCATGTCCCTTCAAAACTCACCATCCCGGTGTGTTCCAGTAGCATCTTACTAAAAACACCTGCAAACGTTCATCCTAGGACTTTCTGTTGGCTAATGGATAGTGAAGAGTGGAGGGAAGCCAGAAACTGTGAAGAAGTTAATGCCCCTAAAGCAGCTTCCAGCCAATGAGAATATAAATCTAAAGAGAAACTGCCCAGTTTTCTCATGGTTACAAAATACATGCATTTCAAAACCAAAGAAAGACGTCTGAGTGAAGACATTCACTTCACTGAGTGAAGAAGCAAAGAATCCAATTTGTGGTAGACTGAATAATAAACCCCAAGATGTTTATATCCTAATCCACAGAAGCTGTGAATGTTACATTATATGACAAAAAGGACGTTGCAGATGTGATAAAATTAATGATACTGAGATAAGGAGATTATCCTGGAACACTTGAGTAGGCCCAGTATAATCACAAGAGTCTCTAAAAGAGGACATAGAAAGAGTCTCAGTTGAGGAAAAATTGATGTGATGATAAAGACAGTCTGCAGTGGTGCACTCTGAAGGTGGAGAAAAGAGCCACAAGTCAAGGGATACAGAGTATATTAATGAGGTTTCTCCAGAGAAGCAGAACCAATAGAATATGTAGATATGGATAGATATAGATACAGATATATAGAAGGACATTTATTATGAGGGATTGGCTTATAGAGTTAGAGTCTGAGAAGTTCCACAATCCACTGTCTACAAGCTGGGGACATAGGAAAGCTGGTGATATAGTTCCAGTCCAGCTGAAGGCCTGAGAACCAGGAAAGTCAATTGGTGTACGTCCCAGTCTGAGTTCTAAGGTCAGAGAATCGGGAGCAATAATGCCTGAGGGCAGGAGAGGATGGATGTCCCAGCTTAAATGCAGACAGCGAATTTACTCTTCCTCTGCCTTGTTTTTCCATTTGGGCCTTCAATGGATTGCTTGATGCCCACTCACACTGATGAGGGTAGTCTTCTTTACTCAGTCTACTGACTCAAATAGTAACCTCTTCAGGGAACACCCTCACGGACAGACTCAGAAATACCATTATATAAACTATCTAGGAATCTCATAGACCAGTCAGTTGAACACATAAAATTAACCATCACAGAAAGCCACTAGAAATTGAAAAGGTAAAGAAAACATATTATCCCCTCCCATCCTCCATAAGAACAGTACTACAGACACCTCGAAACTGTGCAGTAATACAAATTTTGGACTTCTGGCTTTCAGAATTATAAGAGGATAAATTTGTGCTGTTTTAAGCTACTAAATGTATGATAATTTGTCATAGCAGAAAGAGCAAACTAATAAACCATCCACCCACAGAGTGTAGACAGGTTGTTGAAGATGAAGTTCACCGGAGGAAGGAAGACATAGGTCTCTGAATATGTTGATAGGTATCAATATCTGGGTGTTGATTAAGTAAGGACTAAATTGTCTGGAGGGGGCATGCTATGCAGGTGTGCTGCCCTCTGGGGAATTCAGCTGCCTCTGCTGCCCAGGAGGTCCCTGCCTCAGAGTTGCACAGCTGAGAAGAGGCTAATTGGCTATAGTAAGACTTCTCATCTCCCCTTAGGTGAGGAGGGATAACTCTGAGGTATGTTCTACATTTTCTCCCAGAGTTGTTGAAAACATTATTCTGCTCAATAATACAATATTTATTGGTGTCTTTCCCTTCTCTGTACTTTCTCACTCTTCTACTAGTGTTTCCAGGGATCACTTCACAAATATATTCAAATCCTTGTCTTTAGGTCTACTTTTGGGAAACACAATCTAAGACACCATAATATATCACAATTTAAAATATTAAGTAGATATTTTGTCAGTTATAGTTGTTAGTTTCTGGTAAGATAAACCAACTCTGGCTGACTAAATTAGATAAGGGATTTATCATATAGACACACAGTAGTTGACAGAATCTTTGGAAGAGCTAGAGAAGAAATATTTCAATAAAACACTTATGCATAATTCTCCCAAACTAAGCTACCAAATTTATCTAGTGTCAGAACTACTGAAATTGCCACTAGACACTGGTTTAACTGCCGTCACTTCTGCTCCTTCTTCTGTCCTAGAAATTTAATTGAACTAACGTTGCTGATACGATTGCCATTTCTGTACCGAGGGCATAATCCTACTGACCCAGAACCCCTTTATTGCTACCCAAGAAGGAAAGTGTTCTGTTTCCTGCTCCCTGTGACAGTAGCTCCTGAGTCAAGTATGAAGTACATCTGACTTGGCCAGACATAGATAACATGTCTACTTTTTGGTTGCAAGGGAGGCTGTGAAAATGAGTATCTGGCATTCTCAGCTTTTTAATAATAAGAGGCAACTTCTACTTCTCACCAAAATTCATAAGGTGAGGAATTCCTCAACTATGAAGAGAGTCCTGATACTGTTTGACCAGAAGATATATCGATTGTTAACCATAGTGGATATTACTACTTTGAAAATGCATGTGACAGTTAGCGTCACTCTCAAAATTATGCAATTCTCTGAAGTCAAACTCGGTGTTACCAGGAACAACAGAAATCTTAATCACTTACTTGACTTGGTTAAGTCTGCTTTATCACCATAAAAATAAATAACTCCAATGTAATATGGCAGACTTGGTGGTCCTAACATGCTCTCAACTAATGTCTCCTGAATCTATAAAGTTAATCCAAGAAAAACTTTCAGAGGGAATTGGACTAGGTTCACTTAATCCTTACCCTTGCACATACATAAACTTTAATTATCTGACCATTAAGTTGACTGCCATAGTTTGATTAATATATGAATTCCTAGTTTGTTAAAAGGCAGAGACATATAGAGCCCACAACAGATTGCATTGCATGTACACTCGGAAATACCATGCTTTTAGAAACCACAGAGAATTCTGATGAACTTTTGCCAGGGGCACAGTCCCAGAAGACCATATATAAGGAAGCTTGGGAACAGTCAGTAGTTCCTACCCTAAGTCTAGACTAAACTGATGCCATGTAAAATTGTGATTTACATTTCATAGGAATCTTTGAGGAGGACACAGTTATTTTATTGGTTAGTACTTTCTTCTGAGAGCTCTATGGTGTCCAGTTACAATTCTCTTATTTTCCTTCCAAATGTGAGAGGTGTTTTGTTGTGTTTGTTTAGACTGAGCAAAATCTAATGTTATCACAGAGTTTTGCAAGTTGATAAGAAACCCCTTGAATTCAATTATTCTTCACTTCTTTAATTAATCTTAGTGGTTTTTTTTTTTTCTACCTTCTTAGGTAAGTCGGAGAAATTGTCTCAAAATCAGATATAATTATGCGCTTAAGTGCATCCTAGAAATTCTCCTGGGATTTTTCTCTATCTTTTCCATTGACTTCAGATAATTCCATCTCCAAGTAAGGTTCTATTTTTACTCTGATATCTTTTTGTATATCTTTAACTTAAATAAATTTCCCTAGCAAACTATTTTAAGAGGCTTTCCATGCAACCTGTCCACGTAATTTCTTATCCTGTCTTTGTCCACTTCACGAATACATTCCTATCTTTAAGATAATTTCCCAGAAATTTAAAACGTTCCTGAGTGAGCATGGGTATAATGCTTTCAAAATAAGCATTCCGTTTTCTTCAGATGACTTACAAATGTGTCAGGTATTGTCAACTTGGCAGGCATAAGACATTTTCTGGGCCAACCTAGTTTCTCTTTGCCTTCTTATAGTATACTTAAAGGTTTTTCTAATCTGATGTACTTTTATATGGCATAATATATAGAATTGTCTCCCTGGAAAGGCTCACTAGGGCTAAGTAATAGATCCAGCAGGCTTATCTTCAAGGTCTAGGTATGCCCCCAATAGCTGGTCATATTCAAAAATTGCCTTTTTAGTTTTTACTTTATGATGGTAGCTCCTGGGGAAAAGGAGAGGCTTTTACAATGACTGCTCACAATCCCTTCATTTCATTGAGTGCTTGTGATTTGACCAGTCACGTTAGAGCAGAGCTCCTGCTATTCTCAAGAAATAACCAAATAACTGTAAAGTTTTGCCTTCAAATCTTACATTTCCCCCCCAATAACTTGTGAAGGCTATCACAGGTCCTTGTATCCTGATGCTTTTTCTAAGATGTCAGTTTCTTTTCACCTCTCCCCCTTACTGGTGGCTAGCTTCTTCTCTCTCTAAGAAACACTGACATATTATCACATTCTAGAAGGAAAAAAAATATTGCTCTTACCCCATTTTTTAACCTGACACTTAGGAAAAGCCATGGCCTGAATAGAAGTCATCATGATACTGTTGAGGGAATGGCATCACTATGACTGTTAATTTTATCTGTCAACTTGACTGGGCCTCAGGATGCTCAGATACCTGTTTGGTATGTACCTAGACACATCTGTGAGGGTGTTTCCATAAGAGATTAGCATTTGAATTCCTGGACTGAGCAAAGCAGATTGCTCTCCCCACCATGAATGGGCATCCTCCAACCAGTTGAGAGCCCAAATGAAACCAAAAGACAGAGAAAGGTTGAATTCTCTCTTTATGCCTGACTGCTTCAACTGACACCGACATTGCTCTTCTGCCCTTGGACTGGGACTTATACCATTGGTGTTTCCGGTTCTCAGGCATTTGGACTCAGACTAGAATTTATATCACCAGCCTTCCTGGGTCTCCAGCTTATAGATGGCGGATTGTGAGACTTCTTAGCTTTCAAAATTGCATGAGTTAATTCCTTAAAAGAAATCTTCCTCTCCCCTCTCTATCTACCTAGATGTAGATATAGATATTGATATATCAATATCAACCTATCTATCTATCTTCTAGGAATCACATTTGCTTGAAGGCCATCATTTTAGTTGTAGCTATAGTTAGAATCATTTGACAAATCAGGCACTGCAGGGTGCCATTATCTTTCAAAAAAAAAAAAAAAGGAAATTAGATGCTGTTGAAACTTGTAGTCATTCAGATGCTGGTTTTATTTTAACATGAACATTGTCATCCATAGCAGTAAAATTGACACCAAAAAATATTTTAGAAATCTTTAAGGAGTGCCTGGGTGGCTCAGTAGTTTAAGCATCCGACTTCAGCTCAGATCATAATATCATGGTTTGTGAGTTGGAGCCCCGTGTTGGGCTCTGTGCTGACGGCTCAGAGCCTGGAGCCTGTTTCAGATTCTGTATCTCCCTCTCTCCCTGCCTCTCCCGCATTCATGCTCTGTCTCTCTCTGTCTCAAAAATGAAGATAAACATTAAAAAAAATTTTAAAAAAAGAATCTTTGAACTAAACTACTTAACTTAGTTTTCTACTTCTATTGAAAAAGTGTGGCCTGAGAAACAAAATGTATTCATTAATTCATGTTCAATACCTCTTTGTCCTACATTAATCCTCAAATTATAATGACTTATTTTTGTGTCCATTCTCTTCTTTTATCTTACTAGTAGAGAAATATTAGAAGTTTAGCATAGGAGTGCCTGGTGGCTCAGTTTTTAAGCATCTGACCTCTGCTTATGGTCATGATTTCATGGTTCAAGAGTTTGAGCCCATATTCTTCTCTGTGCTGATAGCTCAGAGCCTGGAGCCTGCTTCAGATTCTCTGTCTCCCTCTCTCTCTGCCCCTCCCCCACTTGTCCTCTGTCTCCCTCTCTCTCTCTCTCTCTCTCAAAACTAAAAAAACAATTAAAAAAATAAAGAAGTGTTTAGTATAAGCACACATTGGCTTTTGAGGTTGGTCTTTAAGTAGATCTCCAAAGGCAAGTGCTGGCTTTTCCATCTGACTTCTGGTCAGATTGCATCCCAAAATCTAGATAAACAACTTCTCGCTACTCAGCAAATATATGTCATAGTTTCCTGTCTTTATGCATTTAGTCACACTGTTTTGTTTTTTGTTTGTTTGTTTTGTTTTTTTACTTGCCATTCCCATTCCCTTCTCTATTTGTGCCATCCATACTCCAGGCCATCTCAAACCTTTCCTACTCCAGGATTCTTCTCTTGGCTCTCTCAACCAGATAAAATTCTCCTAAGTCCTTATAATATTTCATGGACTTATCACATTCTTCCTTGAACTATGGCTGTTTTATGCTTGTTACAGCTTTGTTGATGATTTATAGGCTATGTGATGCATGACTTGTTGGGCTTACCTGAGCAGCACATACCAAAAAGATTTGGTGAACTGATTTGAATTGTATGAATTCTGAATCATATAATTTAAAATAATAATTTCATGTTTCAAAGAAAAGACCTCACATTCTATAAGCTTCTATGGGGTAGTGAGAAAAAAAACATATACTTTGGAGTGAAGCAGGTAAAATTTTAGTTTTGGCTCTAGAAGCAACTACATGCATGATAAAAGAGCAATTATTAAACTTCACTAAGGTTCAGTTTCCTAACGTGTAAAGTGGAGGTGTTAATAATTGTTTTTTAGGACTTTTGACTTCCAAGTTAGAGGATACTAGGGGAGAATATATGTCATTCATCTGTCATTTTTTTATACAGCTCAGAGATTATAACTATTGTATGCACTAATGTAAATGAAATCCAATGGCTATTTGTGTAAATCCAGTTCAACTTTTATCTGCACGATTTAAAAAAATGGAGATTCTGAAAATGAAATCAATTACTTGGTCCTGAAACATGCATTACACTATTTTTGTTTGAAAATTTGGGGCGCCTGGGTGGCGCAGTCGGTTAAGCGTCCGACTTCAGCCAGGTCACGATCTCGCGGTCCGTGAGTTCGAGCCCCGCGTTGGGCTCTGGGCTGATGGCTCAGAGCCTGGAGCCTGTTTCCGATTCTGTGTCTCCCTCTCTCTCTGCCCCTCCCCTGTTCATGCTCTGTCTCTCTCTGTCCCAAAAATAAATAATAAACGTTGAAAAAAAAATAAAAAAAATTATACAATGATAAACACATCATTAAATACATTAAATCAATACAAAGGGAAACTAGATAACCAAAATATATTTGAAATACAGACAATTGTCTTGTTCTTTAAGACAAATGCACAGTCATTAAAGCTATGCATCCAAATTTATTTTGTGTGCTAAAGATGATTAATAAAAGCCAAAAAAATGGAAACAAACAATTCTGCATAAGATTCCTAGGAACAATTTTTTTCTTTACTTGGTTATTTCTATGCTTTTGGAAGGGAAAGGAATTTGAATATTACATTGCCTTCACGTAGGCAAATGACTGCCATTATATGTGGAGCAAATCAAGGTGAAGTAACCAGAATTTTAAATCATTCCTGGCACTCAGGATTCTGGCTCTCAGAGAGATCTATGTGGGGTGATTTGGTAAGGCAGCTAAAGAATAGTGGAGGGTACCTCTGTGAATACGAGAAATATTTTGTTAGTTTTTACAGTAATGTATTTTTGTCACAGCCCAAATATTTGTCTGGCACATAGTAGGAATTTAAGAAATTTGGGGGGAATGAATTGCTTAACAAATATTTTAAATATAAACTGTATTCATGAAAGAAAAGTTACTGTAACTAAACTAACACATAGCTATACGTGTTATTTAGTCTAGATATTTTGCTAGGGATTAGTAAAAATTAAACAAAATAAATACACAACTGCTTATAGATGGTACAATTAACTAATAAATAGCAAAGTGTCCTATGTATTTGTTCTGGCCTGTGCAGCTATTTTTGTTTGTAATTGGTTATAGATAGACTCATCAGAAGAGTTGCTATTGATAATGCAGCAGACTGCTCTTAAGAAGCAGTCTATCCTGTGAAATAGTTGGTTTAGATCTGTGTATAATAGGATTTTAATCTGTATCATCTTTTGCGAGTGGCCACATTGTTACCAATTGTATTATACCCTTACACAATTATTTTTATTTCTCAATGTCTCGATATTTTGGCTTAAACAATTTATTCCCAAATATTTAATAATTCTTTTTCTAAAAAAAATTTTTGTCCATTCTCAAGGAATTAACAAAACAAAACAATTCTCTAAGATAGCCATTAGGATTTTAGAAATCCTCATGCTCTGTTTTTTCAGGATGGATTTTTCTTTCAGTAACAAAAAATTACCAGTGTCATTTTTATTGTTACAGTTCAATAATTTGTGACATTGGTAAATTTGGGTAAAGGCATTTAGTGAACAGTTATAATCTACTGCCTCTGAGAGGTTCAAAGTTTTTCATCTTTGCTGCCCTTAACCTTGATATCCTCTGAGAAGCATAGGTTTATTTGATGTTTGTTACATAGATTGTTGTATGCATAAATTATTTATATATACATATAGAAAAATATGGTGGTCACATTAATCTGTGTTGAGTTCTTACATGAGTCAGATTATACTAGTCCTTGGTTTTCAAATGAATATATAAATTACAATTCTTTCTGAACCTTGGTATATTGCCAAAGGTAATCTGTAATAGTAAAATGTCTATAAAATGGCTAATCTCTAAATGTCCAAATGACGAAAGATGGATTTATTTAAAGGGAACTGGTGATAGTTAATTCTGCTATTGCCCCTTTCTTTGATTTCTACCTCATTACTCATGTAAATTACTACTTTCTTAATTTGCTTTTTATTCTCATCTACATTTAAAGAGGACACAGGAGAAATTAGGGCAGCAACATCTGGCTTCAGTGAAATTGAAATAGTTATATAACTAAATGTCATAATCAATCAAACTTCATTTTGTTCTATTACACATGCTATTTGAAGCAGTCACACCAGATATACCAAACAGAAGGAACAGCAGTAGAAAACAAATTAGTCCACTCTGCGAAGAATTAGAAACAGAAATCCAACTACACTATCATATTCACCCCAGTTACATACTGGCTGATTGAGAATTCAGAATATAAATCTATTATTGTATGAAAAAACACAAATATCTTTTTCTTTTTCCTTTTTTAAAATATGGAAATAATACATGTAAATGACAGAAACATAGTTCAAACAGTAATAAAGGTCCAAAATGAAAAGTCTCTTCCTCTCTCCTAGTCATTCTTCCTTAGAAAATGCCCTCACCAGTTTTCAGTGTTACCTGGTTATTTTTAAAACTGGCGTGGTATACATGTATCTTTAGTTTTTGATGTGTCAATTTTTGATATATCTCTTGTTTCTCCATCGTAAAGGATGGTAAATTTACTCTGCCTCCCTAGCTTGGTCTCTAATGAGTTCACCTTCTCTTTGCATGCCATGCTTCTCCTTAAGATGTATTTGTAATGGAAAATTCTATTATCCAACTTTTTAATGCAACCTAGAAGGTAAATCTATAGAAAATTTTCATCAAGATCTATTGGGGGCACTTGATACAAGAATAATAAAGTCATAAACATATGTCATGTATGAGTTGGTTTGTCCATTTACATTTGTTTTCTATTGGAGAATATAAAAGTTGTGAAGAAAGCATTGAGCAATCTAAATGATTACATAGGTAAAGCTCAGATAACAATTTCTTCATTTTACAAGTGAGGATTATAGTCTGAGTGATCTCTAGGATATTTTATAGCTTTCATATTATAATCCAGATTATAGATTTTGGGTTTCTAGCATTATCTCTAGGAGCAAATACATCAACAAGCTGATTCTGTAAGTCTGATTGAATTGGAATGGGTGTTCTTCAATAAAATTAGATCATTCTGCAAATTATAGACTAATGACAGTTGCCAGATTAACTAAACAACTTCTATTTTTCCCCTTTGCTTTGCTTATGAAGTTAACTTTTGTTTACGGTTTATCTTCTCATAAAAGGGTTTCTCACAGGAAATTGGTGCACACTCATATCTGGCAGATAATATTTATTTTTATAAATAAAAATGAAGTCAACAAATTTTTTTTTAGGATCAACTTTATTCAGGCACTCTAAAATAAATAAATAAGTACAAACCTGAGGAAAACTAATTTATGCCAGGAAATTATAATACAAAATGACAACTACAATTATTGAAATATCCACATAGTTCTCTGGGAATGAAGAAAATGTACCTTGATCCAAACAATCAGAACAGAATGAGCAAAGACACATAAAGGGAAATAATAGTTTTCATATGCTTCATTACATGCTATTTGGTATGACTGGAACAGAAGGTTTAACATTGAGGATTTAACATTGAGGCTAAGGGCATGAGATAAAATTCTGGTGCTTACTTAGGGTGCCTGGCCAGTCAGTTAAGCATACAATTTTGGCTCAGGTGATGATCTCACAGCTTGTGGGTTCAAACCACCTCTCAGGCTCTGTGCTGACAACTCAGATCCTGAAGCCTACTTCGGATTCTGTGTCTCCCTCTCTCTCCCCCTCCCCTACTCATGCTCTGCCTCTGTCTCTCTCTCTCAAAAAAAAAATTCTGGTGCTTACAAAAAAATGTAAGCTAGGTATAAGTGATCTCTTAAAACTTCTAGTTTAAAAAAATTGGGGAGGCTACATTGAATTGTACAAATACATATATAATATTGTTTACATAAAATTTTATGGTATTATCATAATACACATTTGTCACAATTAAAAAATAAAATAGGAGATATCAAAAAATGTAACATTTATAAAGAGTATTGTCAGATAAATTAAAAGGTCTCCTAGAGAAAATTTTATTTCCACCAGTGATAAAGTAACTGGTATAGGACTAGACTCTTCATGATAATCAACTATAAATCTGGGAAGATATACTAATTATCTTCAGACATTGTATAAAAGGTAATGAAGAATTATGATCCAAAATAGAAGGGAATCAAAAGATGGGAGTCCACATTTACTCTGACTTTTAATCAATTCTTTCTGTGCTGTGGTACAGTGAAAGGAAGACTAACTCATAGAAGTCTCGTTGAGAAAATGGATCTCAAGGCTACTGAAGTGACAGAAATTTGCAGGGCAGGAGATAAGGGGCTTACACAGAAAAGGAAAATTCAAATGGACTTCTCTTGAAATATTATATGTAGGAGAGTATAGACTTGAAGTGAAAAATGTTCAAGTTCTAAAAACCAAAAGTGAAGAAACCTTATTAAGTAGCTGAACTTCTGAGTATAGACTTCAGAAGTTATGACTTTGGACTAGAATGATTTTAACACTAAAATAAAAGATGCTTTAGCCTTACCCTAATTATACTTAAAACAACCATTACATGGAAAAAACTAATGTGCAAATAATTTAATTAAATGCCATGGGGAAAAAAAACACTCAAAACTATTAAAGGAGACAGTAAAATTTGACATGCATTAATGTGGCATGCATCATGTTTGGAATCCAATAAAATATGAATAGATGTGCAAAGAAGCAGAAAAACATGTTCCATAATAGAAGGAAGAATAACTCCATTAAAATAAAAATAGATCTGTCAATGGAATTAGTAGGCAATAATATAGACATATTAAGATGTTTTTCAAATATTTAAGAAAATAATATAAAAATAATGGAAGAACAAATATAAAATCTCCTTAGAGAAATTAAAACTATAAAAATAAACCAAATGCACATTCAAAACAGAAAAATCAGATTTCCACAGTGAAAATTTCCTAAGGTGGGCTCATAAGCCAATAAGAATCTATTAAATAAAACATTTGAACATGAATAAAGGGACAAACTGACGCTTCAAACTGCTTCAAACTGAAATACAGAGATTAATTAACTAAAAAAAACAGTTTCAGGAAACTCAGGGAAATTTTTAAGTAATATCAAATGCATACAATTGGAGTACCGTAAGAAGAGAGATAAATTTAAGAAAAAATATTTGATACTAATGGCCATATAGTCTAAATTTTAATATAGATGCAAATCAGCAGTTTTAAGGAGCTCAATAAACAGTAAGCAGAATATACATAACAAAATGCACATCATAATCAAATTGACAAAAACCAATAATAAAGACAAAATCTTTAAAAGAACTAAGAAAAAAGACAAAATACATTTAGAGGAAAAACATAAAGAATAATATATTTTTTAATTAAAATGTTTTTCTTTAAAAGTTTTTAACCTATAATTTGATATCCAATGTAAATATGCTATGAAAATGAAGAGGAAAAAAAGACACTTCTTCCTTTTTTTTAAAATATAATTTATTGTCAAACTGGCTAACATACAGTGTGTAAGGTGTGCTCTTGGTTTTTGGGGTAGATTCCCATGGTTCATTGCTTACATACAACACACAGTGCTCATCCTAACAAGTTCCCTCCTCAATGCCCATCACCCATTTTCCCTTCCCCCCCCCCACTCCCTACCCACCCTCAGTTTGTTCTTTGTACTTAAGAGTCTCTTATGGTTTGCCTCCCTCCCTCCCCTATTGTAACTATTTTTTCCCCCTTCCTTCCCCACTGGTCTTCCATTAAGTTTCTCAAGATCTACATTTGAGTGAAAAAATATATCTGTCCTTCTCTGACTGACTTATTTCACTCAGCAATACATTTCAGTTCCACCCACATTGCTGCAAATGGCATGATTTCATTCTTTCTCATTGCCAAGTAGTATTCCATTGCATAAGACATTTCAAAGTGAAGAAAAGCTGTGAGAATTTGGGGCTTACAAAACCTGCACTAGTATCTATGATGATATTTACAAGAGACAAATTAAAAGACACATATAGACTCAATGCAGAAAGAAAAAAGAGACCAAACACCAATCATAAAAAATGTAGCCAATCATTAATTGCTATATTAATAATAAAGCCAATTCCAGAATAAGAAGGATTATTAGGAATAAAACAGTCATTTCACATTGATAAAAGTTGAATTAACCATGAAGACATAATAGTTCATAGTACATAGTAGTACTATGTACTAACCTTCAAATATCAAAATATGAGAACTGAAGTGATAAAGAAACAAACTCAGATTATAGTTGAAAATGTCATAACCTCCCCTCAGTCATTTATAAAATAAGTATATAACAAATCAGTCAAGATATAAAAGACTTGAGTGATACTATCTGCCAACTGGATTTAACTGATACTTATAGAAAATTACACCTAATCACAATGATCTACACTTTTTTTCTTCAATTACACATAGACAGTTAATGAGAATAGGCCTTGGGCCAAACATAAAATAATCCTCAATAAATATGAAAGATTTGAAATTTGTTTTCACAACAATGAAATTATATAGAAATTGATAGCAAAAAAATCTCTCTAAAATCTCCAAATATTTGCAAATTAAGCAGCATGTTTCTAGATAATCTGTGAGTTAAAGAAGAAATCATAAGGAAAATTAGAAAATATTTTTAAGTAAATGATAATTGACATAAAAATTTGTGTGATGTAGCTAAGGGAGTGCTTGGTAGCTAATTTATAAAAGCTTATAGAGAAGAAAAATTTTAATCTGATGATCTAAGTATCCACCTTAAAAAGATAGAAAAAGAGTATCAAATTAAATTCAAAGTAAGCAAAGAAGGGACATCTGGGTGACTCTTGGTTTTGGTTCAGGTCATGATCTCAGGGTTCAGAATATCAAGTCCCACATCAGGCTCCATTCTGATGGTGTGGAGCCTGCTTGGGATTCTCTCTCCTTCTCTCCCTCTCTCTCTCACTCTCTCTCGAAATAAATAAAAATTTTTAAAAAAGTAAGCAAAGAAATAGGAAAAAGTGAAATCAATTAAACAGTAATAGAACAACATGATTAATAAAAATAAAACTTGATTCTTTAAGTTCTTGATAAATCACTAACTATACTAATCAAAAAAAGAGAAAAATTAAATGAATGATATAGGAATTAAATAAGAAACATCACTGGATCCTTCAGACAATAAAAGGATAATAAAGGAATATTACAATGAAATTACTGGTTCAACAACTTAGGAGATATGGACAGATTCCTTGAAAAGAAATTATCAAAAGTTTCACCAGATAAATGTAAAAAATAATAACCTTATATATATTAAAGTAATTGTATTTTAATTACAAATTTTCTGACCACGAAAATTTCAGGCAAGAAAAGTTATCCAAATTCCATGAAAAAAAGTACAAAAAACATTCTACACAAACTCTTTCGTAAAGGAATAATAAACACTTTTCATATTAACTTGTAAGGCTAGTAATTCCAAAGACATTACAAGAAAAAGAAACTACACACTAAAATCATTTATCAAAATTGGCCTCAGATTTCTTTCACAGGTCATAGAATATTTTTGACTTTGAGGGCCATACTGTCTCTGTTGAAACTGTTCAACTCTCCGTAGTGCAAAAGCAGTCAGAGAATAGCTAAATGAATCAGCATGGCTATGTTCCAGTAACATTTTCTCTATCAGACTAAACCTTGATAATAGTGTAGGTTCTATAAATCATAAACAAATATTAGCAAAACATATACAGCAAGCTCTAGAAATATTAATATAAAATGACCAAATTTGATTTATTGCAGGAATGACACATTATTCTTTTACTCAAAATCAAGCCATATAACTCATTATATCCATTAAAGAGAAAAAATCATGTGATTACATTAATAATTTTAGGAAGTATTGGACAAATCCAATATCCACTCATAATAAAAGCCACCATCATTCTATTGTTAGAGAAGGAAAATCTCTCAATTTGATAAAATGCATTTACAAAAAACAAAACTACAGCCAACATTGTAATAAATGTTAAAAAGTGAGAATATTCCCCTTAAAATTGCAAAATGAGGCATATGTGACTGTTCATTGAAATGGAAGTCCTAGCCAGTGCATTAAGGCAAGAGAAAGAAAAAGAAAGAAAACACCAATTCCAAAGGAGGAAGTAAACTTATCTATATTCCCAGATAAATTCTAAGGAATCAAATCAAATCAAAACAAAACAATAATAACACAAACTAGCAATGCTAATAAAAGAATTTATCAGAGTCATACTATGTATTTATATTTCTATTGGAATTTAAAAGGACTATCAACACTCAGTGTTGACACAGAAATGGAAATTAGTGGTGGAAGGATAAAATGATAAAAATCATCTTGGAAATTACTTTTTCAGTTTCTTAAAGTTAAACTTAAATATTTTAAAATATGACCCAGCCATTCCATACTTAGGGATTTAAACAAGAGAAAGAAAAAAACATGTACACAAAAAGGTATACAAGGATGTCCAGAACATAACAAGGATATTCATAGTTGCTCTAGCCAGGAAACATCCAAATTTCCATCAACTGGAGAATGTCTATACCTTGAGATAAATGTTTAATATCTGATGCAATTTGGGACATAACATTAAAATATTTTGTAAAGACTGACCAGTTAATAGGAGTTTGAAGCCTTTTAAGCATGGAATCTATGTACTCACACTTTTGTTTAAATGTTTATGTACTTTTTTGAGAGAGAGAAAGAGAGAGAGCAGGGTAGAGGCAGAGAGAGAGGGAGAGAGAATGCCAAGCAGGCTCCCTACTGTCAGCATAGAGCCCAACCCAGAGCTTGATCCCATGAACTCTGAGATCATGACCAGAGCCAAAATCAAGAGTTGGTCACTCAATGGACTGAGTCATCCAGGTGACCTTAATACGCTCACACTTTTTAATGGTTTTTAATGGTATATTTATATTTTGATAGATCAATATAGAGTATATAGAGGAGAAATAGAAATGAATAATACTTAATATAGGAATATCAGGTAAAATTAAGAAAATAACCTTTTATTTTAGGAAATAAGCAACGTGGGTAATTTCTCTGGCAAGAATTACAAACCTACAGATATTAGCTAAACAGATGTCTGAGTCAACCTCAGAGATGTAATGAGAATTCAAAAACTTGATATTCAGTATATTCTTAAGAAAAGTCAGATACCCATGACTGAAGGCAGTATAGTATTTAGCATTGCTATACAATTAAGAGTTCATACTTCTATATATTCCAGCCCTCACCTTTTTCCTAAGATACATGAACCATCTTTAATACATGAGCTCACAATTCACCTTGTGATTTTGTCATTATTTTACAATTTTGACATCAGATGAGATAAAGACAAAATTCAGAGAAAAAGAGAATATATAATATTTTTTTCTTTCTTTTTTTTAAAGGGAACCATTCAACATCTGCTATGTTTTTTAAAATTTTTTTAATGTTTATTTATTTTTGAAAGAGAGACAGAGCATGAGCGGGGGAGGGACAGAGAGAGAGGGAGACACAGAATTTGAAGCAGGTTCCAGGCTCTGAGCTGTCAGCACAGAGCCTGAGGTGGGGCTCTAACTCACAAACCATGAGATCATGACCTGAGCCAAGGTCAGCCACTCAACTGACTGAGCCACCCAGGCACTCAAGAAATATATATTTTATATCATTATACTATCAAATTATGTTCGTCATTCACTTAATATATTTATCAATATTTATAGTACTATTAATACATAAAGATAAATTTAGAAGTTTTCCCTACTTTTACAAATGATACTTGCTTTTGAGTGTACTTCATAAAATTATTGAACCGTTTGGCTTGGTTTTAAATGAAAATTTTCAATGGCATATTATTATATTTTTTAATTTGAGATTGGATTTTTATTAACTCAGATGCCATCACCTCAGTTTGGCTTTTGCTAACAGCTTTAATTAGAGATGTTCCTCATGCCTCCTCCCACCTGACCACCTAACATGCACTTTCACGTATTATTCTGTTTCATTTTGTCCGTGGTAATTATCCTTATGTGAAGTAGTTTTTACTTACAAGTTATTTTCTATCTCCACTCACTATTATATGAATTTTAAGGCAGGGGGTTTTCTTGTTTACGTATTATACCCAGTGCCTATGCTATTGATAGGTTCATATTAAGCACTCTGTAAGTATTTCAATGAGTGAATAAAATAGTTAATGAATAAACTTTCTAAAGGTATCTATAATAGGAGGCATGTACTGCATTAATTCAATTGTATTTTTTATACTTCTTTGTCTTAAATGAAAAAGAGAAAAAAGTTATAATGCCTGTTCATTTTCTTCTAATTTCTCTGGCAAATGTTGAAAAGTCAAGGGTGGAAAGAATTTAGAATTGTGGGATTATAAAAATAATTGTTTAACATGATATGTTTAAGTGATCATAACCAAACTCTGATTTGTGTCATAGAGGGAATAATTCTAGTCTCAAGAAGTTGATTGGAAAAATCTCAAGCGTCAGTTCCTGCAATTTCACATATAAGTAGATAAGTAGGTTTTAGAAAAGGTCACTGAAATATAATTATAACCACTTATTAAAGAAAAAAAATGATCTCTAGCCAAAGCCCCAAAGCTTTATATCTTGATGAGTAGAGTAAAAAAAGCTAAATCTGGTCCTAATCAGCTTTAGGTCAATGACTCCATCAGCCAGTGATTCTGCCTTGTCTCATTCTGGGCTAAGAAAAAAAATTAATGAAATCAGAAAAATTACTACTGAACCCTTTGGGAAGTGGTTCAAATCCTGACGGATCTGAAGGAAAAAGCATAAATGTGATCTTTTCAGAACAGTGATGTGTGTGGAGAAGTCCTGGGTCATTTTCTGTAATCCCTGAATGTTTCCTCATTAGTGGTATATATAAATCTCTTCTCTTCTTCCACTAACCCCTCTCTATCTAAAGTATCAGTGTAAATCACTATTTTATATCTGATCAAATTAGGAAGTTTAAAGTATTTCCTACTGATAGATTAAAAAACTTAAATTCTGTAATACTTTCTAATTCCAAAAGGAAACTCAACTCACTTTATATTTAATAATAATATTCCCAGGATTCAAATGATGCCTGGATAATGCAGAGACAAAAGAGTACTTTCAAGATTCCATTAATACTAACTTCAGCATCAGCCATGACCTTGTATGGACCGCCTTTGCATAACACTTATATACAATAGAAATCAGACAATAACAGGGTGGCTCAGTCAGCTAAGCTTCTAACTTCAGCTTAGGTCATGATCCCATGGTTCGTGGGTTCGGACTCTGCATCCGGCTCTCTGCTGTCAGCAGATCCTCCGTCCCCCTATCTCTTTGCCCCTTCCATACTCGTTCTCTCTCTCTCTCTCAAAATAAACTTAAAAATATTAGATAACATAAATTAATTTACAAAAGCTAGTTAGTAAAAACTATCAGCTAACTGATTAATTTCTATTTCTTATTTTTTCCCTGTTTTTACCCAACCTGTCCCTGAGGATTGATTATACTTTAACTGCTTTGGATTAAATCATTCAAACTTAAACCAATGTGATTTTGAAAATTTTCAATGTCATATAGTTATTCACTCTTCATTCATTCATTCATTCATTTAAACAACTATGTTTGATCAATCATTTATTGCTTGTCAATATATAACATTAGATTCCATCTCCTTATAAGAAAGAATGGCAGGAAGATATTCTGAAGAAAGAATATTAACACCTAAGCTTCTAATTAAATAATGGGTAGCAAAAACAAATTAAAAAAATAAAAGGAAATAGTATTGAATATATAAGGGAAATAAAAAGAAAATTTAATTTTAAATAAATTATTTTAAAATACAATCCCAAAATATGCAGTGTGTTATACAAGTTTTCTTTCTGGTGTTTTTTGGTCAGAGCCAACTAGTTTCCACATCTTCATTTTATGGTTAATTATGTCACTAGAATCTCTAGTTGCAATTATTAACTGATTACGTATAGTTGGAGGGACCAACCTTTATGAATGTTGAATCATTTTAAAATTTCTTTTGGATGATGTTACATGTACTATAGTATTAAATATTTTACATTTTATATTACACTAGTACAATCAATTTTTAATTCATGGTACATTAAAATTAGTAATAACAGCATGATATACCCTGATGTGAAATAGGTTATCTATGCGTATTTGAATAGGATATGAAAGTGAGGTAGCGTTATGAGGGAAGATATTTATAAAGATTTTATAATAAATTAATTTCATATTAGTAAATATCCATGATACAGATTATATTAGTCATGTTTCCACTAGCGACATAGAACTAATACGAGATGAGTACTGAGAAATTTATTGGAAGAAATTGACTTATGCCAAATTGCTTCGCAACTGCCACCTGCTTCCCCGTACAACACAGAGGATGATTCCTAGTTGTTTTAAGCTAATTGTAGTGATTCAGGTGCTGTTATCAGTAATTGTGTTAGGCTTGGGACTGATATAATTGTGAACAATGAGAGCTGGAAGACAGCACTTCAAAGCTGTCATTTTAAAGACAGATTCTTTAAAATAGGCACAAGGATATTTTTGTAGTTATAAGTCATGCTTAGGATTCTACAACTGTTTTTACAAACATGAGAACAAATGTGAGAATATAAAAAAAATATGGTAGGGGCATCTGGGTGGCTCAGTTGGTTAAGCGTCCAACTTTGGATCAGGTCATGATCTCATGGCTTCTTGGTTCGAGCACCACCTCAGGCTCTGTGCTGACAGCTCAGAGCCTGGAGCCTGCTTCAGATTCTGTGTCTCCCTCTCTCTCTATGCCCCTCCCCCACTTGTTCTGTCTTTGTCTCTCTCTGTGTCTCAAAAATAAATAAAAACATCAAAGGAAATTAAAAAAAAAGAAAGATGGTAAGAACTTTGGCCCTTGATAGTATTATTGAGTCACAAAATAACCAACTCTGAAAGCTACCCCATTCTATCATTCATTCATTCATTCATTCATTTGATAGTACCTTTTCCTTGTTAATTCTGTTTGGATTGGAAATTTACATTAAATGAAGTTTGTAGCCTCTTAACTGATATAAAGGCCAAATGAAGTTGCTTAGTAAAGCATGGAATTAAAGAAATGGGATTTAAATGATTCAAATGTTTATTGGCCTCAGAGAAAAGTACTCTAAAATAACATCTCTTTCTCTAAACTTTTAGAAACCCAAGTATTTGAACTGAGGAGTCAGCAGTTCTTCCCTCAGTGGTTCTCAGGCTTTAGCACGGATCAAAACTACCAAAGAGTTCACTGAGACATGAGATTCCAGGTTACTCATCTTACATGCACCTCCCTTTTTTCTCTAAGGCATCCTTTTAGATCTACTCTCACTTAGCTTCCGGGGTAAGTGGAGCTTTACTTTCTTCATGTGTTTTGTTTTGTTTTGTTTTGTTTAATGTTTATTTATTTTTGAGAGAGAGAGTGCATGTGTATGTGTCCAAGAAGGGGAGGGGCAGAGAGAGAGACAGAGAGGGAGAGAGAATATCCCAAGCAGACTCCATCCTCAGCATGGAGCCTGAGGCAGGTCTCAATCTCACAAATCATGAGATCATGACCTGAGCTGAAATCAAGAGTCGGATGCTTAACAGATTGAGCCACCCAGGTGTCCCTCCTCATGTGTTTTCTTTTTGAATTTTGCCAGCGATTTCTCTCTCAATAGATCACTAGTCTGTTGGTAAGAGGTATAAGTCACCCACCCCCAGACTTGATTGAGGTGGTGAGGGGTGGCAAGGAGAAGCTCTTTTATATGGTGTCATCCAATGCTATCTGGGAAGAGTACTTCATGACTGAATCTGATATTGTGTGAATTCATATCTCTGGAAGCAGTAATTTCAAAATTTTCTATGTTCTCCTTGGTGGTTAGACTGTCTTGGGCTGGCAGTCATGTCCAGACAGGTTGCTGTAAGCCCATGTCTTTCTCTCCTTAGAGGAATTCTCCAACACTTTATCCCATTCATGGGATCTACCAGATGCCCCAAAGAGCTCTTACACCGAAGCTGATGGGGTCATTCCAAAGCTCTATGGATGGTCCTTGGTCCAGTAGGGCAGCATCATAAGTGGGCCACATCTAATTACCAAGGTAGTATTTCTTTTCACAGGATTGCATGAGATTGGGCTACCAGACTGGTACTGACATGCTGATCTTGCGTGACTCTCAGTCATAACAGACATGCAAAGAATTCTAGACTCTGATGATCTTTGGACTTGAGCCATATAAAACCTGTGCATAAGCTCTTCCCTGCCACTATTCTGACCACGGTGCTCCCTCTGATCTGCAGCACCCAAAGGCAGAGGGGGTGGCAGCAGGTGTCCTTCATCTTGTGCACTCCCAGGCATTGGCACCAATGGTAGTCACTCCACCAACTCAGTTCTCCAGGGATAACCTGCCGATATGCTCTGAGATTTTTTAAGAGTGTTGTCCTGCAACATCAGTAGATACTTCTGATTGATGCCCCCTCATACTTTAGTTGAAACATTGCAAGTTATGAAAACGAGAAGGGGGCATTCCTTGCATAAATTAAAGAGAACTCTTGACTCTTCATTCCACTGATGGTACTATGTAGAAGACAAATTTGCAGCTAACATTGAAAGAAATCTCATTTTAGAAATGTATAGACTATGACTTAAATAATTCAAGAGAAATCATAATTAGAATATATATTGTTCTGTTTTTAGCCTATAATACTCCAAATAGTAAATGAACAGGACCAGAAGGCAAGTTATGTTTCATGTTCTCCTGCACACTCTGGTAAAACTTGTATTTGTGGACATCATCAACAAAACATAATAACAGCCACTAAGAGAGTCATTGGAAGCAGATATTTACTGGCTGTGGATGATGCAGCATCATGAGTGATGAGGTGAACATCATTAAAAAAATAAATTAGGGGCACCTGGGTGGCGCAGTCGGTTAAGCGTCCGACTTCAGCCAGGTCACGATCTCGCGGTCCGTGAGTTCGAGCCCCGCGTCAGGCTCTGGGCTGATGGCTCAGAGCCTGGAGCCTGTTTCCGATTCTGTGTCTCCCTCTCTCTCTGCCCCTCCCCCGTTCATGCTCTGTCTCTCTCTGTCCCAAAAATAAATAAACGTTGAAAAAAAAATAAAAAAAAAATAAATTAAAGTTACTAAGAAATAGCAGAAACAAGAAGATCTGAAATTGTTTTTATACAAAAGAGTTCCAAAAAGCCATGGCATTGTGAATAATAATAGCCTTGCTATTTATGATAAAGGATATGAAATAAGCCACTAACAATGCATTTGGCAAGGAAAAGCAGAGAGATGGTTCTTGGTCCAGAAGAGGAAGACATAGTACCTGGACACTACAAGATTCTTCCCATGCACTCATTGAACATAAACGAAACATGTAAGTTACTTCTTATTTATCTATTGTTCTAAATTACTGACAAATCAATATGTTTCATATGGGTTCATATATTTTTACTCAAATTGTTTATAGAAAGAGAAACCTTACAAAATCTATTTTGCCTAGGGCCCTACAAACACTAAGGGCAGATGTGCTGGGCAACTTTGGAAACATTAAATTTAGAGCTTCTCTCCATTTATCATGCAGTGTCTTCAGCTTTGAGCCCTTTGTCAATTTGGGTGCAATATAAACAATACTACTCCATACTTATTGACATATTCATTGATAGATACACACACTGAAAGCTTGCAATGCAAATTAAGGAATGAAAAGACTTGAATACTTAAGAAAAAATAAAATTGTGTATCTTACTTATACTTCAACCAACATATGTTAATACCTAATATATATATTATGTATTTACTACATGTCATGAATTATTTTACCCTCTTGAAAATATCGAAATATTTATTCCTCATAACAGACATATGATATAGTTACACTTATTATCCAGATTTTGTAAATAAGGAAACTAAGGAAAAGGGAGATTAAGTAACAGTCAAGGGTCACATAGTTGCATATGAAAAATGAGATTTTAACCCAGAAAGCCAAGTTCTCAGATACATCCTTATACTAACTCTCATATGAACTTTTATTCTCTCTTTTGAAGTTATATCCATGCACAATTTACCTTAGAATGTATTTTTAAGGAATGTATTATTGGAAACAAAGTGTTTCAAAAAATTTTTGTTGTTATTGACATTTAGCCAGGAGACACTGAGACTGTGATTGGATATTTTAAAGCAGTGTATAAGAAATACAGTAAAGAGGGGTGCCTGGGTGGCTCAGTGGGTTAAGCGTCCGACTTCAGCTCAGGACATGATCTCAGGAGCCCTGTGCAGGGCTCTGTGTTGACAGTTCAGAGCCTGGAGACTACTTCAGATTCTATGTCTACCTCTCCGTCTGTCCTCCCCTGCTCGAGTTCTGTGTCTCTCTCCTTCAAAAAGAAATAAACATTAAAAAAAAGAAAGAGAGAATTTCCATAAGTTGTGGGTAGATGTTCAAATATGTGAAAAAGGAATTATAAGAAAGACGTTTAAAAGCTTTGGACACACAATAACTGATTAAAAGATAACTAGAGTTGTGCATACATTTTTGTGAGCCAGCACAACCATTTTTCCTCCCTGAACTGCAAGATAGAGTCACAATTGACCACCCACAAGTTTGATCAACCTAAATACCACCTATAAATTTTCCTGTAGTTCTTCACCTTTCATTATAAACCTTAATCTCAACTTTTTGTCTACAAAAATGGTCATTTCTATTAGATAGAATATTAAAAAGCAGTAACAATAGTCACTATGTGACCCATTGGATTTATGTTTTATTTCAAATTTTTATTTAAATTCCAGTTGGTTAACATATAGTGCAATATTATTTCAGGAGTAGAATTTAATGATTTATCACTTATGTATAACACCCAGTGCTCATCACAAGAAGTACCCTCCTTAACCTAGGAGTCATTTAGCCCAACCCCTGCTCACCTCCCCTCCAGCAACCCTCAGTTTGTTATCTAGAGTTAAGAGTCTCTTATGGTTTGCTTCCCTCTTTTTATCCCCTTTCCCTATGTTCATCTGTTTTGTTTCTTAAACTTGACATATGAGTGAAACTGTACGCTGTTTGTCTTTTCTGACTTATTTGCTGAGTATAATACACTCTAGCTCCATCCACATCGTTGTAAATGGTAAGGTTGTGTGTGTGTGTGTGTGTGTGTGTGTGTGTGCGTGTGTGTGTGTGCACCACCTCTTCTTTATCCATTCATCATATAGCCATTTGGCTCTTTCCATAATTTGACTATTGTTGATAATGCTGCTACAAACATGAGGGTGGATGTGCTCCTTCAAATCAGTATTTTTCTATCCTTTGGGTAACTACATAGCAGTGCAATTGCTGGGTCTTAGGGTAGTTCTATTTTTAACTTTCTGAGGAAACTCCATACTGTTTTCCAGAGTGGCTGCACCAGTTTGCATTCCCACTAACACTGTAAGCGGGTTCCCCTTTCTCCCCATCATCGCCAACATCTGTTGTGTCCTGTGTTGTTAATTTTAGGCATTCTGACAGGTGTGTGGTGGTATCTCATCGTGGTATTGATTTGTAGTTCCCTGATGATGAGCGATGTTGAGTGTCTTTTCATGTGTCTCTTGGACATCTGGAAGTCTTCTTTGGAAAAATGTCTATTCATATCTTCTGCCCATTTTTTAACTGGATTATTTATTTTGGGGAGTATTGAATTGGATACAGGTCTTTATATATTTTAGATCTAACCCTTTATCAGATATGTCATTTCTAAGTATCTTCTCCCATTCTACAGTAAGATTTTCTCTGGTTTCTTCTGTCCTTTTCTCAAGCCCACCTAGAATCCTTATGATTGTTTTTCATTCTGGTTTAGGCATTGTACTTATACCTATTTTGATTAGCTTCCTGGCTGTGACTTCTTCTTGTTCTTTCTTTTGAGATGAAATCTTCTGTCCTGGCATTTTGTCTAGGTCTCTGTTTTCTGTGTGTTAGGAAAGCCTGTGTCTGGTCCAGACAAACACTAGAGCTGAAGCTCTGCAGTAGGCCTTGTGTGAGCAGTTTGGGGGGCAGGTAGGTTATGCCGGTCTTCTAAGGGAGGGGCCTGTTGCTGCTCTGGGTGGATTCAATCACACTTACCCAAATACAAAAGGCACCTGCATAGCTCACCATGCCTCCACTGTGTGCACTGTGCAGCTGGCTGAAGTCTGTCCTTGATGATGGGAAGGGTGGAAAATGGCTTCAGCCCAGTCTTTTCCCCTGAGAGAGAGGGGAGTTGGTGCCTGCCGCTGTTCAGGAAGCCCTCACACAAGAGTGAATAATCTCCCTTTTCCCAAGTATCCATCAGATCCCTGCCTTTACCTTGTCTGTGTCTGTGCCATCCTCACCTGGCAGCAATGCAGTGCTCCTATGTTTTCTCTCAGACATAAGATAAACCCATTTGGCTGGGTTTCAAAACTTCAGATTTTAGGGAGCCAGCATGGCACGGACCTGTGCCGATCCTCTGGGGAAGGGTCGCACAGTGTTGTGGCTGGTAAAGGTTTGTGCCAGAAAAGCAGTAGCATGACCATGCAGAGGCTCAGATTTTATGGTTAAGGGTAGCAAAAAGCTGGCATCCAGGTTAGCTGCTCTCAGTGGGTGTCTGCTCCTGCGCTAATGAACAGGGCAGTTCAATGGTGCCAACTGGCTCTTTTGTCCCCTAAGCGGCAGTGTTGCCTCTCCCAAATGCACTCCAAGAAGGGGAACTGTCTCTCCCAGTGAAACCCAGGGGATCCTCAGAGCATGCTGTCCACTCCGAGGCCTCTCCCCTCCTTCTCCACAGGACCACCACTACACCTGCCAGCCTCCATCCCTGTGATGGCAGGGACTTCTAAAACTTCAGACGTTAGCTCCACTGCTTATAAAAACTTGTGATAATCAGTCCCTCTTGTTTTTCCAGTCAGTGGTTTTGGGGAATTGTTTTTCTTGTGCAATCCCCTGCATGCTGTTTTATCTCTCTCTCTCTCTCTCTCTCTCTCCTCTCTCTGTGATCAGGGCTCCCTCTTCTCCACAGCTCTTGGGATTCTTTTCTCCCCCAGATCATATCATTGCACCTCCTACCTTCCACAATGGGTCCTCGTTTCTTCCTCTGGTGTTGCAGTTTTGTTCTCAGTCCTCAGATCAATTTCCTAGGTGTTCAGAATGATTTGGTAATTATCTAGCTGTGTTCAAGGGACGAGGCAAGCACAGGGTCCTCCTACTCCACAGCCATCGTAACTCCTGGATCTCTGACCCACTGGATTTAAAGTGGGTTTTAGCTGTATTGTAAATGAATAAAAACTATGTTTTTTTTTTAAACCATATTTTCCTGGGGTGCCTGGGTGGTTCAGTGGGTTAGGTGTCCAACTTCGGCTCAGATCATGATCTCACCTTTCATGAGTTAAAGCCCCACATTGGGCTCTCTGCTATAGCTCAGTCTAATGTGTCTTCAGATTCTGTTTCTCCCTCTCATTCTGCCCCTCCCCTGCTTGTACTCTGTCTCTCTCAAAAATAATGTTTGTTTGTTTTTTTAAATTTTGTTAAATTTTGTTAAAAAATTTTTTAAATAAATAAAACCACATTTTCCTGTTAGGTTCTTTTAAAGAGGTCAGACTGCATGCAACACACACTATTTTGTAGAGTTATTTAAGGAAATACTATAACTCTTTAGAAGCAGTACATGCTCAGTTCCAGACATAATGTGCTATGACACATTCACATTTTCATTTATCACGTAGTAAATAATAACATAAAATCCTTCACAAATGGCCAGAATTAAAGTTATATAATCCTCCAGGTACTCTTCATTTGGAGAAGCATGTGTTTTGATCACTTTTAGGGAACAAATATATGATTTTTGTGTAGTACTTATTAAAATATTTAGAAAGAACTAGATATTATATATATTTTTGATGAATATAATATATTTAGTTGGTTCTACCTCACATTTACTTTTTTTTTCAGACTATAGTATAACAGAATCTGTTGTTTTAAAGATTAATTTGTGGGTCCCTGGGTGGAGCAGTTAGTTAAGTGTCAGATTCTTGGTTTTGGCTCAGGTTATGATCTCATGGTTAGTGAGATTGAGCCCCACATGGGGCTCTACCTTGGCAGTGTGGAGCCTACTTGGGATTCTCTCTCCCTCTCTCCACCTCTGCCCCACTCATGCATGCTCTCTCTTGCTCTCTCTCACTCTCAACATAAGTAAATAACCATTATAATATATTTAAGATGGGGGCGCCTGGGTGGTGCAGTCGGTTAAGCGTCCGACTTCAGCCAGGTCACGATCTCGCGGTCCGTGAGTTCGAGCCCCGTGTCAGGCTCTGGGCTGATGGCTCAGAGCCTGGAGCCTGTTTCCGATTCTGTGTCTCCCTCTCTCTCTGCCCCTCCCCCGTTCATGCTCTGTCTCTCTCTGTCCCAAAAATAAATAAACGTTGAAAAAAAAATTAAAAAAAAATATATTGAAGATGAATTTTGGGGGTGCCCGAGTGGCTCAGTAGGTTATCCGACTTTGGTTCAGGTCATGATCTTGCAGTCCGTGATTTCAAGCCCTGCATCAAGCTCTGTGCTGACAGCTCAGAGCCCGGAGCCTCCTTCGGATTCTGTGTCTCCCTCTCTCTCTGCCTCTACCCCACTCATGCTCTGTTTCGCTCTCTGTCAAAAATAAATAAACATTAAGAAATTTTTTTTTTAAATATTAAAGATGAATTTAGAAATTCTATAGCTCAACTACACTGAATAATTAATTTTTCTTTTTCAAATCTCCATCCATTCTTCAATGCACTATCATTTTTACAATTTAAATTCTTAATAACATGATCTATATGATCACAGTTCTTCTTTTAAAGCACTTTTTTTTAATTAGCTAACAGTAATCTTTTGTCTTTTCTCCTACCTTTCTTATTGTTTCTCTTCTTGCCTCATTTTTTTCTATAAAACCGATGTTGGCATTTTTCAAGACTTAACCCTGAGTCCTTAGCTATCTCATTCTCATGCACAGCTTTAATTGCCATCTACAGATAGATAATCTTTCTCTGGAAGACCTTATCATGGACTTCTTCATTGAATTCTTCACTTAACTCACAATCTGTTCCTCATCCTGCTGCGTGGTCTTCTTCCGCTGTTTACTATCTTAATAAATAGTATCACTATTTAGTCCTTTGCAAGAACAGAATGTAGATTTCATTCTTGACAGTATTTAAAGTCCACTCCATTAATCCAATCCATCAAAATCCTTTTGTGGTTACCGCTTAGACATCTTCACTCTACTTTTTCTGCATATTTGAAAGTCCCAGTTATAATCATGTCTCTCTTGCATTCTATTACCTTCAGTTGATCTATCTGCATATATACTTTGTTTCTATATTGCAAATACATTCTCTGCATTTCTGCCAGAACAATATTGTCAAAATATAAATCTGAATATCCTTCTTTGCTTAAAACTCTCCAATCATTTCTTTCTGTACTTTTAATAAGAACAGACTTCTTCAACATGTCCTAAGGGATCTATCTACCCGCTCTGTTCCCTACCTACAATTTGGCCTCTCCCCTACTACAGTCGCCCTAATTCTTTTCTCGTCATACTTCATGACCTTATTTCATTCCTCATAGTTATGACACTTCCATCAACTGTAAATAAACTCAAAATCCTCTTTCTTCTTCTTTATCAAAATGTTTTGGCTGCAAGTAATGGACAAATAAAAATCTATTGCTTATTCAATGGCAGTTTTTTATATTCTGTAACCATTCAAGGGACACTCAGGAAGTGTTAATGTCATCAAAGCCCCAGGCTTCTGCAGTCTTTATCCTCTGTCATTCTCACCTCACAGGCCTCCTCTTGGGTTATCATCTTTTATCTTGGTGGATACAGCAACTCTGGGGATCACATTCTTTGCACAGTATCTAAAGATGGAAGTAGTTTTTCTATTTCTTGGGTCTCATTTTAAGATTTAGAAATCCCTGAAGTGTCCTAGATAATTTATCCATATATATATTTCGCTAAAAATTATGTTATATGCCTATGAGTGAAATATGCATATGGCAATATGGGACACTCCAGGCCTTTCCTTGATATTTCCATTTAAATAAACGTCTGTAAATTATACGTTTTCTGAAGCCTTCTCTACATATTGTACTCATCCTGGTGTCCTTCCTACTATCACTCACAATACTTGAGAAATGATTTGATTGTGTGAGTTTCACATGAAGTGAGATTCTTAATGACTAATAAAATGGAACATGAATTATATAGTTAGATATCTAAGTTTAAATTCAGTTTTATCACCTAACTGGAGAGAATGAGGACTTTCAGGATGGAGCAGTGAGGATATCTACAAACCCACTCCCCAGTAAAACAAATAAAGCTCACTAAAATTATACAGGAACAATCATTTAAAGTCTCTGGAATTGTACTATAGTTTTACATCAAATTAAGAAACAATTATTCCAAAAAATCTACTGAAATTCAGTAAGAACAGCTAGAGTCTGTGATACATGAGCCATGATTCACAACACTTTCTTCTCCTAACTTAGCTTGACAGAAGCTATATGCAGACCATTTGTGGTCAAAAGACAAGCTTTCCCTACCTTAAGATTTCAACCTTAAGCTTTTTACCTCATCTTACTGGGAAGGGCAGGCTGCCAGCATTTCTCAGTCCTAACTTCAATTTGAAGAGGCTAAGTTCCTGGTATTTATGATCAACAGTCCAGGGATTCCTGTACTCAACCCAGTACTTACTCATAAGATAGAGACTTAACCCTATTTATGTATAGGATATAGAAGCTACACTACTTACAGAGTCTCTACCTTAGGTTTTACCTATATGCATGACAAGTCAAAGCACTGCCGAGGCACAACAAGCCAAGAATAGGGCCTCATTGCCTTTGCCCCAGTCAACTTCTAGGGTGGAGTTTCCATGCTGGGAAAGTAAGCAGTAAAGATCAGAGACTACCACCCACCCAATGTCCAGAGTAGTTGCTTAGAGATTTTGGAAAGAGATTTTGGCTAGGTGAGAGAGATAGTCCATAAAAAAATAGATAACAAAGCTATCCCCCCAAAGGAGCTGACTTCATGGGAGGTTTATGTCTATGGATATTCTCAAAAAAAAAAAGGGTGTTCTTGTTAATTAAGAATGATGAGCTAAACCAAGTGGGCCATTGTTTTCACCTCCAGCTTAGGAGCAGTTGCACAGAGATTTTCCTCAGGGGAAAAACCTCATAACAACATAGAACTCTGAAATTCTCTGAAAAAGGAATGTCTTGGTTTAGAACAGTGTGGGGAAGTTAAAGCCTAACAGTGCTCTTGAAAATAATAAGAGATTTTGGTCGTAAGCAATTAAGAGTAGGATGGCAGTGTCATGAGATAAATAAGCTAAACTGTAAGCAGGGCATTTACCAAAGAGAATCAGGGAAAAATACAACTAAGTAGGGCCTTTCTGAGGGCAGAAACAAACCTCAAAGACTACCCTCAAAAACTACTTCTGCAAAGGGGCATAGATTTAACTGAATGAGATTAGGGAGCAATTTATGTTCCAAGGCATTGTCAAAGCAATAAAACAATCAACTGGCAATTAGTGGAACTGGGTGTAATACCAAATGGGACAGATAGTTTAATAGAGAGATCAGAGAAAGAGGCAGCAAAAAAACAGCACTGCTAAAACCATTGTCATCCCGGCCAAGGCTGCATACTTTTAGGTGCAACACCAAATGATTCACTCAGCTGACCTCTTTGAAGAAATTAACAACTTGATTCTAAAATTCCTATGGAAATTCAAGAAACCCAGAATACTCAAAATAGTCTTGAAAAGGAAAGGCAAATTTTGAAGACTTATGCCTTCTGATTTCAAAACTTACTACAATTCTACAGTAATCAAAACAATACGGTGCTGGCATAAGGTTAGTTAGTCATATAGATGAGTGCAATAAAATTGAGAGTCCAGAAATAACCTAACATAGTTATATAATATATATTCTTCTCAAGTGCACAAGGATAGATCATAAGTTAGGCCACAAAAGAAATCTTAATAAATTTAAGACTGAAATCATATCAAGTGCTTTTTCTAGTCACAGTGATAGAAAGCTAGATATTAATAACAATAGGAAAATTGAAAAATTCACAAATATGTAAAGAATTAAGCAACACACCCCTGAATAACATATGAGTCAAAGAAGAAGTCAAAAGAAAAATCAAAAAGTACCTTGAGACAAGCAAAAATGAAAACACGGTATACCAAAATTTGTGGGATTAGCAAAAGTGGCTCTAAGAAAGAGGTTTATGGCAACACATGCTACATTAAGAACAAAGAAAGATGTCAAACAATCTTACATTCACCTCAAGAACTAGAAAAAGAAGAAAACAATAAGTACCAAAACTATAAGACATTGTTGAAAGACTTTAAACACCCACACACACAAATGAAAAAAAGTATTACATGTTCATAGATTAGATAGTTCATATTGTTAACATAGCCATACTTTCCAAACATCTACAAATTTTTCAAAAATAAAAAAAAAAAAAAACCTAAACTTAATATGAAACCACAAAATACTCCAAATAGCCAGTATAATCTTGAGTAAGAACAAAACTAGAGGCATTATGCTACCTGATTTCAAAATATATTACAAAGCTATAGTAATCAAAACAGTATGGTATTGGCATAAAAATAGAATCATAAACCAATGAAATGGAATAGAGAGCATAGAAATAAACACACACATATACAATCACCCTTTGACAAAGGTGCCAAGAATTCACAGTGAGAAAAGGATAGTCTCTTCATTAAATGGTTGTGAAAATTGAATATCCATATGCAAAGAATGAGATTGGGTCTTTTTCTTATACCACACACAAAAATATACTAAAATTGATTAAAATCTTAAACATAAGACCTAAAATTATAAACTTCTTAGAAGAAAATATAGGGAATAAGCTCCTTGACATTGTCTTGGTTATAATTTTTGGGTATGATACCAAAGCAAAGACAACACAAACAAAAATAAACAAGTTGGGACTATATCAATCTAAGAAACTTCTGCATCAGTAAACGTCAAAATGAAAAGGCGGCCTACAGAGTGGGAGAAAATATTTGCAAACCATTCATCTGATAAGGGGTTATTATCCAAAACATATACAACTTGATAGCAGACACACACATAATCAATTAAAAATGGGCAAAAGAATTGACTAATCTTTCTAAAGAAGACATGTAAATGGCCAAAATGTCCGTGCAAAACTGTTTAATATCACTAATGAGCATGGAAATACAAATCAATGAGTAGTAAGTATCCATTAGTTGACAGATGGATAAGGAGGGTGTGGTATGTATACACAATGGAATATTACACAACATAAAAAAGGATCTGATCTTGCCATCGTGATAACATGGATGGACCTAGAGGGTTTCATGCTACATGAAATAGGTTGGACTCAGAAAGACAAAACCTTATAATTTCACTCATATGTGGAATATGAAAAACAAAATAAATGAATGAACAGACAAAAAGCAGAATCAGATCTATAAACATAGAGAAGAAACTGATGGTTGCCAGAGGAAAGGATGCTGAGGAGCTGGGCAAAATGAGTGAAGGAGAGTGGAAGATACAGATTTCCACTTATGGGATAAATAAGTCATGGGAATAAAAGGCACATCATAAAAAGTATAGTCAATGGTGCTGTAATGGTGTTGTACGGTGACAGATGGTAGCTATACCTGTGGTAAGCATAGCATAGTATACAGAGAAGTTGAATCACTATGTTGTGCACCTGAAACTAATGCAACATTGGTATCAACTATACTCAAATAAAAAATTAAAAGAAAACACAGTAAGATATCATCTAATTCGTGTTTGCAAGAAGGATAGCTAGTACCAAAAAGATAAGAGATAACAAGTTCTGGCAAGGATGCAGAGAAAAACGAACCCTTGTAGACTTTTGTTGATGGAAATGTAAATTAGTACAGCCATTATGGAAAATAGTATGGTAGTTTGTTACAAAAATAAAAATAGAACGGCTATATGATACAGAAATCCTATTTCTAAGTACCTGTGTGTGTACATATATATATATACATATATATATATTCATATGCATATATATTAGTATATCTGAAATTAGTATCTTATATACATGTGTATATGTGCATGTCTACATATACATGTGTATAAACCTATGTATATACATATAAAATTAGTATCTTCAACGTTTATTTATTTTTGGGACAGAGAGAGACAGAGCATGAACGGTGGAGGGGCAGAGAAGGAGGGAAACCAGAACCAGAAACAGGCTCCAGGCTCTGAGCCATCAGCCCAGAGCCTGACGCTGGGCTCGAACTCACGGACCGCGAGATCGTCACCTGGCTGAAGTCGGACACTTAACAGACTGCGCCACCCAGGCGCCCCTAAAATTAGTATCTTAAAGAGATATCTGTGGCACCTGGAGAGGATGTGACTCTCGATCTAGGGGTCATGAGTTCGAGCCCCACGTTGAGTGTAGGGATTATTTAAGTAAATAAACATAAAAAAAGAGTTACCTACACGCCCGTGTTCACGGATGCATTATTCACAATAGCTAAGATATGGAAATGACCTAAATGTCTATAAATGATGAATATATTGTGAGATTCAATATAGTTATGGATACACATACATATATTATGTATATATAATAAATTATATTAACATAATAAATATATGTACATATATATAATGGAATACTATTTAGCCTTTTGGAAAAAAGGAAATTCTGCTTTTTGGAAAATATGGGCGAACTTGGAGGACACTATGAAAGTAAAATAAGCCAGACACAGAAAGACAAGTATTTCATGCTATCATATATATATGTGGAATCTAAAAATGCCAAACTAATAACATCAGAGTACAATGGTGATTGCCAGGGGCTGGGGGTAAGAGAAAATGGGGAGATGTTGATTAAAAGGTAAAAACTTCCAGTTATAAGATGAACAAGCTTAGGTAACTAATGTATAACATGGTAATTATATTAATAATACTCTATTGTATACTTGAAATTTGCTAAGAGAATAAATCTTAAGTGTGTTCACCGCATACATACAGAGACACACAGACACACACATACACACACACCCCAAATTGGTAACTATGTGAGATATCATATGCTAATTAGCTTGATTGCAGTAATCATTACACAAAGTATACTTATATCAAAATACCACATTTTAGGGATGCCTGGTCGGCTGAGTCAGTTAAGCGGCCGACTTCAGCTCAGGTCATGATCTCACCATTCTTGAGTTTGAACCCCGTGCTGGGCTCTGTGCTGACAGCTCAGAGCCTGGAGCCTGCTTTGGATTCTGTGCCTCCCTCTCTCTCTGCCCCTCCCCCATGCATGTCTGTCTCTCTCTCTCTCTCAAAAAATAAACATTTACAAAAATATTTTAAAATACCACATTTTATACCCCAAATATATATAATTTTTGCCAATCCTGCCTCAGTAAAGGCAGGGAAATTTAAAAATAAATAAATAATTAATTAAATGCATGCATTTCAAAAAATTTTATAAATAATGAGGAGTTTAGGCTAATATTAAATGACATTTGAGATGAAGTTCAAGAACCAAAACCCTATCTGCCCTATCTCACTACTTCCCTCCTGGTTCCTAAAGGCAGCTGTAGTAAATGGAAAACAAAATTCTGATGACCAAATATCTCTTGTGAAGTGTGTGGCCTAAACTGAAGGTTTTAGTGGGACTTTCCTCTAATAAACCCAAATTAAAATCTTACCATGAGTCACCCTGGATAGAGAAGCAAGGAGCAGGCTGCAGTGTGAGTGGAGGCAAAGAGAAGACCAGATGTCTGGCATTGCCCTTACAGATTCAGGAACCACATTGAACGTTTTAGCACATAGTGATCCCACCCACTAATACATGCACAGTCCCTCCTCTTAGAGAGGAGCAAGCAGGGTGGTTTGAGAATGGAGTGGAATCCTCCACCCTTCTAAAATGAAAATATGACCTTCTCTTATAGTGCCAGGCTTGGGGACATCTGGGCCACATAAACAGATACATATTTATTTGTATGGTTTTTTTTTTTTTTTTTGCTTTTATTGGTTTCTTTTATTCATGTTCACACCCTTTAATTTGGGGAACCAGTATGTACTGTGGTTAACAGTGTGTGTTTTAGAGAGTCCTGAATTCAAATCCTAGTGCTCTCATTTATTTATTTGCTATATGAGCCTGGTCATGATCTAAAATTCTCAAAGCCACATTTTTCCTCTCAGTAAAACAATGCTAATTCTTAGTGTAATTCTGATGTTGTGATAATGATATAAGGTGCTTATCACAACATTTGGCACAAAAATTCTCAGTATGTTTAATAAATATTCAGATAGAAATAAAATGAACTCATTGCCACTGTGAAATCACTTCCCACCGGTAAGACTGACATGTAAATTTTTCTAATGCAAGACAGAGGGTGCCATGTGCTACAGAAGACCTTTTAAAACTTGACAAAAGAGAGTAATTCTTAAAAGGGAGGAAGTAGAGAAGTTGCAAATGTAAACTTTGGGTGAAGTCGAAGGGGCTTGGGGCAAAAGGGTATGGTAGGCTAGAAACTTAGTTTAGAACAAAATTGAACATTTCACAAGGAGTTTGTATGCCATTTGTATGGTAAATGGCAATTTGAGGGAACAATGCTCCTGAAATCACATTTTTATAATATCTAATCCAATAGATATCAATTCAGTACTTGCAGTAAATTGTTAGTAAAAACATGACCTTTGGGGAGCCCAGGTGGGTCAGTCAGTTAAGTGTCCAACCGTTGATTTTGGATCAGGTCATGTTCTCATGGTTAATGAGTTCGAGCCCCACATAGGGCTCCATGCTAACAGAGTAGAGACTGCTTGGGATTCTCTCTCTGTCTGCCTCTCCCCCACTCATGCCCATGCTGACACCCTCTCTCTCGCTCTCTCTCAAAATAAATAGACATTAAAACAAACAAACAAACACCTGACATTAGGAAGCTGAGAATATAGTTTCATCTGTCAGTGTACTATATAAATATATAAAATAACACAAACTCTGCCTATAAACAATACTGTTCTAAAGAACAAGTGAGATTAAACCCATAGAACATAAAGTGTAATACAGAGGAGATATTTTATAATGATATGTTTTAATAATAGAAAGATATGCATGATTCTATATGAATATGATGCTCTTAAAGGGAAATTTCATTCAATGTACATGAGCAAAGTTGAGGAGAAAATTAGGTTTTGTCAGTAGCAATTCACAGGATGTTACTTTCATGTTAACTCTATTTTCATTATTGTTGCTATGTTGTGTGTTTGCACTTTCCAAAGGCCGCTGAGGGAAGAATGGATGAGAGGTGATGATATCTGATCTCATCTGATTTATATTCCAACTCTGGAAGTCAGGTAAGTTCAATCAGATTGTGGATAAACATCTGAACTTGTGACCCTGTTTTAAACAAATCAAATATTCTAAGTTGTAAGCATAAGACAGATGCTTATTTTATGTCTAGGTCAGAGGCTTACTGAAGAATATTGCCACACTTGCTAATACATGTAATAATTAAGCACTAAATTCTTTCTCAAATTTAAAGCTACATAACATGTCCAATAATAATGAATTAATTTTAACAAAGCCAATGTAAATAATAAAGATTTTTTAATGAAATGTTTTCTTTTTGTCTAAATGATCCTGTTGTACTTAAACAAAATGAATGCTGCCAGTTTTTCCCACTTACATTTTATGTTCATCTAAGAAAAGAGGTAGTAAAGAAAACAATAAACAGAACGTTTGAATGTGTCTAGCTTGCAGTTGTTAACAGCCTAGACAGAAGCAGGTCAACCTTCTAAATGTTCCACGGTATTAATGGAATGTATTTTTTTTTAACTGATTCCAGCTGTAATTTTCAGAGCTTAGGTTGAGAAATCCTATGGCATTTTGTATGGCATATATTCATATATAGTATCTCCCTTTCCTGCTGCCTTAAGTACAAGATATTTGTTAAACAAATGTCAGACTACTTTTTCTGACCCAATTCTCATTTAGTGTGGAACACAGGTATTCCTGTGGGCATGTATTCATCTGGGAAACACAGCAGGAATAAAGCAGAAGGAGAGGCACGATGGAAATTACATTCTATGATTTTCCTACTGCATTTTTAGATATTAAGAGTTACCATTTTATTAATCTATAGTTGTAAGGAAAATGTGTATATATAATTTCTGTAGCATAATGACACTTAATATGTTCCCTGGATCCACTTCTCATCACCTATACCTCAATGCATATTTTAGGCAGGGATATCTTGTCCACTTTACTTTTGTGTATATATAAATAAAAATGATATAAGTGCCACAAATGGGCTCTATTCCGTTTCGCTTATTCTTGTAAACAGAGAGAAATTTTATTTTTAAAACTAAGAAAAGCAGTTTATAGAAATGCTAAGAACAAGTAATCTAAATATTGCCTTTTATTTAATTTGCTAAGTGGGCTTCTCTTAAGTAAATCCCACATCTATTATTCTTATTCCTTTCCACTGTATTTAATTTTCTAGGTGTACTAAGCTTGTAAGGAAGCAATTATGAAAATACTCCATGATTGTTACAAGTGATGATCAACAGTATTAAAGGAAAACCATGTTTTCATGCACACGTTTCTTCAAAATTGAGGCTTTGTTTTGTAGTTTGTACCATAGGTAGTAGTACATTCAGAGAAAAAAAATTCTCTTTGCCTTAAAGAAACACACTGTCACTTAGGTTAGAGACAGGCAGTTAAACACATTATTAAAATCAAACTCATTAAATGTAGATGAACCCTGACACAGAAGAGGAGATTGGGAAAACCACCCAGAGTTCCCTGCTGCACTGAGGTTTTAAGAATGAGAAGCAGTTATCCAGAGAATTGCATTAGATCCTTAACACCAAAGTTATGACACCAGTTGAGTAGTTTCAAACTTAGCTGCCTGAAGAATCACTTGGGGACCTTAAAAAACAAACGAAAACTAAAAACGAAACCAGAAACAATTTGTGCGTGACCCCAAGAGAGTCCAATTGTTCTGGCTAGGGTCGGTCCAGGTATTGCAAATTCTTTCAAACTTCTCCAGATGAGTATAATTTGCACTGAGGATTGAGAACCACTGTCTATCAAATCAAAATAGAAAAAAATAATTTTTATCTCATTTCTGTACTTTGTTTTTACTTATTGTTGAGTTGGCCACATAAAGTGTTTTTAGATTCTGATGCTTGTCTATGTTGATCATAAGAAGTTAATTTGTCATCAAAATTACTTAACTGTGTTATTTTTCTCCTCAGTTTCTTGTCGAGCTGGATTTATGTAGAGAGTTACGACTAAATCTTATGTCAGCCTCTAGGAAACAATGCTTGGTTAAGAGCCAATAAGATAATTCTACTATTTGGGTAAATGGTACTAGTACAATTGTTTTTGTTCCTTCAATTTTAATGGTGATTTTTCAAAAGTTTCTTAACTTTTTTTCAAGCTAACTCAAGATGGAATTTTATTTTAAATGCTTTGTGATTGAAACAATTTCCAGAAAAGATGTGCCCTTGTTACGCCAACATCCAGTGAATGCTACATGCATACAATTTCTACAATCATAAACGTAAGTGACATGCTTAGTAGATATAATACATTCATGTATTTCTGTTCTTCTGAGATCAGAGGGTAAAAACATAAATGTCAACTATGCCAGTGTTTTTCCATCTTTCACATTTTACTTCTCTGTAATATTCTATCAAATAATCAAGATTCCAAATTATTATAAATGCAATAAATAATATTGACATAACTGGCAATTAGCATGTGTTTAAAAATTTTTGTTGGCAATTTAGAAATACCATATATTGATTTCATTTAAATATTCACAAAGCCTCATTTATAATATGATTTATACTAAAGACAGTTTAATATCATTTGTAACATAGGAGTAAAAGGGGAATTTGATTTGAAACAGCTGATCTTTTTTGTACCATCACTTCTTAAATCCTTCAGTAAAATAAAGCAGCAAAAAGTACGTAAAATTAATGTATATTTCAAATAACACATGTATTATAATAGTAATATTTATACATAACTATATGTAAGTGTAATTATATATACACATATATATGTTATCACTGAAGAGAGGTCAGAGGTAGTTTTGACTTTTGAGCTGCAGGATGTTGAGAAGAATAAAGTATTTGAGGGAGATCATTTTGATGTAGAAAGCTTTGGAACATGAGAAAGGGTTGGTGATAAGCATTATTTGAAAAGAGACTCTTGTAGGCATGCTATTTTCAGAAAGCCTATTGATAACAACAGTAATCATACTCTACAGGCTGAGAAGCTAAAACACACAGAGAAAGCACAAAACCATTAGTCATACTTGTTTGAATATTCATATTATTTTTATTGAATTTTTAATCTTTTAAGCTTTGAAAAATTATTTATTATTATTATTATGTAACCAATTATTGTAAAATTCTTCCAAATTTTTGCTTCAGATTCACACTTCAATTTTTATTTTATAGCATTCTTACCTTGTATCTCTACAATGCTGGGTAACTATAATACACACAGATGGTGTCTTGCAATTCCAGCCTTTCTTTCTATTCCAAAGATCTCCTCCTCTAGGGGCTAAAAGTATCTTCCCCAAATACTTTGTTCTCCTCATGACCCTTTATATCAGAGTTATCCCCATAGTTGTAAAATAACATAAATCTCAGATTAATTAATAAACATATATGCCCTTATTTTCTGGGCATTGTGCTTAACAGTGAATGGAATTTGGAATGAGATAGACTTTGGGGAAATTCATCATCTGAAATGCAGATGATGAATTTCCCCAGGCCTCAAAATTGTAGTTAAAGATGATGAAGTGATAATTCAAATTTCACTGACTGATTCCCTAATCCATTAGTAAAGAACTCCTGAACCCCACGTCCCAGAATCTCTAGGAATTCCCTAGTCTCTATTAATGTTTTTATGATGCTTTGCCCACAAGCCTGTCCTGACAGTCTAAGGTGGGCACTCCTGATGTCCTACCTTGCCTGCAAGGCACTGAGATTTATGCTTCACCAGGTCTCTCCTCACTGCCCAAGCAGTGCAGGGGCTGGTGGCACAATGAAGGTAGAGATTCTCCTCCTTTACTTTGCTTTTGTTAGAAAAGTCCCAGAGAAGTATTGTAATAGTGTTTCAAAAGTTACCGATAATCCCAATCACTCTTGCTGTCTCTGCATGATTATTAACAGCTAACTCTTTTTTTACTCTAAAAGTAGCATACTCAGAGCAAGTAGTTACATGGCTCATATGGTCACGGAGTCAATCAGCTCATATGGTCACTGAGTCAATCAGGTCTTTCTGTCTCACTAATCCTCACGGCCCCCCCCCCCCCACCCCAGTCTTTCTGTAGTTCATAAAAAGGAATGCAAATATTTGAGACCAAAGGGAAAGAGGCTTGGAAACAAATTCCAGTTTCAGCGATCACATCACTAACCTACACTTGGGAGACAACTACACCTTTCTTCCTGGGCTTTTCACATTTTGTTTCACTTAGATTTGTTCTCTCTAAGAAGGTCCTTCAATGTCATATGGAAAAAGACTTCTGGCAGGTCCATCATCTTAGCCATTCCCTAGGTATGTATAAATTACACTCAAGCTGAAACATTGTCTACCCCCCCTTCCAAACACCACACAGCCACTCCTCTATAAATCCAAACCTCATCCAGTCTTGCCAGCACTCCCGCCCACGCATGTCATGCTCTATGCATATATTATTTTAGTTATTCCCTTCTTTTTAATCTCCACGTGCAATCTCTTCCTAACCCAAACTAATTTGCTTACTACTCCATACTCTTTCTTTTTGCAATCATAGTACGTATCCATTAATTCAACCGGTGTCTACTGAGTGTTCCTAATATCAAAGACACAGGGTTAGATGACATTTCTCAACTCCTTAACAATTGCACCTCAGGTTTTCAGGATATGATCATCTAATGGTTTCTTACACTTGACAATGGCTTCAGCCTCAGCTCCTGCATCCCAAATTGTGTATCAATTTCATGTAACATACTTTTCATAAACATTGATTAGTGAATATTTTTCAATGTCCTCAATTTTTCACTTATAATTATAAATTATATGAAATGTTTAATATATACAAATTAACTTACAGCATCTCATAGTGCCAAATACAGTGTTCATCTCAAATCCACTTAATAACCCTATAACCCTGTTAAGAACTATTGACAATAGTTCAAATTACATATATTTTAAGTAAGCTAATGGATATATGTACTCCTTTTTTTAAAAAAATGTTTATTTTGAGAGAGAGAGGGGGAGAGAGAAAGTACGAGAAGGGGAAGAGAGAGGGGGAGAGAGTGAATCACAAGCTGTCAGTGCAGAGCCCAATGTGGGGCTCAATCTCACAAACCAAGATCATGACCTGAGCCAAAACCAAGAGTCGGTTGCTTAACCGACTGAGTCAACCAGGCACCCACTCCTTTTCTTTGATATCAATCTAGTCAGTGTATTGTTCCCAAAAGTACATGAAATAATGGTTAGTGCTAGGGATGGGGCAGGGAATATACTGATGAGCCTGGAATACCCTGTAGAGCTAGAAAGTAAGGAAATATCCAAACAAAATAGACATGCATATGCCACACATACCATGATGAGTATATGATAAAGGGACATGGGAGCCAAAACAACAACAACAACAAAAAAAAAACAACAACAACAACAACAACAAAAACAAAACAAAAAAAAGAACTCTCAATGGCCAAAGGTAGAACAAGTTTAGCAACAAGAAACAATATTGAGCAACAAAATATAGCTAAAGTATGAAATAATATCCATGAGTCTAAACTGACAGGCATACCTCATTTTCATGTGCTTTGCTTTATCATGCTTCATAGATACTGCAATTTTCACAAATTGAGGTTTGTGACAACCCTGTGTCAAGCAAGTCTGTTGGTGCCATTTTTCCAACAGCATTTGTTCACTTCCTGCCTCTGTGTCACATTTTGTTATCTCTCACAATATTTCAAACTTTTTCATTATTATTATATTTTTTATGGTGATCTGTAATCAGTGATCTTTGATGTTATTATTTTAACAGCTTTGGGATGCCATGAACTATACCTAAGACAGTGAACTTAATTGAAAACGGTTGTGTGTGTTCTGACTGCTCCACCAGCCCAACATTCCCCCTCCTCTCTCCCTCTCCTCAACACAGTATTGAAATTAGGTCATTTAATAACCCTACAATGGCCTTTGTATTCAAGCCAAAGGAAGATTCCTATGTCTCTATAAATAACAAGCTAGAAAGGATTAAACTTAGTGAGGAAGGCATGTCAAAAGCTGAGACAGCCCAAAAGCCGGCCTCATGTGCCAAACAGCCAATCTGTGAGTGCAAAGGAAAAGTCCTGAAAAAAATTGAAAGTGCTACTCCAGTGAACACACTAAAGATAAGAAAGCAAAACAGCCTTGTGCCAATATGGAGAAAGTTTTAGTGGTCTGGATAGAACATCAAACCAGCCACAACATTCCCTTAAGCCAAAGCCTAATCCAGAGCAAGGCCCTAACTCTGTTCATTTCCATGAAGGCTAAGAGATGTGAGGAAGCTGTGGAAGAAAAGTAGGAAGTTAGCAGAAGGTGGTTTATGAGTCTTAAGGAGAAATGATTGCCTCTATAACATAAGAGTGAAGGAGGTGAAGAAGCCAGTGCTGACGTTGAAACTGCAGCAAGTTATCCAGTAGCTGTAGGGAAGATAATTAATGAAAGTGGTGATACTAAACAATAGATTTTCAGTGTAGATGAAATAGTCTTCTATTGGAAGAATGTATGATCTAAGACTTTCATAGCTAGAGAGGAGAAGCCAATGCCTGGCTTCAAAACTCTGAAGGAGGGCTGACTGTGTTGTTAGGGCTAATGCATTGGTGACAAGAAGTTGAAGCCAGGGCTCAGTTACCATGTTGAAAATCCTAGGGCCCTTAAGAATTGTGGTAAATCTACTCTGCCTGAGCTCTATAAATGGAACAACAAAGAGTGGATGACAGTACATCTGTTTATAACATGGTTTGCAGAATTTTTTAAGCCCACTATTGAGACCTACTTCTCAGAAGAAAAAAAAAAAAAGCATCCTTTCAAAATATGACTGCTTACTGACAATGCACCTAGTCACCCAAGAGCTCTGATGGATATATACCAGGAGATTAATGTTGTTTTCATGCCTGTTAACACAACATCCATTCTGAAGCCCATTAATCAAAGGGTAATTTAGAGTTTTAATCTTAATATTGAAGAAATACATTTTGTAAGGCAGTAGCTACTATAGATAGTGATTCCTCTGATGGACTAGGGAAGGGAAATGGAAACCCTCTGCAAAGGTATCACCATTCTAGATGCCATTGAGAATATTTGTAATTCATGGGAAGAGGTCAAAATATCAATCTTCACAGGAGTCTGGAAGAAGTTGATTCCAACCCTCATGAATGAGTTTGAGGGGTTCAAACTTAAGTGGAAGAAGTCACTGCAGATGGGTGGAAACAGCAGGAGGACTAGAGTTAGAAGTGGACTTGCTGCAATCTCATGATAAAATTTGAATGGACGAGGAGTTCCTTCTTAGGAATGTGTAAAGAAAGTGGTTTCTTGAGAGGCGATCTACCCGTGGTGCAGATGTGATAAAGATTGTTGCAATGACAACAGAGGACTTAGATTATTACATAAATTTAGTTGTAAAAGCAGAGGCAAATTTTGAAAGGATTGACTGTTTGGACAAAGTTCTACTGTGGGTAAAATGCCATCAAACAGCATTGCATGCTACAGAGCAATTATTTGTGACAGGAAGAGTTAATCAATGTGGCAAACTTCATTGTTATCTTATTTTAAGAAATTGCCATAGCCACATCACCTTTAGAAACCACCACCCTGATGGATCAGTCAGCAGCCATTACATCTAGGCAAGACCGTCCACCAGCAAGAAAGATTATCATTCACTGAAATCTCATGTGATGGTTAGCATTTCTAGCAATACAGTATTTTTAAATTAAGGTATGTACATTGTTTTTTTTTTAAATGATGTATTGCACACTTAATAGACTATAGCATAGGGTAAACATAACTTTTATATACACTAAAAAAACAAAAAAAAATTAACTCCCTTTATTTTGATATGCATTTTGCTGCAGTGGTATGGAACCAAACCTGCAATATCTCTAATGTATGCCTGTAAATAACTGAATAAACAAATACAATAAACAAAAATATAAGTGTAAATTTCCTATAAATAAATGTTTCAAATAAATTTTATAGATAGTCCCACCTAGAATTATTTAGTGTTCTCCAAAGAAACAAAGCCAATAAAATATGTGTGTCTGTGTGTATACATGTATATATATGTATTATCTCTCTCCACTGCCTTCTCTCTCTCTATAGAGAGAGAGAATATTAAGGAATTGATTCATGATTGTGAGGCTTGGTATTTACAAAGTCTTCCTGGGAGGCTGGCAGACTGAAGACTCAGAAAAGAATTTCATTTTGAGTCCAAAGATAGTCTGCTTGCAGAATTCCTTTTTGTTTAGGGAAGGTCAGTCTTTTTCATGAAGGCCTTCAACTGATTGGATGAGGCTCACCCAAATTGGGGGGGTAATCTGCTTTACTCAAAATCCACCAATTAAATGTTAATCCCTTTCAAAAAAAGAGCCTCACAAAAATATCCAGAAAATATTTGACCAAATATCTGGGCACTGTGGCCCACCCAGGTTGATACATTAAAATTCACTATCACACTCCTCAAGAGGTCAAGGATAACTTCTTACCCTTTAAATGTGGGCTGTGCATAAGGGCTTCCTTCCAATGAGTACAATTTGGAAAAAGAAGGGAAAGTATAACTTTACAGTGGAAAAACCTGAAAAATGCTGTCAGGTGATCAAGGTCAACATTAGCAATGTAAACTGTGCTGATGTGTGTACTGTCAATATGAGGTGATAATTATGGCACTTCTCTCTGTGGTCTTCTTTTCCAACACCCAAAACCTCAGTTTAATCATAAGAAAAACATCTGACAATCTCTGATTGATGAGCACTCTGCAAAGTACTTGATAAGGATCAGTACTCCTCAAGACTGCCAAGGTCATCGAGAACTACAAGGTCATCAAGGGTACTCTAGAGTAGCCTAAGGAGATGATGATTAAAGTATTGTGGTATTCTGGGTGACAGTTGGATACAGAAAAGGAACATTAGGTAAAAACCAAAATATCTGAATAAAGTATGGACTTTTTAAAGAATAATTTAACAATATTGATACATTAGTTGTGGCAAATATGCAATACTAATAATTCAAGATGTTAACAAAAGAAATTGAGGGTAGATTATAAGGGAATTCTCTCTGTTGTCTTTTCAAAGTTTCTGCAAATCTAAAACTCCCTTAAAATGTTTATTACAAAAACAAAAAAAGAACTTATAGAAATGAAACAAAAAGTGCATGGATTTATACATCAGACAGACCTTTAAAAAAGAAAGCCTAAAGGCTCATAATCTTATTTTACTCACTTCACAGGACTATAGAGAAAATAAAATTTAAAATTGTATATGTAGAGTCACTAACAAATTGTCTGGCGTATAATATGAGCTCCATAATATTAATTTCCTCACTCTGCTCAGGACTCTTAAACAAAAGGTGTTAGTCTTATTATTGTTGTTATTTTAACTTAAATGCCAACAATTCATTGTGAAACAATAGGTGATTGATTCATTGAGAAAATTAATTTTATTCAATCCTATAGCACTACTGTAAATACTTCTATAAAAACCTCCATTAAACATATATAATCACTAGCGGGAGGGAAGCAATAAAATTCTCCATGGAGAGTACAGATTTTCAATGCAGGTAATCAATATTCTTGGAACATCCTCAAACAAAAAGACTAAAAGGAAAAGAAATCAAATAACCTACTGCTGGCAGCATATGATGCTATACACTTAAACTGATGTATGTTGAATCTGGCAGTCTCTATGGCGTTTAGCAGATAAATCTCTTTACCAGAACTCTCAGGTCAGCTAAAATGTACAGCAGACACATTTAATCCAGACTGCTTCGCTGGAGGAAACTCTGTTGGTGGTCACAGACACCAAAGACCCAGGTATAGGAAATTCTGAATTAGGCAGTCTCCACTTTAATTCTCTCCTACACTGCCGCCCTGCACCCCACACCCAAACATACATGATCACATTTTTCTCTCAACCACTCTCTCTCAGAGAGTCCATGTCTCACTTTTGGATTTCAGGTTGATTAGACTATACCTATACACTCATAAATTTAAAAACAAACAGAGATTAAGTGTGTGTCTAAGCTGGTAGTGGTCTTATATTTCAGATAGATCGTCATGAATTCAAATGATTCACTTTGGGGAAATCTAAACATGGTTTGTTTCCTCACATGCTGGGCAATGTGAGGCACTACATATAGCTGGAGTCAGTATCTAAGCTGCAAGCCATTAAATACCCCATGAATCTTGTTAAGGGCAATTATTTTCAACTGTGTACCTTGTGGCTCATCCCCACAATCCTTCAGATGATTGAAATAATGTGTGAGTAGAGAAGTTTATGTGTATACAACACACACATATACAAATAAAATATTAAATGTGCTTAAGCAATAAAAAAAAAATCCCCAAAAAAAACTTTAGGAAGGAAGAAATAAAAGTATTCGGTGAAACGTATGTGGATATTTTATACTTAGTATCTTCATTCCTGGTTTTACCTTAGAAAAATTTAATCACGTGGTTTCCTATAAATATTTATTTTCCAATGTCAGAAAAGAATTTTTGTATTACCCAGCTTGACTTACTTCAAGGCAGTTAATTTTAAAATTTGCTAAATATTTTTTTAATGAGCAGTGCCTGGGTGGCTCAGTCAGCTAAGCCACAATTTCGGCTCTTGATTTTGGCTCAGGTCATGATCTCATGGTCTGTGAGTTCAAGCGCCGTGTCTGGCTCTGTGCTGTTAATGTGGAGCATGCTTGGAGTTCTCTCTCTCCCTCTCTCTCTCTCTCTCTGCCTATCCCCTGCTCATGCCTTCTCTCTCTCTCAAAATAAATAAATAAACCTTAAATTAAATAAAAATATTTTTTTTAAAAGAGCAATGTGAGCATTCTCAATTTAGTACTTATATGATATCTCTATTTACATGTTTAATAAAATTTACATCATTTGCCATTGGCATACAAATATAAGGAACACATATGTTAAAATAAAAAAATACTTTATATTATAAGAAGACATTTGCGACCGCTAACCTATTCATTTCTTTCTCTCCACAACCCTGTGAATTAAGTAAAAATAGGCATGATGGTTTGTATTTTAAACAAATATATTATGCTTCTAGAGTTACTACTATGTTCCAGTAACTACTCTGGGGGTTTTAAAATACTAAATCTTTAATCCGCACACAGTTCCATGAGATAGTGTATCATCATCATCCCCATCTTATAAATGGGGAAACTGAGAAATTTAGGTTTTAATATTTCATACAAGGTCATTCAGATAATAACCACAAGGTCTGAGATGCAGATACAAGCAGTGTGGTTCCAGAGTTTGAGCCTGAATAATTATGTTATATTGTCTTTATAGGATAAGGTACCAAAAGCAATCAACCAATGAAACAAACACAAACACAAACCAAACACGGAACAATGGTATTGAATCAGTTGCTTAAACTCATAAAGTCAATAGTGATGTTTTAGGATTTTGTGAAACTTAAAGATTAAAGGTATACTATTTAACTTCTGACAGGTTTGGTTCAAATTCAACCCCTACTATTTAAAAAAGACTACTTAACCTCTCTGAATTTCATTCTTTATTTTCAAAATAAGGGTGCTGATACTTATTTAATAGAAGTATTTCAATAATTAAATGTGTTTTATGAGAAACACTTGGCCAGAATAAATTTTCAGTATATGGTAGCTAAGAATATTTTTATTCATTAAAAAAAGGTTTGTTTCAAATTTAGAATTGATATGTTTCATGGCAAATATAGTTATTTTGTTAGATGTAATCACCTACATATAGTGAAGATGAATTCACCTTTGACAATTCCAAACATCTAACATTTTTTTTTTTCAACGTTTATTTATTTTTGGGACAGAAAGAGACAGAGCATGAATGGGTGAGGGGCAGAGAGAGAGGGAGACACAGAATCGGAAACAGGCTCCAGGCTCTGAGCCATCAGCCCAGAGCCTGACGTGGGGCTCGAACTCACGGACCGCGAGATCGTGACCTGGCTGAAGTCGGACGCTTAACTGACTGCGCCACCCAGGCGCCCCCAAACATCTAACATTTTTATAAATGATAATAAAATATTTATATTTTCCTGGAAATGTCATCATTTTCCTTTTAATTATAAACATTTTAATTTTTTGAAACTTGAGTTAAAAATCACAGAGATCCAAAGACATCCCACAAAAATGTAAAAGTTTATGATTGAATTTATAATGCTTTAAAGCAGTTAGATCACATTTTACCTTTTTCAATGTGAACTGGGAAGTGGAATATTTAAAAGATACACAGAGATTAGAGATACAATTAACCTGACCTTAATTTTCCTGCCTTATATTTGAATTACCTTTCCCAAGTTTCCATGTCTTCTTTATCTTCTCATATAAATATTTCCATGTCCACAGTGTTAACTTATTAAGTCTTTCAACCCCTTCAAAGGGTCAAAATTGCAATAATAATCTTATGCAGGATTTTGCTTTCATTTATTTACAATCTGCTTTAGAACTATTCCTAAATGATTCTACACAAATGTTACCATTATGGTATCACTCTTCTGTTTATGCCTAAGATTGCATTCACATGCCACAACATGACATTCATAGAATTTCATCAATATTCACTTCCTATCCTTAAAACTACAATACTGTCAAAGAGGTGATGATCTGTCCTGTGAAATGCACAATACTGAGTAAGAAGCCCAGGTTTTTGTTGTGCTAGAGTTAATTAGGAGACATGATAACTATAGAATTTCCACTAAAGTCAGGATATTAAGTTTTGTACTAACAATAAGAAAATTCAACCCTCAAAAACTTTACAATCTAGAAGAATAGATAGAGGATAGATAGATGATAGTAGATAGATAGAAGATAGATGATAGATAGATGATAGTTAAAAGACAGAGACAGAGAGAGACTTTAAATTATGAAATTAAGCAGAAGAGCAGCAGTCTGAAATACTAGTATTTCAGAGTTGAGGGGCAAAAGAAAAGTCATAATCTGCACAAGGAATAGAAATTTTTATGGAGAGAAAAGCATTTGGTTGGGCCTTAAAAAATAGATAAGACCTGAACAAAAATTCAAGGCTGACTTAATAAAATGTATACAGTGGAATTATAGGGTAATTCCATTATACATTCATGAAGTTTGGCCACTGTATAGGAAAGGCATGGAGGAGAGACACAAAAATAATGGTAGTTGGCATTTGTTAAACGCATTCTATGTCCCAGACTTCTTGTAAAGCACTCACATGAAATATCTATACGTCTTATTCAGCATCCTAATGAGGTAGTCACTATTATTTTTTAATAATTTATAATTAATCAAATTAAAATTAGCAAGTAGAAAAAGTGCTAGACTAATGAAGTCAACTTTGCCAGTACCCCATCTGCATCATTTGGCCAACATGGAGGTAGCCTACAGATAATTCTAGCTGTCATGGAAATCTTTTTACACCCCTCTGAAGAAGGGTGCTCTTTGCTATAAGATGTGCTTGGCTCACTCTGGAGCAATGTTTAACCAACAGGGGACAGGTGTTGGCCCAATTCTAAGTCATGGTGCACAGAATCTCCCAGGAGATCTCTATTAAGATTAAGCTCCAGGGGCACCTGGGTGGCTCAGTCAGTTAAGCTTCGGACTTCAGCGCAGGTCATGATGTCCATGAGTTCAAGCCCCACATCAGGCTCTGTGCTGACAGCTCAGAGCCTGGATCCTGCTTTGGATTCTGTGTCCCCCTCTGTCTCTGCCCCTCCCCCACTCTCACTCTGTCTCTCTCTCTTTGTCTCTCTCAAAAATAAATAAACATTAAAAAGATTTAAAAAAAAAAAAGATTAAGCTCCAGTTACCTATAAAGTATGGCCCAGCCATTAACACACCTTTCCTGATTTTTTCCTCTCCTGTGTTCAGATTTCCCACTCCCTTACAGTACTTTTTGAGTTTACCTTCCAAATGAACTACCTTAGATTCTGACTTTGGGTTCTGCTTTTGGAGTAACCCACTGTAAGTCATTTGACATACAGAATATACCTAGAGATTATATCCTTAGAATAGAATTCTGGAATCTGACTGCTTATCACTCAGATGACCGTAAGGACCATAATGTAGGTGTGAAGTGGGACAGTGATAATTCTGCTCTCCTGCAGTATCACAATATTTAGACTGTAATCTATGGTAGACTGGAATGATACACAAATAGAGAAGCAGTAGCTCTTGAAAGCTATTGAAGAAGTACAATTATAGGGATTGTAGAGTTAGTTGACTTTTTTTTTTAAGTGCAATAGAAACCATTAAAAAAGAGGAAGACACTCAAGTCAGCTAATTTCAACTCAGATGCTCTGTGAAAGCTAGAATGTCTCCATAGAAACATTTAAAGATTATTATCACATAATCAGAAGGCAGACTGTGCTAAAACTAAGGAGTAAGATTGATCCTAAGTGCATTTTCAAAGAAAAATTAATTCACAGCTTCAGCAAGCTCTTATGTTGAAGTCATTGAGCCATTCAAGAATGAAGAGACCCTGAGAGCTGGGAGGGTGTCATCTGAGTGGACTTGCTTGAAAAATTGTGTTTTCTAAGTTCTCTTTGTTTCTTGCTAGTGGATACCAGTTTCTCATTTCCTGAAGATTATGCAAAAGAGTCATGTAAAGCAGATCCACATTAGGATAATATTGGTCCTCTCTAAGAACTGCCCTGTGTCCCCTCATCACTTCTCCAATAATGACAAGAGTCAGATCTCAGCATGAGCTGAGAAATGAAGTGCTATTCTATTTTGGGGACAATGTGAAAATTTACAAAAGAAAACAACAACAAAAAAAAAGGTTGCAGAAGCCAGCTAACATATATGAAAATAGAAACTGGGAGAGCATACATGGAAGTAAAATGTTAGAATGCTGGATCAGGTCAGGGACAAAAGTTAATGTCAGACAGGGGAATGTGATTGACAGGATAGCATTCTCCCGTGAATCTGGATTTAACATTTTGTCAGAAATGCCTGGATTTGTCCCTAATACACTCCAGGAATAACTTCTCAAACTTTGTAGATAACACAGAATTAATGAGATAGCAATGTTGAAAAGCTTTGCCAAATATTGTAGAAGAATACAGAAGGTTCAGAAAGATGGGAGTGTTATGATGGACTATGTAAGGCTGGATAACCAGCAGCTGTTTATGTTTCCCAAGAGACTACTGAAGACAGTCCCTTCCCTAAAATGTTAAGATGGGGACACTGACATCTTTAAGAAGCTCAGTGGTAGCTGTCCACTGTAGGCCAAAATTAATGGTAGGAGACACTGTTATTGATCTTGGTAACCTAGTGTCAATAGGGACACGATGATTTTGAAAAATCAGAGGCCGCATGGCAGCACTTAAACATCAGAGGCAAGGTTTCATAATTACCATAATGAAGAGTGAGGTAAGACTGGGAATTAGGGTATCTTGACCTTCCAGGATCTCTGGGAATTGCTTACAGATCATGATATTCATAAAGCTAGATATAATAGCCAGTAATGTTATTGCTTGACTTAGGTAAAAAAAACAAAAACAAAAAACTATTAAGATGTGGACAACAGAAGGGTGATATAAGCCATAGTAATGAAAAATTACTACCCCCTCACTAACTTTCCACACATGAACCAATTCTCAGATCTACAGGCTGTTGACTGAGGAAGAGATCAGAACCACTTGAGAAAAAACTCTACAATTCTATAGAATGAATATAAAATACATGTTTTCTCAATCCTTTCCTCAAAGAGCTCTTGAAATTTACCGGAATAATTGTACACTGGGGTAAAAGGCATATGCGTATTTCAAAGGCCATTAGATACGTGAGCTGAATTGACACTACCAATGCCAGAGGTACCAAAACACCATTTTATCCTCTGTTAGATAAAGGTATCCAGTGGTGAGGTGATGAATGGATTCCTGAGCAAAGAGTGTGTTACAGTGAATTTAGTGAGTCCATTAGCCCCACCATCTACACTGTGGTTAATATCTATAATTAGATATAGATTCACTATGAGTACAGGCCAACCTCACAGCTATTGTGGATTTGGTTCTAGACCACCCCAATAAAGCAAATAAAGCAACAAAATGAGTCAAATGAATCTTTTTTGGTTTCCCATTGTTTACAAAAGCTATGTTTATGTTCAACTATAGTCTATTAAGTGTGCAATAGCATTATGTCTAAAAAAAAAAAACAATGTACATACTTTAAGTAGAATACTTTAATGGGGCACCAGGGTGGGCTATTCAGTTGAGAATGCAACTCTTGATTTCGGCTGAAGTCATGATCCCAGGGTTGTGGGATCCAGTCCACCCATGGGCTCCACGCTGAGCACGTAGCCTGCTTAATATTCTCTCTCTCTCTCTCTCTCTCTCTCTCTCTCTCTCTCTCTTTCCCTCTGCCCCTCTCCCCCGCTTTCTTTTTCTAAAATTAAAAAAAAAATACTTTATTGCTCAGAAATGCAAACCACCATGTAAGATTTTGGTGAGTGATAATCTTTTTTGCTGGTGGAGAGTCTTGCCTGGATGTGATGGCTACTGACTGATCAGGCTGGTGGTTGCTAAAGGTGGGGTGGCTGTGGCAATTTCTTAAAATAAGATAACAATGAAGTTTATCACATTGATTAACTCTTTCTGTCACAAATGATTGCTCTGTAGCATGCACTGCTGTTTGATGGCATTTTACCCACAGTAGAACTCATATTTTGAAAGGTCGCTTTTTTTTCTTTTTAGAAGTAGGTCTCAAGAGTGGGCTTAAAAAATTTTGCAAACAATGTTGTAAACAGATGTGCTGTCTTCTAGGCTTTGTTGATCCATTTATAGAGCTCAGGCAGAGCAGATATAGTGCAATTCTTAAGGGCCCTAGGATTTTCAGCATGGTAACTGAGCCCTGGTTTCAACTTCTTATTACCAGCTGTATTAGTCCCTAACATGTTAGCCCCTCCTTCGAAGTTATGAAACCAGGTATTGGCTTCTCCTCTCTAACTATGAAAGTCCATTGAAAATCTGTTGTTCAGTGTAGTCACCTTCATTAATTTTCTTCACTAGGTCTTCTGGATAACTTGCTGCACCTTTATATCAGCACTGGCTTCTTCACCTTGCACTCTTATGTTATGGAGATATATTCTCTCCTTAAGACTCATAAACCAACTTCTACTAGCTTCCTACTTTTCTTCTGCAGCTTCCTCACCTCTGTTGGCCTTCATAGAAATGAAGAGAGTTAAGACCTTGCTCTGGATTAGCCTTTCTCCATATCAACATAAGGCTGTTGTGCCTTCTTATCTTCAGTGTTAGCTGAGTAGCATTTTTAATTTCCCTCAGGAACTTTTCCTTTGAATTCACAGATCAGTTAACTGTTTGGTACAAAAGGCCTAGCTTTTAGGCTATCTCGGCTTTTGACATGCCTTCCTTACTAAGCATAATCATGCCTACCTTGTGATTTAAGGAGACACAGGACTCTTCCTTTCACTTGAATACAGAGGGTAAGGTTACTCACTGGTCTCATTTCAAAACTGTTTTGTGTCTAGAAAACAGAGAGAAATGGGTAAATGGTGAGTTGGTGGAGCATCAGAACACACACAGTATTTATTTATTAGGTTTGTCATCATCTTCGGGTGTGGGTCATGGCGCCCCAAAAATCATTACGATAATAACATCAAAGATCACTAATCACAGATCAACAGAAAAAATATAATAATGATAAAAATCCTTAAATATTGTGATAATTACCAAAAAATGACACAGAGACGTGAACTGAATAAATGCTATTGAAAAAATGGAGCCGACAGACCTGCTTGACACACTGCTGTCACAATCCTTCAATTTGCAAAAAACACAATATACACAAAGTGCAATAAAGCAAAGCTCAATAAAACAAGGTTTGTGACTGGTATTTAGATGGACATACTCAACTATAGATACAACTTTGAAATTGTTTGCATGATTTGTGAATAACAGCCATGAGAGGATAAAACCAAATGTTGGCACCGGAAAAGGCCTCTCATCAGAACCCGATCATGCCAGCACCCTAATGTCAGGCTTCCAGCTTCCAGAAGTGGGCGAAATAAATTTCTGTTATTTAGCAGTGGCCAGGCCTATGCTATGGTACATAGTTATTGCAGCCCGAAATGATAAAGACATCACCCTATCCAGAACTGTCGGTGGGCCTGAACCACATGGCCTATTTCTCACTCCACATTTCTGAGACTCTGAATCAGAGTTACCCCACATGTGTACATCCGTGTTACACAAAGTATGATTCATGGACCCACAGTAGCAGTATCCTCCGGCAGTTTGTTAGAAATGAAGGATCTCAACATCCATCCTTGACCAACTAAATCAGAATCCACATTTTAACAAGATCCCAGATGATGTGTATACACGACTGTTTGAGGACACTGACCTAGTTTGTAAGCAAGCCAATAATAAGTAGCAATAAGCAGAGGATGGTTTCAATAAGTGCACGAACCTGGGGCATACTACCATAGGGCCTATGCTTACCAAATTCTAGTCTAACACATTTCTATTCAGTTGCTGCTAGAAGATTTATGTCCTGTGGCAGTTAACTAAATGTTGACCAATTCTGAGGTTTTATTGCCCAGAAGAGATAATCAGATGAAAACGCAGTCTCCTTAAGAGTGTGTTAATGGTTTCAGAGCTCCCTTGAATTTCATTAAGAATGGGAAATTTTGTTTGTTTGTTTGTTTGTTTGTTTCAGAAATCTTCATCACATCAATTACCATAGAACTGAGACTTCTAGAGAATGGTTAAGGATAGTTACGCCTTTTGACAACATACTTTTTATAGGTTTTGATTAATTTTATTTAATTAATATCTATGTCAAATATCATCTCTTTGGAGACTTTTTCCTAGATCTATATAAAATAGAATGCATCTTTTATCTTTTTGGCTTTGAGGGTTTTTTTTCAATTTTCTTTATAGAAGATAATGCTTCTGAACATTATATTAATTTTTTTTTCATTATTTTACGTCTCTGCAACTAGAGTGTAAGCCACATGAGGGAAAGAAGTCGGTTTAATTCACCACTATACGCTAGTGCCTAAAGTAATGTGTGGCACATTATTTCTCCTTGATTCATATGTGTAGAAATAAGAATCAATGTCATCCAGTAGCCTCCACAACTTACAAGTGAGAAACCAAGAGGTTATTAGCCTCTGCATATATGAATAGTCCCCAGCCTCAACGCCAGTTTAGATCAAGATAATTCAAGAATTTTGTAAGGCTTAATCTAAGCCTAAGAGGATCTCCTGAAGTATTCTCAAGTGGGTGAAGTTTAGAATGGTTAGCCGATGTTATGGTACCATTATTCAGAGTATCATTTGCTGTATTTCCCTCATCTGAATTCACTGAGTTTCTTTACTCATTTCTAAATAGCTTTTATTCTGTCATACCCTTAGGGGGAAATATGCCAATAAGAAACTGAAAATTGATATTGAAAATGTTTGACTATTAATTGTTACATTTACTACTCTAAATGGAAAAAAAAATCTTCATGCACATCTGTGAAGTATTTTACATCCTATCCTGGACTCAAAAAAAGAAAAAAGTCCAATGAAGGCAGAGCAAAAAGGAAAGACTAAAAGGTAGATCAAGAAGCAAGAGCAGGGTGCCTGGGTGGCTCAGTCCATTAAGTGTCCAACCACAGCTCATGTCATGATCTTACTGTTCATGAGTTCAAGCCTAGCTTCAGGCTCTCTGCTGTCAGCACAGAGCCTGCTTTAGATCTTCTGTCCCTCTCTCTCTGCACCTCCCCCCACACTTGTTCTCTTTCTCTCTCTTTCTCAAAATAAATAAACAAAAATAAAAAAGAAGAGCAACAAAGATCAATAGGCAACATGTTAGCTAATACGGATTGTTGTTCACTCAGACAGTCATAAGGAGAATAACTGTGTGCTGATTTAGATTCCAGTGGACTCCCAGGCACTGATACAAAGAATGATGCCATATGTTTCTTTCTGTCAGTTTTCCTAAAGCATAGCTGCATATTCATAAGTTTGTTTTCTATTGTTCCATTGTTTTAAGTTCTGGACCTGTTTGCTGCTGTTTTTCTCAAATTTACCATCATTTGGGCTAATTTTGCAAATGGTCTATTGTCTCTGTATGGATTCTTGTTTGTATGCTTTCAAAACTAATTAATCACCACCTGCATAACTGTCTTCATATTTGTTCCAGCTCATGAAGTTAAAAAGTTCCCAGAGGATCAGATTAATCATAACAAACATCTGTTTACAAGCTACCTTCTTGTGAACTCAAATGCAGATGTATGATATCAACTGATCAGAACTTAATCTAACATATACTATTGTTCATTCTGCCAGGAAAACTGGCTTTGACATGTTGAACAATATTATCAATGAATGGATCCAATTTTAATGTGATTCTTAGGACAGTCATTACAGAGATCAGATTTACTCATTTTAAAGCACTTTTAAAAATGTAATTTATCAACATATAAAAAGTTAACTCATATGGTTAGAATTGGTCATGAGTGCTGTAAGAATGGTCTTCCTTGTGCTATTGCTTACACTCACATCCTGAATACTCTGTCTTGTATTGTTACACTGCCCAAAAACATTAATAAAAGCTTCATGTGTTCCTGATGTGTAAATATCGCTTATCGCTTTATCTAGGATGGTAAGCTTCTTTCTTCCTATCAGTTTTGATAGTTAATTCATCTATTATCCATTTACTTCCTTTTAACACATAACTGGAAACAAACTTTACCTTTTGTTTATGGAAAGAATTTCAAGGTTTTGGGCTTCTACACAAACCCATACAATACATGAGCTGGAATAGAAGGTAGAAAAAGTTATCAAGAGAAAACCTTGTCTGATTCAAAATTCTGCTTAAGATTGTCTCTATTCTTTTAATGCAAAAATTGCAAACACAAATCTCTTTGTTCTCTACTACTTCTTGAGTGGAAAGAATCATGTCTGCTTCTTTGACCAGAGATGAAACCACATTTCAAACTCAGCAGTATGTAGGATGGTTTGCTGAAATAAAATTCAGCAACACTATAGAAATTAACTTGTTGGTACTCCTGGGTGTTGAAGTCTCAGTATTTTTCTACATTCAATTTATTTTTTAACCCTAAGGTCATAGTAATTACTATATCAATTTCAAATCATTTTGACATGTATTTCAAACTCCATTTATTAAACAAAAATGCATATAGCTATTTGAGGAATTATTCCCATATTGGCTACAATAGCCAGAATAAATACTTTTGCATCAAAGACTCTATCATCTAATATACTTTTAGCTCACTAGAGTGTCCCTAAAGAATTTGAACCCTTTCATTTCTATTGAGTATTGGTAGTGTGTTTCTTCTACAGAAGATTTATCCAAAATATCCTAAAATAAATGCAGATGATCACTAAAGAATTCTTTCTGTACATTTAGAAATTGCCTCCTGGCACTGAATTAAGTACATTCTTTGGCAGCATGGCATTTGTAAGTAAGACATGTGATGAGAGGCAATCATCTGTAAAGATCTAGAACTATAAATATATTCTACATAGTTATAACAATATGTTCTACACAGTTACAAAACTATGTGTAGCCTATATTAATTTGTAAGCATCACTGAAAAGGGAGCATGAGGAATCCAAAAAAAAAAAAAAATAACCATTCAGAGTTCTGTAACCACAAATGGTAATATAAGTCACTATAATCAGGTGGCATATTCACAGCTACACAATGCCAAAAACTGCTTACGATAAGATCTAGTAAACTTCAATGTTTACTTGAGTGAGGCTATTGAAGTTTTTATCATGACCACTCAAAAATATATTTATGGAAATATCTTCATTCAACCTGATACCTTAAGTTTCAAATGAAATATCCATTGAAGTGGGTTTAAACCTTAAATTCTGTCCAAATAAAATATTTTATAATATATAAATTGTTTGAAAATTTTGGTTAAAATTCATTTAAAAACCACTGTATGTATATTAGTAGTCAATCATTTATTAATAGGGGCTGCTTAGCAATTTACTCATAATCCATTACCATTGTCTTTTTTTTTTAACTTATAAAATGTAGACATCATGGGGCACCCGGGTGGCTCAGTCGGGTAAGCATCCAACTCTTGATCTCAGCTCATGTCATGATTTCATGGTTTGTGAGTTCCAGTCCCACGGAGGGCTCTGCACTGATGGTGCTGAGCCTGCTTGGGATTCTCTCTTTCTCCTTCTCTATCTGCCCCTCCCCTGCTCACACACACCCTCTCTCTCAAAATTAATAAATAAAAAATGTTAGCAATACTTGGAAAAGGTGTAGGCCTTTTTCTTTAAACATACTGCTAAAATACCATCTAGTATGTGAAGTGTTCTTGCGAACCATAATGTAAGCAAAGAAATGAACTGTAATTTTTAAATTCTGAAGCCTACCAAAAAATACATAATGACATTAAATGAGAAATAGTATGTGTTTAAATAAAACCATTAGCAAAAAATAATCAAGTGAAAGGAGGCATTGAATCTAGTACATTGTGTATAACTTGAATATTCTAACACATTTTCAATAAAAATTTAGCTAATTATTTCTTTCAAAATTTCTGAAATGTCTTTAAAGACAAACATCTGCATAATCATAAAAAACTACAAATAAATCAATCTCTAGATTTTAAAGCATAAACCGATAGGTTAATGTTGCCAGACCGATAGAAAATTAAATGTTTATTTAACACTTGCTTGAAAAATTGTAATGAATTATACAAAAATATTTTGTCTTTTCTTATCTGAGAGATACTAACCCACTTTTGTTATTGGGTCCTAAGTAAAATGAATAAGAAAGTCTAATGTGATATTTTGACCACCAGGAATTATATAATTCAAATAGGTATAATGAGGCAATTGCTGTAGTAAATACTCCCCCCAAAAGAACAATTTGCCAAAGCAGCTTCTGCTGTAAGCAATCAAGCACTGCCAGGGAATAGAAAGGAGAAAGCAAATAATTTCCCTCTTGAGGAAATATTTGACTTTATCATAGAGTCTGTTCTGTTCTTTTTGTGAATTTTCTTCTCCAAATGTATTCTATTTTTCCTCTTGGCCAGAATTACAGATGTGTTGTTATTTCACATTGAACTGTTGAAAGTAGAGGAAATGGTAGGAAAAACAATACTCTGTCTTTTCCTTAAGAAATTTATGAATTATAAATATGGCCTAAAATGTTAGTTAAGAGGGACAATATTTATCTGATTCCTTGCTCTTAGATAAATCAGTAATTCCCTCTCAACATTTCTGAGAATCGACCAGGCAGGTATTTTATGCCTCTAAATCATCTACAGTGGGAGCATCTCCATTCTACAAGAATGTCAGTCAGTCTTCTCAAAGTTATTCATTCTATTCTTAAACAATTGCCATGGTTAGGAGAGCTGCTTTTATGAAATACGTTATCTTCTGTTCTAACATAACTTATGAGCATCAGAAAGTCTGATCAGAAATCTTCAAGGTAACAGTCTTTAAAAAGTATTTAAAAATTGTCAACATTCGCCCCCTAGGTTTACCCATTGCAAGTGAAAATTTGCATTTCTTAGCAGATTTTTAAAAACAGACTTTATTTTTTAGAGCAATTTTAGGTTCAAATGAAGTAGTTCAAGTAAAAATGAACAGAATATACAGAGATTTCTCATATATCCCCTACCCACCCTCACACAGTTTCTCCTATTATCAATGTCCTCCATCAGGGTGGCACAGTTGTTACAAGTGATGAACCTACACTGACACATCATTATCATCTGAAGTCCATAATTTACATGAGGGTTTACTTTGGTGTTGTTCATTGCATGGGTTGGGACAAATTTATAATGACGTGCATCCATCATTATAGAATTTTACAGATCAATGGCAATGCTCCCCAAATTTTCTGTGCTCCACCTATTTATCTCTTCTTGCTCCCCACTCCTGCTAACCACTGATCCTTTTATTGTCTTCATAGTTTTACCTTTTCCAAAATGTCATATACTTGGAAACATATGGTATGTAACATTTTCAGATAGGCTTCTTCCATTTAGTAATATCCATTTGCTTCCTCCATGTCTTTTCATGACTTGATAGCTCATTTCTTTTTAGCGCTGAATAATATTTCATTGTCTGGATGTAGTATCTTTCAGTTATCTATTCATTAACTGAAAGGCATCTTGGTTTCTTCCCAGCTTTGGCAATTATGAACAAAGCTGCTATAAACATCTACAGGCAGATTTTTGCATGGACATAAGTTTTCAACTCTTCTGGGTAAACACCAAAAAGCACAATTGCTGGGTTGTATGAGAAGGGCATGTTTAGTTTTGTAAAATATCATCAAACTTTCTTCAAAAGTGACTACACCATTTTTGCATTCCCACCCCCAATGAATGAGAGCTCCTATTGCTCTATATCCTCATCAGGATTTGTTGTTGCCAGTGTTCTGGACTTTGGCCATTCTAACAGGTATATAGTGGTATCTCATTCTTGTATTTCTCTAATGCTGTGGAGAATCTTTTCATATGCTAAATTCCATCTGTTTGTCTCCTTTGGTGAGGTGTCTGGTCTTTCACCCTTTAAAAAAATCTGGTTGCTTGTTTTCTTATTGTTAGATGTTAAGAGTTCCTTGTCTTTAGCTGTTTTTCAAGTGTAAAGTTTTGCACATCCTTTGTAAATCTGTATACTCTTTCATACTTAATCCAGTTGGTTAGTGTGATGGTCAAAAATTATTCTTTTGTTAGTGTGATAATTAAAAATTATCAAAATATATATTCTGTTGACAGAGTCTGACAAGGGGACAGTTTGAAGTATATTTCTATTTGTATAAAAGTAAGGATTTATCAGAAAGCAATACAAAATAATCTGTCTTTGGGAAGCCTCCACTGAAGTGTGACAATAACTTTTTCTTGAAAGTGCATTATACTACTGGTGTTTTTCTTTTATCTTGTAGTGAAGTGAAAACCTATCTTTTAAAAATGAATTTATATTACTCTAGTTCTGTTGCACTCTGTTTGAACCTAAGGATAAAAATGTATAATTATTCCTATATAAATATATCTGAATTTGCAGTATGCCTTGTAATTTTTTAATATTTTTAACATTTATTTATTTTTGAGAAGAGAGAGACAGAGCATGAGAGGGGGAGGAGAGAGAAAGAGGGAGACACGGAATCTGAAACAGGCTCCGGGCTGTCAGCACAGAGCCCGACGCGGGGCTTGAACTCACAGACTGTGAGATCATGACCTGCGCTGAAGTCGGACGCTTAACCGACTAGGCCACCCAGGCACCCTGCCTTGTAATTTTTTAATGTGAATCTGTAGTAGTAGTTATTATTGGTGATCTCAGTTTTTTTTAAATCACCCCATATATAATAAGTACTATTTTTGTCTACATTCCAGTTGTTGAAGGACATAGACTATCATTTTTGAATGTAAGCTTTCCTGAACAATAGCTGCTTGTACTATTTGCATATGTTGACTATGTACATGGAAGGTCATGTAAACAGAAAGAAACTGGCAAAGAAAGTAGTAGGAAGAAATGAGACCTATACTAATTGCATGAAATTTATGAAATACTTTAGTAGAAATGTAAAAAATTTCTTAAATATTTAATAGAAGTAAGACAAGGACAGTTTTACTCATGCCATTTTTAAAATACATAATAACTATTTGCATGAGATTGTTTTCCTCAAATATGAAAATAATTACAGAAGGAAATCTAAATAAGTAATCTGGGAAACAGCTCAAATGCCCTTCGACTGATGAATGGATTAAGTATATGTGGTGTATATATACAGTGGAATACTCTTCAGTCATAAGAAGAATGAAATCTTGCCATTTGCAACAATATGGATGGAGCTAGAGAGTATTATACTAAACGAAGTAAGTCAGTCAGAGATAGACAAATATCGTATTATTTCACTCATATGTGGAATTTAAGAAGCAAAACAAATGCCCAAAGGGAAAAAAAGAGAGAGACAGAGACAAACCAAGAAACAGAGCCTTAACTATAGAGAACAAACCAATGGATACCAGAGAGGAGGGGGATGGGGACTTGCGGGATGGGGATTAAGGAGGATTACGGAGGGCATTTGTCATGGTCAGCACCAGGTGTTGTATGGAAGTGTTGAATCACTATATTGTATACCTGAAACTAATATTACACTGCATGCTAAATAATTGGAATCTAAAATAAAAACTTAAAAAAATTAAAAAATAAATAAAAAGTATTTAGAGCCCCCTAATGAGCAAGTGCTTTTATTGGCATTTCTCTGCAAGATAAAGTAACCAAAGAGCAGTAAAAAAATGAACATTAAAGACATATTTTCATGTGGTTTTTATATAAATATTCTTCTTACACAAATAGTACATATATCTGTGACTAACCAATTACAAAATGATAATAATGATAATTTCTGTGTAGCAAAATAAATTGTGATTTTTATCATTCTCTTTATGTTTTAATTTTTTTCTTCTTATTTCTGAAATGAAATTGGATTGTTTATCAAGAATTTCTTTATTTCCTGAGATATTTCAAATAAAAATTTTGATCTGAATTTTCTAGCTGTCCTGTTTTTTTTCTTTACTAATGTCATTGATGCAAACTTTTGGAAAATCATTAGTGGTAACTTAGCAGTTTATTTACAATGTACTTACCCATAGATTAAAATAAAATGAAAAATTTAGATAATTAGTATACTTATCATCCAATACAACATTAAAATAATACATTCATAGCAAGAATTCAAAAGTAATACTTCCACTCTTCATATTGCTAATTTAGACTTGGATTTTATTTTCTTATCCCCAAGAAGGAAAATCTATGTTTCATTTTTCCCAAAATGGATAGGAATATAGTCTAACTTTTAGACTAACTTACCTTCAATCTGGTATAAAAAGGATGGCTAATACGTATGTCTATTAGTCATTTCAAAATATTTTATAAGATTGTATTTCTCTCTTTTATACCTAATTCTATTTTAATGGTCCATAGCTAAATGTGGGATGTATGAAAACCAACCATTAGCTAACAGTAACTGCATACAGACAGAAAAGAAATCAGACTGGTTACTTTCCTAGCTTGGCCCACAGTGACAATTTATAAACACTTAAATAGTATACTCCTTTGAGTATGATAAGATTGATCACATATGTAGAAAGTAATCACACCAAATTTCTTTTAGACATATTGTCATAGTCAAGCTATATTACTCTCTATAATGTGACAGGGAAAAAAATAGGTCTTAGGAGTGAAATCCCTGAATGTATAAATCAAGGTAAAATTATAATTTCTATATATAAAAATCAAACAGTAAGTAATATTATACACACAAAAACAAATTCTAATAAAATCTGTGCTTTTTTTTTTAAACATTCTCTAAGGCCATGTCGTTCTGTTCTTGACATGAAAAAAATCTATATTTTGAATCATAAACCAACTTCATGCTATTAGAAATAAAAGTGTCCTCCAAACCAATGGAAACTGGCATTCTTGTCTGAACAGAAACAGCCTGGAAAAAAAAAAAAACATCATTTTATAATCATTTCAGTATACGCATGATGACATTTGGAAACATCTGGTTTTAATGATGTCCAGAGGACATTCCAGAATGGTGGGGTCTAGATGTGCAGATATGTAAAAAAGCATTTCTTGTTAATTTTAATAAATGGAATGCATAAAATGGATAAATTCAGGCTAATGAAAGCTAAAAATCATTATTTTTTGAGGTTCTTTGAAAAAATAATCATAGAATTAATGTAAATACCTGGATTATATACTGTCTAATGAACAATTGCTTGACTTGCTGGTCTGAAATCAAAGTCACAATTGATTTTTATCCAACATTCTTTACAGGTTGAAATAAATGGCATCAATTCAAACTATCCTAGCTCAGAATAATTGAGAATCAGTATCCAGAATAATAGCTTGTTAGTATAGTATCACATGGGAGAAATATGAAAATTCACCTTGCCTCTAATGATTTAGGATTTTTATTTCTTAAGTCTTAATTTGGTAAGCTCAATATCCCCACCTTTTAGTAAGTTACATAAAATAAAATTAATGGTATAATAATTAACATATAAAAATAGTGAAATTAATTTATAATTATCTTACACTAGATTATAAACCATGAGGAATTATATGTGGATGTGGTTATAAACATGTATGTGCATAGGTAAACTAGGTTTTGCAAATTTGTTTCAGAATGCAGAATAAGTAGAAAGATTTTATCCCAAAGTATATGGAATTCAATCTTAGCTTTTCACCTTCCAGAGAGAAAAGGAAATCTAAGGCTTGATTTTATGAATATTAGGTAAAATCAATCTACTTAAAGTGCTTCACTTAAGATTTTTATCTGACAGCCACCACAGAGTCCTGCCTATGGTGGGTCATCTCATTTTATTGCTTTGCTATGGGATATTTTCTTCTCTCGTGTAAAATACCTATTTATTTGGAGTAAATGTATAAAAATTGAAGACTTTTTTTTTCCTGGGGGGGAAAAAAAAACAAAAAACCTTTAAGTATGTCCATCTGTTGCCTGTGTTGGGATAGTATATATCAAACTGTCACTTGAAAAGAGTGAACAAGTCTATTTTCAATTTGATGTTTTGTGTTTTGGGGAGTGTGGTGGATGAGCTGGCAGGGAGAATTACCAGCTGCCTAGGATATTAAATAAATAAGTTTACCGAATAGAAGTTATAACAACATCAACAACAAACTATTTGGGGGGAACTTTCCAAAGATTAGCTATTTAATTGATATATATATATATATATATATATATATATATATATATATATATCACTTATTATGTGTCAAGCACTGTTCTATACGTTTTTGGAAATATTAACTTCCCTGGTTTTCATAACAATTTTGAGGTGAGAATCACTATTATTTCACTTTATGATGAAGAAACTGAAGTAAAACTAGTTAGGGAACTTGAAACAGAACAGTTTAGTCAGCTAAAAAGTTGCAGAGCTGCTCTATTATTGCTTTTTATTTCTTGATGACCAGGACTGAAATTAAAAACTATTCAATTTTTAGAGAGACACTGAGAAAGTCCAGGGGATTTATGACATTAGCTACTTTGGCCACCACCAAATTCTTCAATGTAGTGACTAACTCGAAGGTTTATTTTGGAAATTTATGAAAAATCTGATTACACTAGAAACAGAAAATAAAAATGGCTGCCTGAGTTATCGTAGCATCTCAATATGGGATATGCAGTAAAGAAAAAAAAAAAAAAGATGGTCTTCACAATCACTTCAAACAACTCACAATTGAAAATGGAAATTTTAAGACTTCTGAGCTTAAGATAACTCAAATCCATTCTTCAATACCTGACTCAGCTATATTTTCTCAACCCTGAGAACATACTAACCTCTCAAAATAGGTTCTTAGCATCCCCAGATTTTTGTATCTGCCTCAGAATTTCAAATTGATGTCTAGCCTCCTATGCACACTAGAAAATTAAATTCAATGAAGTTTCTACAACTGTACTCTGTCGCAAGCAGAATCTCTGGGTGAAGATAAAGTTTGAAATAGCTCCTTCCAGGGGCGCCTGGGTGGCTTGGTGGGTTAAGCATCCGACTTCGGCTCAGGTCATGATCTCAGGGTCCGTGAGTTCGAGCCCTGCTCGGTCTCTGTGCTGACAGCTCAGAGCCTGGACCCTGTTTCAGATTCTGTGTCTCCCTCTCTCTCTGCTCCTCCCCTGTTCGTGCTCTGTCTCTCTCTGTCTCAAAAATAAATAAACGTTAAAAAAAAATAAAAAAAATAAAAAAAAATAGCTCCTTCTAATACACACACACACACACACACACACATCACATCACATACACACAGTCACATCATAAATATGGTGTGCATTTGTATATACATATGGAAATATGATGAAAAAGTAAGAAATATGATCCTTTCATGAACAGAATTTATATTTTGTTTGGGAGCCGAAAATAAACCTATCGAATAATTATTACACAAGAAATTCAATTGCAAGAGAATGGTAATTTTGAAGGTATTTATTTATCTTTGCCCCCGACCTTTCTTCAAGTAAATTCTTGGGAACTACAGATGTCTAAAATATAAAACATCGCTCCTGTGGTTTAAGCGCATGTGAGGAGGCAAGGTTCCCTCACATGGGCGATGCCATCTCTCAGCAAAGCTCCTGAGAAGCTGAACCGGACCAGAGATGGAGTAGAGCATGAAAACCACTGACAAAGATTCAGCTCAGGGACTGTAAAGTAACAGAAAAATCATCTTGTATGAGATATACTGGGCAAACACCACAGTGGTGAGTTTCAGTAAGAACAACAACCAGACAAAGACCCCACAAAAAAGGAGAACTATAGACCAATTTCCCTGATGAACACGGATGCAAAAATCCTCAACAAGATGTTAGCCAACCAGATCCAACAATACATTAAAAAAAAATTATTCACCACGACCAACTGGGATTTATATCTGGGATACAAGGCTGGTACAATATCCACAAAAGAATCAATGTTATTCATCACATCAATAAAAGAATGGACAAGAACCATATGATCCTCTCAATAGATGCAGAGAACGCATTTGACAAAATACAACATCCTTTCTTGATAAGAACAACAAAGTAAATGCAAAATTTAGGTATATATATTTAGTTATTCATATTTTCATCTTCAGGCTAACTGGTTACTCAACACAAAGTATTCAATCTGGTAATTATTTTACAGTTTCCAAGCCCAAGGCAAAAATGTCAAGTCTATCTTTTTTTTTTTTTTTTTTTAATTAACGTTTTACAGGGGCGCCTGGGTGGCTCAGTCGGTTGGGCAGCCGACTTTGGCTCAGGTCATGATCTCGTGGCTTGTGGGTTTGAGCCCGCGTCAGACTCTGTTCTGACAGCTCAGAGCCTGGAACCTGCTTCCGATTCTGTGCCTCCCTCTCTCTCTGCCCCTCCCCTGCTTGCTCCCTGTCTCTTTCTCAAATAATAAACATTAAAAAAAATAACATTTTACAAATTTATTCATTCTGTTGTTTTCAAGAAAATTTAGTAGAGACACTTAAAGAGTAAGAAGTCTAAACAAATAAGAAATATTGTCTTGATGTTTTGTTTTCTCTCAAAAATAATTGTATGCATTTCTCATGAAGAAAGAGTTAAAAAAAACCTATGGGGAACAAAACTGAACTGGTATTATCCATCTTTAAGGTAAAATCACTGTACATACAGATATTTAATAAAATGACATGGTTTAAATTGAAAGCTGGTGAAAATAATTCAAATTATTATCATGAACTAAAATCATTTAATGTAATTAGAATGGGAAAAGTTAGTCTTTGCAATTTGGCATATTCCTTCCAATAACAAAGCAACTTTGTTTATGACAAAGATGTTACTCATTTATTTCCAGAGTACATCTTAGAGCAACTACACTGGAAAATATGCTAGAAAGAAATGAAATAAAGAATGTTACATCTTTATAAAAGTTACAAAAGTTAATAAGTTATAAGTTATAAAAGTATAAAAGTTATAAAAATTAATTTCTACAAAGAAAGATAGTAACTGGAATGTATTGAACTTGGGTTACATTCATTTTAATACTAATGCTTCTTAAAGTAGAAGCAGCTATTGTTAACTGAGAATTTGCAAAGATCCATGCATTCTGGTTAAGGCTTGTGAAACTTGGTTCATAGATTTCCTTGGTTTAATATAATATTTAACTCAACACTTTGAAAAACTGAGCCATAGAGTGATTAAGAAACTTATTCTAATTTACAAAATTAAAAAAAAATGCCAAAAGAAACCACAGACTCAGGTCCCTCTGGCTTTAAATCCTGTGCTCTCAAACAATTCTATATTCTGAACTCTTAAAAACTAATCCTAGAAAACTTCTTGAAACTACTAATTTGCACTGAATATAGCTAACTAAATAGATAATAGATGAATTATCTGCAGTGTTCATCTATTACCTGCTAATTGAAGAATGGTTCTTAAAAGTGATTAAAAACAAAACAGTCATAGTTCTTTATATCAATTGAAATGTTTCTTCCAGACAGGTATGTGCAAAGTGAAATAACATGGAAACAACTAGAATTCATTAATCCAAGATTGAAATTCATGACTTGATTAAAGATTTATGGTGATTGTTACCTGTACTTATGTAAGTATATACCTGATTAGCTTATATCTGTGTAATAATGATTTCATATTGCATAGAATTTACCTTTTCTTCTCATCTTTTTTATTTTTGAATTCTCATTACTACTCCATGAATATCTCATTATTATTCTCATTTTAAAGCTATTCCAGGAATGTCAATTATTTAACCAATAGCACACAAACCAAACAGCAAGATTAGGAAGAAAATTGAGCCTTTCAATTCCACGCCTTCTCATCACAGCTGGCTGGACTGTTAGACCTTTCTAGATCCAATATAATGTGCAGAACTTAACAATAAACTCATATGTACAATATATTCACCAATTTCATTTAAAAATTATATTTACCCACAAAAATTAATTATACATTTGTGATAAAACATTTATATTACTTAACTGCCTATCTAACTTAGTAAGAAATTTCATCATTTCAGTAGGTATAATGCTAATAATCAAACTTTATAGTTTTGTCTAAACAAAGTAAATACTTGACTTACATATTTTTTTCATACAGTGGTAATTCAGTTTAATTCTGTGTATACACTGAGTAATATTAAGAAATTTTTACAGCAGCAATTATAGACAATGTTACTAATTCCATGCTTATATGGAAAATATTCATGAATATCTGTATGCTTGTAGGAAAAACACTCATATTGGTATTTGCTTGAGCAAACATTGTTGTGACTCACAACCACAAAAATATAAAAAGTCTGTCAAAATGAAACTGCCACTTATTACATAATCCACCTGTCACTAGCCTACAGTTTATACTGACCATACTAGAAAAACTTGATATTCAAGTCTTGTACTTGTTATATAGCAAGACTCCTCCATAATTTAGTAATTTAAAGAAGAATAGAAGTTGATTCTCTTTTATATTTGGTGCTTTTTAGTATCCAATGGTGCAGTAACTCTATTCTAATGGATCATTTAGGGACATCAGCTCCTTCTGTTTTGTTCCAACATATGCTGAGGCATTTTTTCTTTTAAAATTGTCGAATTTGTATCACTGTATCTCTGCCAGGTTCTATATTCCAAAGGGCAGGGAAGAAAAAGAGCATGACTGAGCATGTGTCTAATGTTTAAACCTAGATCCAAAAAACAGTAGATAACACATCTGCTCACATTCTGTGGGTAAGAACTTAGCCATATGGCTATACCTAGCTGCAAGGGAGGGTACATGGCTGCCAGCTATAACTCTATTACCATGGAACAGGGGGGAAATGATTTGGCATGTGTAACTACTAGTCTGCTACAATCCCCCTCTTTGGTCACTTAAACTTCCACATTCACTCTTCCTTCCACATATAGACACAGGCACTCCCTCTACAGGGGAGACAACCCAATAATACATACAGGTACAACCTTGACTGAAATTTGGGACTTGGGGGTAAAGTACTATATTCCTCATCATTTCTTGATGAGACGCCTTAGTGACTTGCAAACTAAAATAAGTGTTATCTGAATATTCCGTCCCCCAACACATACATGGACACCTAATAAATGCAAATTTAGCAGCAGGAAAGGATAGTGATAATACAAATATTCCATTCAGAAATGAAAATAATTAGAAACATCAAGTGGTCACCGGTTCATAAGAATGCTAGGATTCTTCAGGGCTAGAATTCCAAAGATACATTCCCTACGTTGACTTTGGAAAATTTCCTTGGTTCTAGGGAGAATTATCTTCATTGTTTCAGAAAGGAATGAAAATATGCCAATGTGTCTACAGCCTTGACATTGAGAACAAGAAAAAGATTAGATAAACAGGAGATGTAGCAAGCCCAACGATAAAGAAATAAGTATGTATTTGTCATCAAATACAATGACCACATAATTTAATAATATCATTATATATATATATATATATATATATATATATATATATATATACACATATATAGTCATCAAATATAATGACCATATAATTTGTCATCAAATAGGGACACATTTGATAGTGAAAGGTGATACTAAAAATGTTTAACAGCCCTCAATTGATTTCCTAGGAGCACAACCAGGATTTTTCTAGATGACTTCCAAAACATGTTCATTCTGCTTGAAACTAGAAAAAGAAAGGTAGTCATGGGAGAAAGACTAGTTATGGGAGCAGCTGTGGGATCATAGATACCTCCTTCCTTGGAGGAGGATTATGAATGTAGGAAATAAATACACTAATACCTTGGCCTCTCTCTCATTTAGTCTCCCTTCTCTTTCTACCGCCTTCCATTTCAACCCTAGTGTTGAGGTCAGTGTATGCCAGCCCTCCTAAATGTAGCTGGAGAAGGATGAAGAATGAATTGTGGAACCAGAAGGAGGTATGGGGGGAGAGATCATAGAGAATTTTCCAACACACATTTATTAAAAACAAACAAAAACCTGACAATACATTGGCAGCATTCTTGTATTCATGCACCATGTACCCATTCAAAAAACATAGCAACTGTATAACTGCATCCACATTTAGGGAGCAGAAAATAAATTATCTAGTTTATAGAAGTTTCCCAGTTTCCACATGGGCCTCTTCATTTATTGAGTTACCTGTCTATAGGTGACTATATCAGCATCCATAGACATCTGGTTATTGTGACACTGATAATTAAGGCAAAGAATAAGTCAGCCAAGGAGAGTGGCCCACATAGAAGGGTAAAGATAGAATGGTCATTAGAACAAAATCTGGCAGCACTTATTCAGCACATTCTAGAAAAGAGAGTCTCCTTACTAGCAAACTCACATACTTGGTAAGTATACCCTTATATAGGTACATTAGATAAACTTAGCCTAAAACAAGTAAATATTTCAAATATAAAATTATCTTTGCCTTGTATGAAATCACCAAACAACTTAGTTTCTAGATGGAGGGTCTGCACTAGTTGAATTCATAAAATTGTGTAGTCTAGCACTGTCCAATAGAAATATAATGTGAAGGGTGGCTCAGTCGGTTGAATGTCCGACTTCAGCTCAGGTCATGATCTTTTGTTCGTAGGTTCAAGCCCTGTTCAAGCTCTGACAACTCAGAGCTTGGAGCCTGCTTTGGATTCTTTGTCTCCCTCTCTCTCTGCTCCTCCCCTGCTGGCTCTCTGTCCCTCAAAAAAAAAAAAAAAAAAAAAAGAAAAGAAAAATGTGAGCCACATGTGTAATTTTCAATTCTCTAGATACCATTTTGAAAATAAAAAGAAAAGGAAACATGTAAAATTAATTGTAATTATATATTTTATCCCAGTATGTAAAATTAAGTTTATTACATAATCAATTAATGATATATTTACATTTTGATTTTGACTGAATCTTGAAATCCAGTGAGTATTTTTTGATGAGGGAGCATAAGGGAAGCTGACAGGCCACAAACACCAACCTCCCACCACACACACCCAGGTGGGATTTGTGTGATATTCCTCAGGCATTCCTGGCTGCCCAATAACAAAGGAAAGGGGGAAAAAACAATGGTTAACTGACAGAGATCATAGTCCTGCAGCACCTAAATCTCCATCATCCTTCCATAGTGATGTGGGGAACAAAGGCAGAAAGAAATGGCAGATAGAACTAAATATCCTTATAACCTGGAGCCCATTGACAAATACTTGAGGCAGGCAGAGTAAAACATTTCTCCAAAAACTCCCTACTGTCTTAATGCTAATGCTTTGCTAGAGGAAAAACAACCCTAGCTTGACAATAACTAGGTCTCCAGTACCCTGTGAGTCTTTAGCATATGAAAATCTCATTGGAAACTTCCCCTGGACTTTACCTCCCCCAAGTCCAGAGTATATAACCAGTGTCTCTCCATGGTCCCTGGGCAGCTCTTCATGCCCACAGGTACTGTCCCTATGCTTTAACAAAACCACCTTTTTGCCCCAAAGACGTCTTCAAGAATTCTTTCTTGGTTGTCACTTCCGGACCCCATGAACCCCACTGTCACCCCTAAAAACCTCATCACTTTTCACTTACAGCACATCTCCATTTGGACTAGCCACATTTCAAGTGCTCAGCAGGCATGTGTGGCTAGTGGCTACCATGTTGGACAGGGCAGGTCTACTCTATTGAAAACTTGTGTTTCTCATTATAAATTTTAAATTGTGTACCTGTCAAAGCCTTTCACAGTTAGTTGTTGCTAGCCTCTCTGAGTTTAATGTAACATGGATCATAGATAATATGAAACTTCTTGATCTGTAAAGCTAACAACCACATCCTATTACCTCCTAACTCCCTCTATGAATCTACCTGAACTACAGGCTGATGTCCAATAAGCTGTTGCATTCTCATCGGCAATCGCCGTATTTTATAATCCAGAATATAGGGATTATCATTGTAAGTGTTCTCTAAATATTTTCTGAAATTATATTTAATCATTACTTTGTTTATTTGAATTATTAATCAAATGACAAACTGCTATTTTCTCTAAATCTTATGAAAAATACTCTGGAATCTTCCTTAAAGAGTCTCTCTTTGCCATGACATATCCTTAAAATGATTATGGAGTTGTTTCAGATGTCTTTTTGACCATCACAGTTTGTTCTAAAAGTTCAAGACAAATTTTAACTGTATCTTGCCATTGGTCAAAAGCGTTGCCCATGCTATTGTTCCACTACTTTCCTTATTTAACATTACCATGAAAGGGAAAAGAGTGCCTCTTCACCAGCCTTCTGCTCCCTGTCTTGAAGTAGTTTGCTTTATGTCACTTATCCTCAACACAATTCAGTCTGTTTAAATTAAAGTACATGCCATTATCTACATTCTTCTGGTGAATAGCCTGCATTTTACATGCTGAAATGTCATTCATCTTGCCTTATTTACTGCTTGTATAAATGAACTAGTTTCCAAGATGCTGTTAAAACAAAAACAATAACAACAAAAAAGTTCTATTAAGAAAAGGAGCCTTCTAGCAATTCTTGCTTCACAGTCCATTGCTTCCCACAATCAGTAAACTATGGGGTTCACTAAAAGTAATTTAGACTAATGGTTTGGAAAAGCAATCCAAATAAGGTGCCATTATAGAATAATGCAAACTGCGTTTATTTCCTGGTCAGTCACTGGAAGAAACTTTGCAGAGATCTTGGAAGGAAACCTGTGGATAATTTTCACAGGCCTTCCTCAAACAGGCAGCCTGCTGTCCAGGGTGAGGCAACTAGGTTTTTAGAAAATGCCTCTGCTACATCCTGAGGACTGCCACTTAATAGGATCACCAGATCTGGGAGTCCAATGGATTTAATAAATTCCACTTTGGGGACTTGGTAAATTATTAATGATAATGCAAGTCAAGACATGTAAGTATATAAAAATCTGGGCCAAATCCAGTGTGATATAATGTTATAATAAACAAGAACCCAGACCACCTGAAATTTTAAAAATTAATGGGGAGATGAACACAAATATCATGAGTCAAATGCAAAACTAGTACTAAACTGTTCTAGAAGCTGTGGAATTCCAGAAGAGATAAAGACTATAAACAGTAGATCATATAAGTAAGATTATTTACTAAATTCTAAAGAATGTATCTATATGGAGTAAAGTCATTTTTTTCTATCTGCTTTTCACTAATGTGAAATGCATAGCTTTTATCTTCATGATTTAAATGTGATCAGCTATTTATGCAATCAAAGATAAACACTTTGATACTGTCTATGCCATCTAATAGAAAAGTTCCTCAAAGTGGTCCTATTCATGTAACACAAAATAAAATTGAATCAAATCAAGTATTGGGAATAACATATTCTTATCAGAGGAAATTCACTCATTGGATGAAAATGTAGACAACATTACACTATCATGCTGACATGATTTTTTTCTATCATAAGAAGAAAACCTGAATATGAAGTCCATTACCTTTGGCTTGATAATTAATAGCTTCTACCTATCTACTGCACTTCCTTCTTTTTGCCTTTTTAGTGGATTTCTCACTTAATTAGAGATCATGGTTGTACTCCTTAGTCTCCTCTCTTTCTTTGGTTCTCCTTCTCTCTCTCTCTCTTTTTTTTTTTTCTTTTTCCTTTTCAAAGTGAAAAAATGTTTACTCAAGTCATGTGCTGGGGAAGGGGGCACTAATTAAAATTTATCTCCCATGTACGAGGGGGTATTTGTGCACTCTCAAATATAGCTGTCCAGGACTAGAGCCCCAGCCACTTCTATTGCTCTCCCCCAAAAGAAGAGAGAAAATTCTTCCTTTTCTACTGTCCAGCTTTTCCAAAGGAGAATCCACATAAAAAGAATTGAGGACTCTGAAGACAAAGTCTCATCAACTTATCTTGTATCCATCTTTCCTAAGTTTGTCTAAGAACTCTCACTGATGGGAAACAGGCAGGGTGTGGACCAGAGTCAGGGGAGGAGACATTTCCATTTTATATTGAATTTGAAACCATTTTGTTTTAAAACTCCTGAGCTTTGGCTTCAGGTCTGCTTCCCAGTGCTAAACTTTATTAATAATAATAATAATAATAATTATTATTATTATTATTACTATTTTACATTTTAACAATGTTTTATATGATTCCTTTTTTTCCCCTATATAAAATCCAAATTGCTGACAAAGTTCTAATTCTTCCTCATGATGGCTCATATCTGGCTTTTAAATATTCTGCCAGGTTTAGATGTGATATTTAACTGCTGGGTCCATAAAGAGTTACACAAAAAGGACATGAGATCTGACTCGGCCAATATATTTTATGACTTAAATTTGTGAAAACAGAATATAGACACAAATGTCCGTTTTGATGACAACATATGCTTATTAACACAAGTCTGTATATCTTTATCATAATTTAAAATGTTCATCGATTTTGTGTGTGAAAAAGTACCATTCTGGCTTATAGTTATTGATACACTTTTCATGCCTAGTCTCAACAATGATTTCACTTACCAGATGATTAGATTTCTAGGGGTCAGTGTGGGTAAGTCACACTAAGGCAATAAGTCACTTGGTAGAGAACAATAGGATTCTTACTGCAATTGTTGTGTAAAAGTCTGGCTCATTTGAGAACTGGACTGAAAAATACTATCAAAGATTTTACATTAACGAGTATCTCAGCTTGAAGGATTGTGGCCTAAATATTGTTGATCACTGTAAACACACACTAATAACTATAATATCCTATGCCCCAAATGTGACTAGAATTGGTGATATGAGAACATACCCACTGAGGCCGTTCCCAAAGATACAGTTATCTATTGCCTACACTAACAAAGGTATTGTACTAACGAGAAAGCAAGCTGACTCCTTTTATAACTAGCAGAAAGAAGAATTTAGAAGACTTACTTCTGAGCAGCTATTTTTGGCTCTGTATCTGGGCCAGCCACTGGTGTCCTAACATACTCACATTTGCCTTTCTTGTTCTTTGAAATCTGATTAGTTTACCACATTCCCATTTCCAGAACTTCTGCTTATTGTAGACAAGTGGTATAGCCTGGTACAAAATTTTTGTTTTTGTTACCCTAACTTATCACCATATTAAAGATTTCTAACTCTTCTGTGTACAAACTACTCAGTGCTATTGGCAGATGCTACTGATCTTAATCAGTAGTATAACAAAATTATCTGGGAAACCTTACTTAAAAAAAAAAAAAACAGGTTTGGGCCCAAATCAAGGACACATTAAAAATCTTTTTAATATAAAAATATATAAAAAATAAAGTTTCATCTCTTTTACATGTCCAAAGTCCATTCTGTTTTTACAAAAGATTTTTCTTAATGTTTATTTATTTTTGAGAGAGAGACAGAGCACCAGCAGGGGAGGGTCAGAGAGAGAGAGACATAGAATCTGAAGCAGGCTCCAGGCTCTGAGCTGACAGCCCAGAGCTGGACATGGGGCTCGAACTCAGGAGCTGCAAGATCATGACCTGAGCCCAAGTCCGAAGCCCAACCAACTGAGCCACCCAGGCACCCCTCCAAAGTACATTCTTAATGTCATTTTTGTATATCCTTTCTGGATTACTTTATGAATGTTCTAAGATATATTTGCTTTCTTTTTCCCAAAACTGGGGTCACACACTGTTCATTAAGATTGTTCTGTTCAATGCTTTGTTTTTCCCTTTATAATATCTTCTGTGGATATTACCACATTAGATCTGATTTGTTACTGTTCTAACTGCACATTATTCAGGTTCAAGATACTTAACCTATCTTCTGTTGGTATAAAATTACATTGTTCTAATTGCCTGTATAACGGTGCTACAACAAATACCTTCGTCTACCTTTACATATTGTGTTAATATTTTCCTAGTGTAAACTCCTAGAAGTGGAATTTCTGGGTCTAAGGGCTTACGCAAGTTTATGTTGAGCAGATCCTGCCAAATTTCTTGCCGAAGTTGATACAACTGTATACTCTGTCAACAATGTATGACGCTGCCTGTGGCTCTTCGCCTTGGACAAACACAATCATCATCACACTTTTTGATTTTTACTGAACTGATAGGGAGGATAAAATCTCTAACTGGACTTTTACTTGTAATTCTTTACTTTTAAGTGAGGTTGATAATTTCTTTCTGTTTATAGGCATATTTATGTACTTTGTTGTGAAATGTCTGTTCTTATCTTTTAATGATTGATTCTGGAGTTGTAGTCTTTCTCCTTATGATTTCTAAGATAATATCACAAAACCATATTAATGATTTGTTATGTTTTGCCAACTTCACTTTCCAAAAATTGGATCTATCATTTATTTTCCATGCATATTTTTAAAGTAGCAATTTTTGAAACCTTTTATATGTCTTCTCCGTTCTGTAGCATGCATGAAAAGGTCTTATCTTTTTTGTAATTCACCATGGTTTCTTCTAGCCTTCTATTTTTTTCCAAATGTTTACATATTTTCATGTAAGTCGGGTTTTTTTTTGTTTTAATACATGAAGTAGATTTTCTAAACATGTTACTGTGAAAAGTATCAAGCATACAGAAAAGTCTTAAGAATTTTACAGTGAATATCCACATACCCATCAGCAACTTTCTACAATTGCATTTTAACTATTTTAGGTTTATCACACAGCATTTTAAAGACATATATTTAATTTCATCTTTTAATACTTTAATATTACAGATATTATTGTTTCTAGTTTAATCACCTTATTATAAGTTACATTTGATATTTTATTACTGTTGTTTGGTTTCTACCTATTGCTGGAAGCTTTGCTTCCTTATTAATATATGGTTTTAGAAGATACACATATTATGATCTCTATTCTTCACAACTACCAATTGTATACTTAGAACTTACAGTTCCCACTTTATCCATTTTGGCTAATAAACAGTAACACTTCACTAGGAAAAAGGAGAAAATTTGAACACCTGTATTTCAATCTACATTTATTTGTCATCTTTACTCTGAATTTACCATTTTCAGATTTTTTACATTTTCAAATTCTTTTACTAATTCCATCTGTTGTTGAATCTTTAGTTTAATTATTGGTATTTGGTGCTCACCACCTTTAAAAGGAAAAAAAAAAAAACAAGTTTTACTTTTCCATTCCTGAGTTCTTTACTTTTCTTCATTTTTCATTGGTTAAATAATTCTTCACTGTTTTAATAGTTTTCCCAAAAGCTAACATTGTTGGGCTATAATCTATAAGTTCTTACATGTTTGAAGATATAAAACACTTATATTTCTTATCCCCAGAAATTTGTAGACATAGTTGCAGTTTCTTCTGTCTGTGAACAATGCTCTAGGAATTCTTTTTTTTTTTTTTTAATTATTTTTTTTCAACGTTTATTTATTTTTGGGACAGAGAGAGACAGAGCATGAACGGGGGAGGGGCAGAGAGAGAGGGAGACACAGAATCGGAAACAGGCTCCAGGCTCTGAGCCATCAGCCCAGAGCCCGACGCGGGGCTCGAACCCACGGACTGCGAGATCGTGACCTGGCTGAAGTCGGACGCTTAACCGAATGCGCCACCCAGGCGCCCCTGCTCTAGGAATTCTGAAGTCAGCTATATTTCTCTCTCTCTTAGATGTTCTCACATCTTGAATGGATATTTTCTTGTTGTTGCCTTAAATTCATAATATTTACCAAGATATAAATATGTGAGGATTATTTGTTAGTGATGTTTCCTAGTACAAAATATACATTCTGATTTATACATTCCATTCTTCATTTAAGGAAGTAATTCTTTCTACAGCTTAGATTTTTTTTTTCAAATCTCTGTTCTCCTATTTAGAAAGCCAGTTATATAGATTTCCTTTAACTTTATGTCTATCATCATTGTGCTTTTATTTCTTAGTTCTTTTCAATTTCATTTAATGTGACTTTTCTTATCCATGCCCCAACTCATTTTCAACAGAATCTATTTTTTCCCTCTAAAGTGGCATTACTTTTTGAAATGATTTAATTTTACCATAAATTTTCCTCAAGCTCTGTTCCCTCATTTTTTTAGTCCATTTTGTATAGAGTAATTATCTCTTCTTTCATTAATCATGTCTCACTCTTTTAGCTCTTTAAAATAATTCGTGAACTGCTTACTTTGGGATCATTAAGAAGTATTTTTTTCCTGAAATTTTCCAAGGGCAATTCTTCTAATTAAAATATGTCTTTTGTATTTTATGTGCATGGTCATCCCCTCTTTTTTTCTTCAATATGCTTCAAGAACACTATTTTTTTTTTTACTACTCTTCTCCAAATTAAGATAATTTTAATAGAACCAACTGATGCTGAAGAGTACAGTGGGGTAAGTTGGGAAGACAGTGGATTTTGGCAGCAGTTTGCATTTTTTTATCCCTGTGTCCACCTGCCACACTTTGTCATCCTTGGAAGTTCAGCTCACATTTCGAAAGGAAATTAGTTAAAGGTAAAGGTCATTCACATTCATCTTTTTGTATTCCCAAGTTTTAAAACAGTCTCATTAATTATACTTTAAATAAATTGGTCACATTGATAGCCTAGCTCCCAAACCTCATTACTGATTTCCAAACCCACTAAGCCTTTGATCTCCAGCCAGCATTTTCACCTTTTGGCACATTCCTGGCTTTCCTTCAACCTTGCTCCCCATAAATCCATCTGGTCCCATTTTTATCCTTATCTCATTGTGACAATATAAAATAGATACTCAGGATAACTATAAATGTCCCTAAGGGAACATGGATGTGACAGATGAAGGTGTAGTATAATCAATACATTGCTTTAAAAAGGATACCTAGGCTTAAATTTAACCAAAGCAGTGAAATACCTGAAAACTATAAGAAATTGATGAAAAAAACTGAAGAAGACACAAATAAATAGAAAGATATCCCATGCTCAGTGATTGGAAGAATCAATATTGTGAAAATGACCATATTACCCAAAGCAGTCTACAGATTCAATGCAATATCTTTCAAAATTCAAGTGGTATACTTCACAGAGCTAGAAAAATAATTTGAATATTTTAATGAAGCCACAAAAGATCCAGAATAGCCAATGCAATCTTGAGAAAGAATGAAACTGGAGGTATCATGCTCCCTGATTTCAAACTATACTGCAAACTATGACAATCAAAACAGTATGGTATTGGTACAGAAAACAGTCCAAAGGATCAATGGAACCGAATTCAGAGCCCAGATATAAATCCACATATATATAGATAATTAATCCATGACAAAGGAGCCAAGGGCATACAATAAGAAAAAAATAGTCTTTTCAATAAATGGTGTTAGAAAAATTGGACATATCGAGTCCAAAAGGGCTATATGTGAAGTTGTGGTTTATTTGAGCCACTAATTCTGGGTTACCTTCCAAGTTCTTATAGCTTTTATTTATTTTTTTCTTAAGTTTATTTAATTATTTTGAGAGAGAGAGAGAGAGCATGAGTCTGAGCAGGGGAGGTGCAGAGAGAGAGAGAGACTCTCAAACAGGCTCCTCACTGTCAGCACAGAGCCTGACACGGGGCTCGAACTCAGGAACCATGAGATCATGACCTGAGTTGAAAGCAAGAGTTGGATACTTAATTGATTGAGCTACCCAAGCACCCCTCTTATAGCTTTTAATACCTCAAACCTTGTGGGGTTTTTTTCATCATTCTCAACAAATCTATCTATAGGCAGTGATTGGAATAAAAATGATCTATAGCATTCAATTTTATCCATTATTGTGGGTTTTCTGTCAACTTTTTCTTTCAAATTCCTTTTATTATACTTAAAGTGATCTTTCCTAAAGACTATCTCCGTCTTCCCCATCCTGTATCATATACCAGAATTCTACAAATATAATATAGACCCAAAATAATTTTAACTCTACTGTGATCTCCTGACAACAAAAGTATACTGCTATACAACAGGTAATATATTGATAATATATTAATATTACTTTCAATATAATTTTGAAAAATATTTTTAATAAATATTCGTGAGTTGTTAGGTATATGTCATATCTCCTACATAACCTTATTTCACAGTCCAAATTTGGTACATTTCAAAATTCAGAAAAAGTCCACTCCTTAATTACTGGAAGCCATCAGATTAAAACAAATGATCCACCTTTATGTATGAACTGCACCCTCTTTTACTTATTCATAAAGGATGTGATTCTGTACCTTTAAAACTAACATTTTTAATATAAATTTCAAGAAACTAAAAAAGTCAGACTAAAAAGCTGGTAGACAAGTGCTAAATATGCAGTGTGAATACAATGGATATCACTGCACTTTCTATGATGAATTAGCAACCATTTACTGTTTTCTATATTCAATATTGCATGAAAATCTTTTGAATAAAAGAAAACTGATAATAATTTCTAAAAAAATACTAATTTTGATGAAACTACGGTTTTGATTCTCAAATAATCAGAAATCATATATAAGGGTGTAAATACTGTTTTAAAACATGTTAAAATTAAGTATTTGTTTAATTAAATAAACTTACATGCAGATGGAGACAACAAAGATTGATTATTTCTTATTTTTTAATTTTTTTAAGTGTTTTTATTTTTTTTGAGACAGAGAGAAACAGAGCATGAGCAGGGAAGGGGCAGAGAGAGAGGGAGACACAGAATCTGAAGCAGGCTCCAGGCTCTGAGCTGTCAGCACAGAGTCCCACATGGGGCTTGAACTCACAGAGTATGAGATCATGACCTGAGTCAAAGTCGGATGCTCAACCGACTGAGTCACCCAGGTGCCCCTGATTATTTATTTCTGAAATAAATGGTTAGTTTCATAATTTTTCATGCTCAGTCTAAAAAAGAAAGTTATTCAGGGAGCCTGGATAGCTGAGTCAGTTAAGTGTCCCGACTTCAGCTCAGGTCACAATCTCATGGTTCATGAGTTCGAGCTGCAGGTCAAGCTCTCTGCTGACAGCTCAGATCCTGGACCCTGTTCCAGATTCTATGTCTCCCTCTCCCTTGGCCCCTTCCCTGCTTGCACTCTGTCTCTCTCACTCTCAAAAATAAATATACATTAAAATTTTTTTAAATAAATAAAAAAAGTTATTCATAAATCTGAATTGGTAACCAACAGTTTGTTCTTCATAGGTTTTCATGATTATTTGTTAAATAGGTTATTATGCAGATGGTTATTTAAGAAAAACTATCCAATAACACATTTTACACTCTTTCATTTTCATCTGAATTATTGTTGATGCTTAGGGTTTTGATAGCATATTTTACTTTTTGAAAAAATCAGCATGCAATGGAAATAATGATTGGAAAATGTTTCTATTAGAAATCATCAATCCCTTGAAATCTATACACATTCCAGATACAGAGAAGAAAAGAGAGAGAGAGCACTCAAGAAAAATGTATGAATATATTTGTATTCTGTAAAAATGTAGGTGTTATTTGTTGCCAAATCTTACATCATTAGATGTGGTTATAAGGTACCCAGAATCATGTTATGATTCCTGCATTCTCAGACAGTTAGATATGCTTTAAATAACCTTGAAATTTTTCAGACTAGTAAAAGCAAGGGCAACTATTGTTTCATGTTTATGTTTTATATTCCAGAAGAAAATACTTTCAAATAAATATTCTTTACAACTTTTTGGTAATCTGTAAAGTCAGCAGGGTTAATTTACAGTCATGAAAGAATTCACAAATTGTAGCTTTTTTTTTTTTTACCTTTTTCCACCTAATCAATTTTTAAATCAATCATGTTTTATAAAATGTTGCAATCTTTAGAGGATAACATACATACAAGAACAAAGCTAATTTCTCTGAAAAGATATTAACCTTATCTAAGGGCATCCCTAACAAATTCAAGGTACATGAAAATAAATGAGTATTTGTTTCATCACATCTGGATTTTATTTTATCGCAACTTAGTAAGAAAGTATTGTCTGTTAAATATGAAATAGATGGATAGACATGGACACAAAATGATTTTGATTTTATGTATAGCCAGAAATTTTATGTTTTTAAAAAAAATTTTAACATTTATTTATTTTTGAGAGACAGAGACAGAGCATGAGCAGGGGAGGAGCAGAGAGAAGGGAGACACAGAATCTGAAGCAGGCTCCAGGCTCTGAACTGTCACCACAGAGCCTGACGTGGTGCTTGAATTCACAAACCGTGAGATCCTGACCTCAGCCGAAGTCAGACCCTTAACCCACTGATCCACCCAGGAGCCCCTATAGCCAAAAATTTTTAAATAGGAGTGGATATTTCAGAATATTTCCTCAGATTTATTTGTTTTAATTTCAATAGACTTTTCTTCAGGAATAGATTGATTACATAAATTCCTTAGTGATTTACTAACGTATCAATAAATTGATCTCCATAAATGCCATGGAGAAGAAGAAAATAAATAATAAGTATATTTACATTGATCTTGTAATCAGGTCATTCTTTTGGAAATTATCACATAAATATTTAGCACATTAAAGTAATTTAAGAAATTTTAATTTTAGTAGATAAATTGCCATTTGTAATATAGCAGAAATATTACTGAATTTGGTGTTACAGCTATCCAAATTTGTTCCAGTCCTAACTATCACATAATCACTTACGGGTTGTGTTCCTTGGTCTTAGTCCTTCAGTCTAAAGTAAGAATTTTTAGTAAGCTACTAGCATATTTATGACTCTTTTGCATTGATTGAACTGTCAGTAAAATGCAAATAAATTAAAGATTACATTAGATAGTTGATGATTTGTATCTGCCAACTTGTTCAGATAACAGAGAAAAACAGTTCAAAATATTTCTGGGAAGAACTCTTGACCATTTGTGGTGAAACTTTGTCCCTACATCTTATTTTCCTTAGGACTGGTGGATGATCAGAGAGAGCTTTCAAGTAAATTATCATCTATTAATTACAACCTATTAAATTATCATCTATTATACATCTATTGCCTTTTAACTATATTCTCATAGTTGGCTCTGTAGTGAATTCTTTCCTATAAAAATATTTTAACGTTCATTTTTATACCATTACATGGGTCATTTTTGGCAAGATTTAATGAGCTACCATTGTGAATGTCTGAGTTACTATTGAATATCTTACAGGATAAAGGGAATGTATATATTGCATTTTTTTATTTACTGAGAAACAGTCACCCCCTTTATTCCTCTCTATTCAGTCTCTTAAATTTTCTTTGCTTGCATTGACCACACTATGTTTTTTAATAATAAAAATGTGATACAGTGTTTTAAGATCTGAACATATAATTTATTTATGTCAACATAAAAAATGATTTTCTTTCTTTTTGTTGACATGTATAAGAGAAAGTAAAGAGTACTTTTTATTTTCTTGGAATCTACACCATGCCCTAAGCTTTAATTGCTGTATTTAATCAAGTGAATTATCCAATAACAGGTTTAGTACAACATAGCAGATAAAGTAAAAATACATATGAGAACTTCACAAGTCTCTCCTTGTTTTGCAGGTACAATAGAGAAGGCATAATGCATTTAAATGAGTTTCAAAGACCTGAGGTATTTTGGGTAATATTTTCACCCTGCTTTTCCAGAAATTTGTTGTTATTCCATTGCTAGATTCCTTTCTACCTCCTTATCATCCAGGCCAGCATTAATTGGTACATATTGCTTGATATCCTATATATCCTAGGTATGCAAAATTACTGCCTTAAGAATTAAATTTGACTTTGAAATAAGTCACTATTGCAGCTTTATTATAAAGTTAACATTTTTCCAGCATTAATCATTTTCTTTCTTTCAAGTCAGTTTACATTCATTAGTGGGGACCTGAAGGGGTACAAAAAAGCTTGGGTAGACAGAAATAAACAGGAACTTTAAGTTATTCTGCTTGTTTTCCCCTAATAGGGATTATTTCAGTTTTTGAGTGCAATTGACTTCTTCCAGCTTTCCTAGTCCTGGTCTGCTTGAGGTATTGCTTATGGTTGTCACATCTCCTACTGTGGCTTTAAAAGTGATTTAAAAAGCCTGTTGTTTAAAATTCTCAGGCAGATGTTACTTTTACCACCACAGTCAAGCATGGCTCCTGTGTGTTTGACTTTCAAAATCCCTGCTAAGTTCCTTGCTGAGATCAGAAATGGTTTGTTTATTAAATCTATATCTTTACATAGTGTGGGGGGTCTAGAAAGAAATAACAGCTCTGTGACAGAATCCCAAGGGAATATATACCTACTTAATCTTTCATCAAACACCATTTTTCAGTTACAAAGATGTATGTCTAAAGTTATGAAATGAACAAATAGTGTTTCTGCTTTCATCAGTATCAAGTTGGTTTATATACTACCAGGAGCTTCCAGAGTAGTTTCTACAGTTGTTTGGCCTATGAGGTTAGAGTATCACAAAAGTCTATTTTTGCTGGGTATGTTTCTTGTAGTCTAGCTATCTGCTGTTGAATTTCTATCACCAATAATTTTCATACCTCCAATGAGCATCATTTACTGATGGGAAACAGTCCATAATAAACTTATGATTTGTACATTTAATTTAAACCACAATTTCTGTACAATATTAGCTTAAAATATTGACTTCCACATTTTAAGCTTCATTAATGCAATTCAGTTATCTGGTCCTGAGGGCAGACAAAATAAAAACCAAATTCCACAATATGATTTCTAGTACAATGCATATTGTAATCGATGGAATCGATATTAAGAAAAGGCAACTATATCAAGAAATCTACATTCACTAATAATTGGTAATAGAGGCACTATTCTTTAATTCATATTTCCTTTATGAAAGTAGATAATATATTTTCATCATAAGAAATACTGGAGGGGCGCCTGGGTGGCTCACTCAGCTAAGCATCCAATCTTGATTTCGGCTCAGGTCATGATCTCACAGTTTGTGGGATTGAGCCCCACATCAGGTTCTGTGCTGACAGAGAGGAGCCTGATTAGGATTTCTCTCTCCCTTTCTCTCTGCCCTTCTCTTGCCTGCACTCTCTCTCTCTCTCTCAAAATAAATAAATAAATTTAAACAAGAATACTGGAAAAGAGAGATATGTCAAAATTTTGAAAATAAATTATAGATTTTATATCATTCAAAATTTCACCCCTCACAGATAACCACACTTTGTTGGTATCCATAATTTTTGCTTTTTCAAAGAAACAAGTTGATGAAAAAATTGATGTAGGTCTTATTTCAGTTTATTACTTATCAAAATTAGTTACAAATTTATAATTGGCATATTTTTTAAATTATTTTTTAATGTTTTTTTTATTTTTGAAGGAGAGAGAGAGAGAGAGAGAGAGAGAGACAGAGCATGAGCTGGGTAGGAGCAGAGAGAGAGGGAGACACAGAATTCAAAGCAGGCTCCAGATTCTGAGCTGTCAGCACAAAGTTTGACATGGGGAATCCAACTCACAAACCATGAAATCATGACCTGGGCCAAAGTCAGACACTCAACCAACTGCCTCCCAGGTGCCCCTATACTTAGTATAATTAATAAAATTAATATTATTTAGTATATTATACTTATTATAATTTAAAAAAATAATGTTTGTTTATTTTTGAGAGACAGAGAGAGACAGAGTGCAAGCGGGGGAGAGACAGAGATAGAGGGAGACACAGAATCCGAAGGAGGTTCCAGGCTCTGAGTTGTCAGCAAAGAGCCTGACATGGGGCTCGGACTTATGAACCATGAGATCATAACCTGAGCTGAAGTCACATGCTTAACCGACTGAGCCATCCAGGTGCCCCAATATCACTAGTTTAACTTCAAAAGGACATTTAATTATAATTAAAGTACACTGGATTATAATTTGCAGAAATGTTTACATTACTGAAGCTTAATCCCCTCTTCTGTTAAATGATGGTAACATCAATGTTGAGAGTGCTTATTCTTAATATACATGTTGCCTGATGCATAGTGCCTGAAACCATTTTTTAAAAAAGTAATACAGTATCGTTCACAGAGTATTTTCAACCTTAAATTCTGTTTGTAAATTACAAACTAAAACTAGTAATTTATCTCTGATACCATCATTATTTTTACTCCTCAAGGTGAAAGTCACCGTAAAACTTTTTTCTTTATTTTATCAAATTTCTTCCTCCTCCAAGAATAAGATGATAATTTTCTCTTCATACATTTCTGCTTAACCTCCCACACACAGGCTGGGCCTTTAATCCCATGTAAGTGGAATCTTCGTAAAAAGAAGAGGGAGACACACACAGGGCAGATGGCCATGTGAAGATAGATAGCGAAACTGCAATTATTCTGCCACAAGCCAAGGAATACATGGTGCTACCAAAAACCTAAGGGGAAAGGCGAGAGAATCTCTTAGAAACTTCAGAGGCAGTGCAGCCATGACAAATCCTGAATTTTAGACTTATTGCCTCCAGAATGATGAAAGAATAAATTTCTGTTGTTTTAAAGCCATTGAATTGGTGGTACTTTATTACGGCAGTTCTAAGAAATTAATATAATGGTTAACTTACAAACGAATAAATTTAACATCAGTCTTCTCATATTTTAATTTTAAAACACTGGAAAAAAGATACCACCCAAATAATAAAGGTATGAGGATATATCAATTGTATAGAAAAAAAAGTTAAAGTCAAAAGTTGTTTATTTAAGACTATTTTTAAAAATGAGAAATCACTGGTAGGAATGAAAATGAATAAGAGAGAAACACAAATGACCAGTATAAGAAAGAAAATAACACAGTAAGATATTATCTCCCACCTATCAGACTGGCCAGTATCAAAAAAGTAAAACAGATGAGATAACAAGTGCTGGTGAGGATGCAGAGAAAAAAGAGCTGTTGTGTGTGGCTGGTGGGCATGGTCCAGCCACTATGGAAAACAGTATGGAGTTTCTTCAAAAATTAAAAATAGAATTACCATACAACCCAGCAATTCTACTTCTGGGTATTTATCCAAAGGAAATGAAAATACTAACTTGAAAACACAAATGCATTCCTATATCATAACAGCACTACTTACAATAGCCAAAATATGGAACAAGTGTACGTGTTGATTGATAGATGAATGGATAACGAAGAGTTACATATAATGGAATATTACTCAGTCATGAAAAAAATGAAATCTTGCCATTTGTGACAACATGTATGGGCATAGAGGGTATTATGGAGCTGAAATTAGTCAGACAGACAAAGACAAATACTGTATGATTTCACTTATGTGTGGTATCTAAAAAACAAAACAATGCCACTGAAGAACCTGAATGGCCAAAGCAATCTTGAAAAAGAAAAGCTAGAGTCATCACAATTCCAGACTTCAAACTATATTACAAAGCTGTAGTCATCAAGACAGTATGGTACTGGCAGAAAATCAGACACATAGATCAGTGGAACAGAGTAGAGAACACAGAAATGGACCTATAACTAATGGTCAATTAATATTCTTCAACACAGGAAAGGATATCCAGTGGAAAAAAAGACAGTCTCTTCAATAAATGGTATTGAGAAAACTGGACAGCAACATGCAGAAGAATAAATTTAGACCACTTTCTTACACCGTACACAAAAATATTCAAAATGAATGAAAGACCTAAATATGAGAAAGGAAACCATCAAAATCCTAGAGGAGAACACAGGCAGCAATTTCTTTGACCTCGGCCATAGCAACTTCTTACTAATGTGTTGCCAGGGGCACGGGAAACAAAAGCAAAAAACAACTATCAGGACTTCATCAAGGTAAAAAGATTCTGTACAGCAAAGTTAACAATCAACAAAACTGAAAGACAACCTATGGCATGGGAGAAGATATATCTGACAAAAGCTAAGTATACAAAATCTATAACTTATCAAACTCAGTGCTCAAAAAGTAAATAATCTAGTTAAGAAGTGGGCAGAAGACATGAACAGATATTTTCTAAAGAAGACATACAGATGGCTAACAGACCATGAAAAGATGCTCAACATCACTCATCATCAGGGCGATACAAATTAATACCATGATGAGATACAATCTCACCCCTGTCAGAATGGCTAAAATTAAAAACAAAGGAAACAACAGATGTTGGCAAGGATGGGAAGAAAGAGGAAACCTCTTACATTGTTGGTGGGAATACAAACTGATGCAGCCACTCTGGAAAACAGTATGGAAATCCCCCCAAAAGCTAAAAATAGAACTACCCTATGACCCAGCAATAGTACTACTAAGTATTTACCCAGAGGATACAAAAATACTGATTTGAAGGGATTACATGCACCCTGATGTTTACAGCAGCATTATCAACAAGAGCCAAATAACTATGGAAAGAGTCCAAATGTCCATCAATTAATGAATGGATAAAGAAAATGTGGTATACAATATACAATGGAATATTACTACACCATCAGAAAAAGAAATCTTTTTTACTTATTTATTTTTATTTTAGAGAGAAAATGGGGAAGAGGAGCAGAGGGAGAGAGAAAGAGAGAGAAAATCTTAAGCAGTCTCTACACTCACCATGGAGCCTCACATGGGACTCGATCCCATGACTTTGGGATCATGACCTGAGCCAAAATCAAGAGTCAGATGCTCAACTGACTGAGCCACTTAGACACCTCAAAAAGAATGAAATCTTGTCATTTTCAATGGCATGGATAGAACTAAAGTGTATTATGAGACGCGAAGTAAGTCAGTCAGAGAAAGACAGATACCATATGACTTAATTCATATGTGGAATTTAAGAAACAAAAAAATGAACATAGGGGACAAGGAAGAAAAGGAGAGAGGGAAGCAAACCATAGAGTCTCTGAATTATAGATTATAGAGAACAAACTTAAGGTTGATGGAGGGAGGTGGGTGGGGATTGTGTTAAATGGGTGATGGCAGGAGGACACTTGTGATGAACACTGGGTGTTAACACCAAGTGTTATATGCAAATGATTAATCACTAAATTCTACACCTGAAACTAATTTTACCATATATGCTAACTAACTAGAATTTAAATAAAAACGAAATTAAAAAAATACTAAAATAAAATAAAATAAAAACAATGAACCAACAAGACCAAACAGGAACAAAATCATAGATACAAAGAACAATCTAGTGGTTGCCAGAGGGGAGGAGGGTTGAGAGAAGAGTAAAATAAGGAAGAGGGATTAAAAGGTACAAACTTCCAAATAAATAAGACATGGGGATGCAATGTATGGTATAGGGAACATAGTTTATAATATTGTAAAAATTTTGTATTGTGACAGAGGGTAGCTTGATTGATTGCGGTGATCCTTTCATAATGTATATAAATGTTGAATTATTATGTTGTACACCTAAAACTGATATGATATTGTATGTTAACTGTGCTTCAATAACAAAAAGAAAAACCCTGAAAGTTACTGCCATTGATACAGTAAACATTAAAAGATTGTAGACAATAAAAGATTATTCATGAATAATTTCATGCCAATAAATTTGGACTCTCAGATGAAATATGGAAATTCTTTGATAAAGCTAACTTAGAAACAAGGTGAAATGGAGACCATAAATAGGGGCATCTGGGTGTCGCTCAGTCGGTTGAGGCTCCAACTTCGGCTCAGGTCATGATCTCATAGTTTTGAGTTCAAGCCCCACATCTGTCTAGCTGCTGTCAGCACAGAGCCTGCTGCAGATTCTCTGTCTCTCTCTCCCCTTCCTTGTTTGTGCTTTTCTCTCTCTAAAATATACAAACATTCAAAAATTAAAAAAAAAGAAACCACACATAACTATAAATATATGTGTATATATGTGTATATATACACATATACATACACACACACATATAAGTTATATATGCTATCCAAATTTTATCCACAGAGAAACTTTAGAACCATATGATCTACTTGTGAATTTTATTAATCATACACATAATAAATGGTTCAGACTTATGCAAAATATTTTGGAAAGTAGAAAAGAGGGAAGTTCTATGTAGCATGTTCATATTAGCATGAACTACTCATGTAGCATGAGTAAACTCTAACATCAAAATCTGATAAAGACATTAAAGAAAAAAGAAAATTACAGAGCTATAACCCTAATACATATATACATAACCCTAATACATAACCTTAATAAATACACAAAAATATTTGAGGAAATAGTAGTAAATCAAATCTAGCAATATGGGAAAAGGAACACATCTATCATGCTCAAATGGAATTTCTATCAGCATTTGAAAATTTATCAGTATATTCTACCATATTAATAAAATAAAGGGAGAAATCCACACATGATCATTTTAATAAATGCAATGCAACACTCATTAATAGTAAACTCTCAATAAACTATGAAGAGAGGGTATATTCCTTACAATGATAGAGGATAACTATGACAAATTTCTAGTTAATATGAAAATAATGGTGAAATACTAATCGTTTTGCCTTTAATTTAAGGAAGTCATGAATGACTGCTTTCCTTGTTTCTAATGTAAAACAAGGAAGCCCTAGTCCCCAAAATAAACAAAATGAATCAAGAAATAATATGAGGGGCGCCTGGGTGGCGCAGTCGGTTGAGCGTCCGACTTCGGCTCAGGTCACGATCTCGTGGTCCGTGAGTTCGAGCCCCGTCTGGTTCTGGGCTGATGGCTCAGAGCCTGGAGCCTGCTTCCGATTCTGTGTCTCCCTCTCTCTCTGCCCCTCCCCCATTCATGCTCTGTCTCTCTCTGTCCCAAAAATAAATAAACGTTGAAAAAAAAAATTAAAAAAAAAATAATATGAAAAAAATAAAAACTAAAGAGAGAAAAGAAAAGTTAAAAGCATAAAGATTAAAAAGGAAGAAAGTAAATTTACAGATGAGTCAAACATGACTATTTACATAGAATATCCTCAAGAATATATAAAACAACTATAGAATTATTAAAATTAGAAAGGTTGTAAGACTCGGAATCTTATATAAAATGCAATTATATTCTCTATGCTTGGGTGGCTCAGTTGGTTAAGCATCAGACTCTTGATTTCGGCACAGGACATGATCTCATGGTTTGGTTCGTGAGTTCGAGCCCCACATCAAGCTCTGCCCTGATGGTACAGAGCCTGCTTAGGATTCTCTGTTTCCCTCTTTTTCTTTTCCTCCCCTGATTGTTCTCTATCTCTCCCAAAATAAATAAATAAACATTAAAAAATAAATAAATAAAATCCAATTATATTTTAATGCAATGGTAGTAAAAATGTTGGAAAATAAATTTAAAATAATAAAATTCTCAACACTGTTTATAAATAAATAACTAAAAATTAATTTAACAGACAAGCTAAAACAAAACATCTGTCCATTGATCAATGCAAGAGATAACTGAGAAAAAATTTAAATACTTCAATAAGTGGAGAAGTGAATACATTCCTGGATTAGAAAACTCAACAGTGTTAAAATTTTTATTTTCCCCAGAAGCATTTTTCATTGAAAATAACAATTTCCTTTCTGAAATTTATTCGAAAATCAATATGGAAATGCAATGAACATGTATAGCCAAATAATCTTGAACATAAAAACAAAACTGGGGACCTTAACATAACTCACTTAGGTCTTAAAATAATGCAATACACTTAAGGTAGTCCACTTGGTTTTGATATAAATAAAGAATCATGGAAAGGACAAAGAATCCAAAAGCAGATCAACATTTCTAAGGTAAGTTGACTTTCAACACAGGATCCAAAGCAAGTAAATGGCATAAGTCTTTTTTATAAATTGCATTGAAACAATTATATTAAAAAAGAACCTCTATCCTCTACTTCATGTCAAAAATTAACCAATAATTTGACATGGAAAATGAAACTATACATTAAACAATGAAATAATGATGAGCACGACAGAAACGTTTCTTACCCTGGAGTAGGCAAAAAGTATTTTAGAGAGGACACACAAATCAATAACAAGTAAAGATGTACAATTAGAAGACATCAAATGTAATGTTAAAAAAAAAAACAAAAAACAAAAAACAAACAAAAAAAAAAACGAAGCACACCAGACTAGGAGAAAGTAACAGAAAAAAAAAATTACATGCTGATTAAATGCACACACAATTAATAATTAAAAGAGGAACTTCCTAATAAAGACATGAGAAAGACTGAAACAGTCATTTTAATTTTTTTTTCTCCTTTGAGACAGAGAGCAGGTACACACACAAGGGGGGAAAGGGAGAAGGGAGAGGGAGAGGGAGAGAGAGAATCCCAAGCAGGCTCCACACCCAGCAGGGAGCCCAACTCAGGGCTCATTTCATCGTGAGATCATGACCTGAACAGAAATCAAGTCAGTTTCTCAACCAACTGAGCCACCCAAGTGCCCCAAACAGGAATATTTTTAAATGACCAGTTAGCATCTGAAAATGGCTCACTATCATTAGTCATCATGGAAATGCATATTTTTTAATGGTAAGAATGTACTACTACACATCTCATCTACTAAAATGGTAAAATTAAAATGACTCATAAGACCAAAGGGTGAGAATGCTGTAGCAACTTGCTGGTAAGAGTGTAAACAGAGACAGGTACTTTAGAGTGAAGGAGAAATGAAAACATCTTCAAATAAATAGCAATTGAAGAAATTTGTCACCAGTAGATTTCCCTGGCAAGAAATATTAAAAGATACCCATCCGAAAGAAGAAAAATGATAATGAGTCAGAAACAGATATACCTAAATTAAGGAAGAACTTTAGACAAAAATAAGAGGACAAAATAAAATCTTTTATTTTTTTTTTGTTCTTAATTGATACAACAGACAACACTGTTCAAAATGATAATAGCAACAATGTATTTGGTGATTGTAGCTTATGTATCTGTAAAACAAGTGCCCGCAGCCTCGTAAAGGAAGAATGGGAGAAACTGGGAATAATGTTATAAGGTACTTATACTACACATGATGTGGTATGGTGTTATTTGAATTAGATGTAGAAGTAAACTGTAAGCCTAACAGAATCACTAAAAAAGTTTAAAAAAAGGTAAAATGCATTAAAAAATCATTGAATAAAATTACTATGAGTCTATACCGAGATAAATGAAGAAATAAATGAATGGACAAATGAATGACAGGATATGGAAAGTTCTTTCCTGCAGGTGTGCACAATAGATGGTGAAGGAATGATGGAATTACAAAATCATCAATGGGTTTTAGATCTCGTTTATGAAAATTTAATTAGGAACAGGAAATTTACATGATCGAAAGGTATTGCTATGATTTCATTAAATATGAAATTTAGTTAAATTATGAACTACAATATATAGCTTTATTGCTGTGAGACACCACAATAGTAGTTATAGAAGTTAATAATAGAAGTAATATAATAGAAGTAAGTAATAATAGAATTTAATATCTCCTTTATTTGGATAAAATGACATCACATGCTTTCTGATAATTAGGGACTAAGAAGAACAGATCATCAATTCACAGTATTTCTGCCAAAAAATGTATAGCCTGATTACATTTATGAGATATCTTTAGACAAACTCACATTGAGGGATATGCAATAAAATAATCAGCTTGTATTCTCAAATATGTCAGGGCTAAAAAAACAAAGTCAGATAGAAGCTGAAGAACCATTCCACACTGAACAGCTGAATGCAATGTGTGATTATGAACTGTATCATACAATTGGAAAAAAAAAGAAGCTATAAAAGCTATTTAAAAATAGCTATTATTGGGGCACCTGGGTGGCTCAGTCAGTTAAGTGGCCAACTTTGCCCCTGATCATGATCTTGCAGTTCGCAAGTTCGAGTCCCGCATAAGGCCCTGTGCTGATAGCTTGGATCCTGGAGCCTGCTTTGGATTCTGTGTCTCCCTCTCTCTCTGCCCCTTCCTAGCTCGCACCCTGTCTCTCATCTCAAAAATAAATAAACGTTATTTAAAAAAAATAGCTATTATTTGCACAGATAATGAAGTTGAATTTGAATTGTGGATTAGATAGTATTATAAAATGTTAAATTTTCTGATTTTGATAGTGTAGAATTAAAATGCATAAGATAGCGTCTTGTGTCTAAGAAAGTATACACAGAACATTTTAGGGTAAATAAGCAGAATGTCTTCAACTTACTCTCAAAATATTCAGAAAAAAAATAATGATAGACATAGGCATTGTAAATAGATGAATACATAGGTAGGAAGAATGATAAAGGGGAAGAAAGGTAAACATTTGGTGAATCAAGGTGAGGTATATATGGAAATTCTTTGTATTCTTACTATAACTTTTCTGTAATTTTTCTGGTTTCATTACAACAGAGATTCCTATTTAACAGGTCATAATTCTGACATCTAGTCTAAAGGAGAAATTTGAGAGCCTGGGTGGCTCAGTCAGTTAAGTGTCCTGACTTCGGTTCAGGTCATGATCTCATGGTTCGTGGGTTCGACGCCACATCAGTCTGCGTGCAGAGCCTGCTTGGGATACTCTCTCTCTCTCTCTCTCTCTCTCTCTCCTCCTCACCCAGTTGTGCCTATTCATGCATGTGTTCTCTCTCTCTCTCTCAAAAATAAGTAAATAAATAAACATTAAAAGTGAAATTTGAGAGATAATTTTTTTTTTTTGAGAGATAGCCAACACAAGTAGAAGAGTAGCAGAGAACAAGGGGAGGGAGAGAGGATCTTAAGCAGGCTCCACACTCAACACAGAGCTAGACTGGTGGGGGAGGGCAGGGGAGAGGGGAAGTTGGGGCATCCTCCATCTCAGAAACCAGGAGCTCGTGACTGGAGCTGAAATCAAGAGTCTGTCGCTTAACTGACTGAGCCACCCAGGCGCCCTTGAGAAATGAACTTTTCTATGTATTTAAATTTCAAAATACAAGGCTATTTGAAAATGTGTTTTTTTTTGACTTATAAATATAACAAATTTGTTCACATGAAGTAAATTACTAACTGTATGGTATCTTTATTTTCAGTTTTCCATGGATTTAGGCATTTTCCATAAATAAGCTTCACGAATGAAGCCATCTGTGTAACGCCACTTGCCTAAGCGACCCCAAAATAATAAGGCAAAACAGTGTCAACAACATTCTAAACAAAAATCATGTTATTTAATAAATATTTATAACTGGTACTCTTCTAGACTCTTGAAATAAAGCATTATAGAACCAAATATTTACAGCCATGGAGGTTACACTTTAGTTAGGATTGATATGCAATAATGATTTTGAAAAGATTAAAAATGTTACATGTATGCTACCATGGAGATAAGAGTGACAGAAGGGCTTAGTGGAAAGTTGATATTTTAATAAAATCTGAAGGAGAGAGAGGGTCAGCCTGCATCTAACGTGGCTCTCCTATATTTTTTCCCGCACTTTCAGAATGCTTTGCTTTGATTGATTGAAGGCCATGAATTAACATCTGTTAAATATTTGGGATATCATTCCTAAGTCGACATCCATTGTTTTCCCAGCAAATTGGTCATCCTTTTTTTCAATCTGAGACCAGAAACCTTTCTTTCTGAATCCTAATCCATGTTTCTGAGCCCAAAAATGATGAACCCAGACAAAGCCTGGCTAATCACAGGCCTTCCCAGAGATTTTAACCAAAGTTCTGAGGGAAGGTTCTCAGTGCCCTTCTATCAGAAAAATGGGGATAATTCAGAGCACAATAACTCCTGGCAGGTTTATACATTTTTACATTATATACCTGCTTCTTTTTTGTGTGCCCTGGTTGAAGTTGTATTTATGGAACGCGTAAAAAATAATTTTAAATAACACAATCAATTATGTACCAGACATTGTGGTAGGATATATAAAGTAAACACTGTCAGGATATCTCAAAACTATTCCACAGGAACCTGATTTAATCACAAATCTAAAGCAGAGAGCATTCACTATCACATAAACAATCCTGTTTAATCCTTGTAAAACTCGCATGTGGCTTTTTTCCACTCAGTAACTTCCCAAATGCATACAGACAATTAATTTGCAGAATCATGATTCAACCTGAGATTCCAAAGCTAAACTATCAAAGTTATGATATTAATGACTCCTAGGTTGTCAAAATTTGGAAGAAAATTTATTGTTTATTTTTTTTTAATTCTACAAATATCTATTCTCGTCTCAAAGAAGAAAAAAAAGTAATAGTAAAGATACAATGCTGTAACCATTCAGAAAAAGTGGAAGTTGGCATTTGGGCCACTTTATAGATATTATAGGGAGAAAAGAAATGGGGACTATATTCTACTTGTTATTTGCTCTTATTGACCCTGTGTGACTCTTCCCCTTTCCTTCCAATAAGATTTCTGTATATTTTTTAAAATCTTAATACAAACATAGCAGGGAATTTGTTCCCAAAGTTAACTTCTTGCCCCATATAAAATATGTACAAAAGTTCCATTAAAAGTTGTACAAAACTTTGGAATGTGACAGGTATTAAACATACTGTCAACTTTAACATGTAATGGTATTCTTCTAGCTCAATAATATGGACAGAATTTTTCTTCAATTTATAGAAAACAAAGAGATTAGTGTTCATATGTTTAAAAAATGATTACTCAAGGCAATTTAGCTGACAAGTGACAGAACCAGAACCATAATCCAAATATTCTAATCCTTAGTGTTATATTCTCTCTACCTTAATGCATGCAAATGTATAAAATTAAAGTCTTGTGAATTAGCTATCATTTTTTAAAATCTGCTGTTTATTAGCTGTTTAGTCCTCCAGGAATTAGCTCTGAGCAATAGGCATAGGAAAGATTAGTTGTCTGTTTCAAAGAACAGAAACTAAGACCAGCCCAAATATAGAATTTACTGAAAAGACAATGGGAAGATCACAGGAAAGAAGGCAGGTGTGACTTTGGTGATGTAGAACTGGGATTGAGTGTGTTATCAGGATGTCAGGTGGTAACTCTGTCTGCCCTTTTTCACTTGCTCTCAGAAGAAACACTCTTTCTTACTTGAGTCTCCAATATGTGGATCTGACTTTTCTATTGATTCATAATCTGTGTTTGTCCTTAATTTTACTTAGGTCTATTATGGTGCTGCTTCAGACCTTGAATCTAAATGTAACTCTAGCTCCAGAGCCTAGAGTATGTGTCTCTGAGTTCAATTAAAAAACAAAATGAAATATAATAATAATAATAATAATAATAATAATAATAGATTAGTCTGTTTCTTAGCCAACCTCTTTTTTGTAATGTTTATTTATTCTTGAGAGAAAGAGAGAGAAACATAGGCACACATGGGAAGGGCAGAGAAGGGAGACAGAGGAAGCAGGCACAGAGCCCAATGTGGGCCTCAAACCCATGAACTGTGAGATCATGACTTGAGCCAAAGCCAGACGCTTAACTGACTGAGATATCTATCTAGGCACCCCCCCAATCTGACTCTGTTTAGCTCAAATACATACTCTGGTCAAACCTAATATGGCCAGAAGGATGGGTCCAATAATACAAATATGGGTGTCCCAGCATATTTATTATAAAGAATTTGCTCAGAGACAGTTTTGTGAAGGATTATGAAATTTTGCTAGAGTTGAGAAAAATTTACTCTAGACTTTTATTTTCCCTAAGAGGATACATTATCCACATACCTACTTGAACTCTTCTCTTCACTTTTGCCTCAGTAGACACAGGCAATATTTCAAGGCTTCCAGATGAAGGGGTTCAGAAAATGCTCAGTAAATGTGTTCTTCTGGATAAGGTCAAACTATTTTGCACCTAAGGAATTTCTAATAAAATCAATAGCTAGAATAAAATTTTACAGAAGCAAAACATGTGAACCATGACTGACAAAAGTGTGTGAGGTGTAACTGACAAAAACATTAGTCAGGATTTCTCGGGAACAAATCAGCAAAGTCTGGGCAAAACTACTATGGTTACGGTAGATTTAAACATATAGATCATTCAGAAATGACTAGCAACTTTTGAATATCATGGATTTTGAGAATGACTTTCTTTGTATTTGCTTACCATTTCATTTCAAAATAAAAACAGACTTACTGAACATTGAAAAATAGGATTCCTATATACACTTCAGACCCAGGTTCCCCAAATGTGAATGGCTTACCACTTAACATATATATAGTCTATGAAACTTTCTGAGCCATTTGATAATAAATGACAGACATGACTCCTTCTGCCCCTAAATAATTTCCTAAAAACAAGGACTTTCTTACATAGCCATATAACCACAGTATGATTATAAAAATCAGGAAGTTACCAGTGACATAAAAAAATTACCTGATCCCTAGATCCTATTCAAGTTTCAATAATTTCTCCAATAATGCCATTTATCTGGTCAACGATCCAATCCAATCACATGTTGAATTTAGCTGTGATGCTTTTTAATCTCCTTTAATTTGGATCAGGTCTTTACTCTGTCTTTCATGACCTTGACACTTGTAAGGAGTACAGAACGTGTCTCAGTTTAGATTTGTCTGGTATTTCCTCATGGTTCTATTCATATTTTGTACTTTGATGGCATGTCACAAAAGTGATTGTGTATTCTTCTCAGTGTATCATATCAGGAAACACGTGATGTTTATTTTTCCCATTGCTAACAATATGAAATTGATCACTTGGTGATGGTGGCGTCTGTAAGATTCCTCTACTACACACTTACTATATTTCCTTGGTAATCCATAAGTATATTGTGGGGAAATATTTTGAGACAAAATCTAGTTTCTTTTCAAGCTTTCATCTCCTAATTAATATCAAGCACCCATTAATTTTTTTTTTTTCAACGTTTATTTATTTTTGGGACAGAGAGAGACAGAGCATGAACGGGGGAGGGGCAGAGAGAGAGGGAGACACAGAATCGGAAACAGGCTCCAGGCTCTGAGCCATCAGCCCAGAGCCCGACGCGGGGCTCGAACTCACGGACCGCGAGATCGTGACCTGGCTGAAGTCGGACGCTTAACCGACTGCGCCACCCAGGCGCCCCTCAAGCACCCATTAATGTGAATCAGTCATTGTTCTGACAGTCACCAACAGTGATGATGCAGATTAATTAGTTCAGCCAGAACATGCTTTAAATGTCCTGGACTAGTCCTAAAACCAAGCAGAATAAATATTCTCAATTTAAAATAATCAATTCAGAATTTTGTTTCTAAGGCAATTCTGCTTTCTCAGTTATATATACTACTCTAGCAATTCAAGCAAGTTTTCAGGGAGGGATTAAAATGAACACAGGTGATGAAAGTTGTATCTGCAGTGCTTTTGCATACTTCCTGCATCTATTCAGCAATCTGAAAGATCAATGCATTTGCATTTTCTTTAAACTCCATGATATTGTTTTGGTTTTGGTTTAATCGTGGGATATTTTGCTCATTCCTCTATTCCACCCCTCCCCCCCACCCGGCAGTTCTCTTTGTCCAAGTACCAATTCAGGTGTTACATTTTATCCATTTATTCAACAATGCCACACCAAGAAATGCTACAATCACAATTCTGAATATGGCAGAAACTTGTTTAATTTGACTGATCACTTTTCCCTGTAAAACACTGTGGCTCTTACCTTTTCGAGCCCAGTCTTTGCATTTGGTCTGAGATTGCCTTCACAAGGGCTTCTTTCTCTCATTTATATTTATATATAAGCAAATGCTTTAAACAAACTCCCTGACTTATTCTTTGAGGTTAACCTGAAGTGCTCATTCTCTACAGCACAGTTCATCTAAATCAGGTTTTCCCTAATCCAGTAGTAGTAAATTCCTCTTAACCTTGTTATGTCCTTGAGTCTTTATATTTCTTTTATCAGTAATATGTCAGAATCTGAGAAAACAGATGTCAATAATATTTTAAAACCAAGACACGGAAACATTTATTTTAAAATATTGACTATCTGAGAATAAAGCTATGATTTAAAGAGATATATGCTATTTTATACCATAGTTTTTTTCACCCCCTATGCCTATCTCTCTAGCACCACAATCCCTGTTTATAAAGGTCATCTACAAGATACCAAAACATATGGTAACCTGCTATAGTCAGCATGTTCCTGATTGATCTAGGCTTGGTGTAGGGTAGTTGGGGGCATGAAGGGTGGTCTCTCAATCTTGCGAAAGCTCTGAACGGAGCCAAGGCTGGAATACATATAGAACAGCCATAATCTGGCTAAGCAAGCAGGGACTTAGACATTAGTGTATTGGGTATTTTAAATATACTCATTGCTAAGTTTCACTGAAGAAATGAGAAATGAGTGGTTTATCCTCACCGTATATTAATAAACTATTGCTTGTAAGGATATAAAGCATAATGACCTCCTTTGGTGTTCCTTGTGTTAGTCTGTTGAAAACTGAAACAAAAAAAAACTGTACAAAATTGAACATAGGGTGGACTGATAAGTATTCTTATCTGGCTTAACAAAATCTTGTTATCCTTTATTTATGTATCCCATATATTTTTGAAATATAACTGGTTCATTAAAATCTGAAATGATTGGGATAAGCAACACAGGTATTTTAGTAAAAAAGCTTCCTGAAAATTGACTACTTGTGAACAAAATAATTAGATTTCATTGACTTACGCTTTCAGGGTATAATGAGAAAAGATGTGTCTTGGGAAAAAAATATATATCAGTACCTATCTTATCACAGCAGAACGAAGCAGCTTTCTATATCTGGGGCTTTACTGTTTCCTTGAAAATAAATAGACCCTTACTGTTTAAGAAAACCAAATAATAATAATAAAGAGTAGAAAATTTTTGCCTTTGATATAAAAATGTAGAAAATCCCATATACAGTGATCAAATCCTAGAACTATAGATGCTCAACACTCTGTCCTGGTGGGACAAATCAAAAGTTTTCTAGTCTTTGCTGAATAAGCTAATATGATCACATTCTTGCACTGTTTTTGGTCTGCTCTTTATAAGTCTGCACACATAAATCCAAAAAAACTGAAGAGAAGAATCAATCCCTAGCACTCCAGTACTCCAATTATCACTCACTGATGCATTTGTCTTTAAAAGAGTTCCACATTCGGAATGCATAATTTGAATTATCATGGCATGGAAATATGGTTCAGAGAGTCAAGGAAGAAGAAAACCAAAACCCAAACCATAAAATTTTATCCTGACACTACATTTTCGAATAACTATAGGCTATGAAATGAGCTTAGATATGAAACCCCACACAATGAGGAAAGGCAACATACTAAACCAAAATAGGCTGATATCAAACAGATATAGTATGTGTTACAAGATGTGACAATTAATCATAACTTTCTGGTTGTCGTGTCTAAAGAAAATCTTTAGCAAGCACCATCGACTTCCAGACTTTTTAAACATTCCTCAAACTGCTAAATTTGACAAACTGCTAAATTGTACTCTGCTGACCGAGTACAGTAAATAACCCAAAGCATGGAATGTATCATTGGAGGACCTACTGTTGATGAAATCATCGTGATTTTTATAGCTTAGCTCACTTTTACAAGCAGAAGTGCTGCAAGGGTCAAAGCCCTGTTTCGTGTCATATGGCAATTGAACAAAGCTGAACACCCACCATGAGACACTGAGGTGGCCAGCTGGCATGGTGGCGGCCTTGCAATATTGTTTTGCCCACCCACACAGTGTGTTTTAAGCCAGTAAATAAAGAACACAACAGTAGTTTTATAAAATTACCAACCATAAACAATTAACGCATTAGATAAAAGAATTGATAATAAGAAAGGAGAAAGAAACTGCACATGAACCTTAAATATACTGGAGGAATGAGACCTTTCCAAATGCAATGAACAGGGCAGAAAAAATAATCTCTTAAAATGCTATATGAGACAATACAGTCTGCTACTTTCAAGTTTCAGCCAAGAAACTACAGATCAGAACTAGATTTAACTACTAGTTTTAGCCATAATATTAACATGTAATACACTGTAGGTTATACTCAGGACCTTTCTTGGCATTCTAAAAAGCAAGCACTCCATGAAGTAGAACAGGCTATATATTAAGTGGTCTGACATAGAACACCCATGTCAAACTCCAGTTTTGGAATTGAACACAAAACTCTGACATTCTGATAAATGAAAGCTAGTGGGGTAGCTAGTATGATTTAAATAGTTAGAATTGCTCTAGATGACTGCTTCAATTGTTTAAAACAAAATTTTAATTCCGGTTGCAAAAGAGCTTCACCATCTTTTTCTAAATTGATTAACAGATGCACTAGGAATTATTTTTATTCTTTGAATAATGATGCAACTAAACGTTTAAATATTATTTTAACCAAAAGAATAAACATAGGACAAAAGAAAACTTGCTTTAGATTACATCAGGGCTGGGTCAAATATGCCCATATAGAGGCTGTATGCTTTTCATGAATAAAGTTTCTAGATAATTTCACAGGTCAGATATAATAAAAATTATAATTTTTTGTTCTGTTTTGTTTTGTTTTTTACCTAAAGAACTCTGGTGCTCTACAACTTTAAGTTCCATTTAATCTATTGTTCTTTTTTAGCAGCCTCTGTTTGTTTTTCATTCGTGGGGTATCTCACACGCATCTCTGCATGATATTGTTGCTGGATTACTTTGTAAACTATCAGCAAGTTTTTTCAAATAAGCTAGAAACTGTGATTCTTATTGAAGGCATGTGATCACCAAGATAAAAGATAATAGAAAATATTATTTTAAAATGGGCCAGATTGTGCTATAAGAGTAAACTGTTATTGATTCTTTCATCCTTCTGCTTGGAGATTTTGTGGATAGCCATAGGACCCAGTGAAATTTAAGTTTTCAAAACTGCACTTGATCATAATTTTATTTTCTACTATCTTCTTCAGCCCAGCCCCACTTCCTTCAGGACCCCAACTAATCATTTTTGATTTTTTAAAGACCGTAATAATAACCATGCAAAAATAAAAGTTCTGAGGATTAAAAAAGAGGGTGAAGCAAATTTGTTGTCCATTAGCACATTCAATTACAATTAGCATGTTAACATGATTTCTGGTGATCAAATTCTCTTCTAAACACAAATAAAGCCACACCTCCCTTCCAAGTGTGACCTAGTGCTGGATTCCCACAGTTATGATACAAACTTGGAATTTGACTTTGGAGAGAAAAAGGAGAAAGTGAAATGCAATTCTAGGTGATGTGACTTCAGGAAGCAAAGAATAAGTTGAAATGATCAATGTTTGTGAGATTCAGCATGGTCATGCAGAATGAGAACACTGAAAATAAAATGTGGACATCTAAATTTCATTCCAGATTTTTTAGTTACCTAGAAAATTATTTTGGAAAAATTTCTTAACAGGCACACCTCAGAGACACAGCAAGTTCAGTTTCAGACCACCCCAATAAAGTGAATATCTCAATATAGTGAGTCAAAGGAATTGTTTAGTATGCCAGTGCATATAAAAGTAATGTTTACACTATCCTACAGTCTAGTAAGTGTGCAGTAGACTTATGTCTAAAAAAACAATGTACCTACCTTAGTTAAAAAATACTTTATTGCTCAGAAGCTAACTATCACCAGAGCTTTCAAAGAGCAGTAATCTTTGCTGGTAGAGGGTTTTGCCTCAATGTTGATGGCAATGCTAATGGATCACAGCGGTGGTTGCTAAAGGTGAGGGAGGCTGTGGCAAGTTCTTCTTTTTTAAAGTTTTATTTTTATGTAAGTAATCTGTACACTCAACATGGGCTTGAACTCATGACCCTAAGTTCAAGAGTCCCGTGCTCTTCCCACTGAGCCAGCCAACCGCCTCCTGGCAATTTCTTAAAATGAGATAACAAAGTCTGTCACATCAATGAACTCTTCCAGTCATGAACAATTGCTCTGCAGCATGCACGGCTGCTTGATAGCATTTTATCCACAGTAGAACTTCTTTCAAAATTAAAGTCAATCTTCTCAAACCCTGCTACTGCTTTCACAACTATATTAATGTAATAATCTAAGTCCATTATTGCATTTCAACAATCCTCACAGCATCTTTACCAGGGGTAAACTCCATCTCAAGGAACCCCTTTGCTCATCCATAAGAAACAAATTCCTCATCTGTTCAAGTTTTATCATGAGATTTCAACAAGTCAGTCACATCTTCAGGCTTCACTTCGAATTCTACTTCTCTTGCTGTTTCTACCACATCTACAGTTACTTCCTCCACTGAAGGATCGATCCCCTCAAAGTCATCCATGAGGGTTGGAATCAACTTCTTCCAGACTCCTGTGAATGTTGATATTTTCACCTCTTCTCGTGCATCACAAATGTTCTCTATGGCATTTACAATGATGATTCCTTTGCAGAAAGTTTTCCATTTTCCTTCCCTAGTCCATCAAGGAATCACTATCTATGGCAGCGATAGACTTACAAAATGTATTTCTTCAATATTAAGATCAAAATTCTAAATTACCCTTTGATTGATGGGCTACAGAATGGATGTTGCATTAGCAGGCTTGAAAACATTAATATCCTGGTATATATCCATCAGAGCTCTTGGGTGACTAGGTGTATTGTCAGTGAGCAGTCATATTTTGAAAGGATGCTTTTTTTTTCTGAGAAGTAGGTCTCAACAGTGGGCTTAAAAAAATTCTGCAAATTATGTTGTAAATAGATGTGCTGCCATCCAGTCTTTGTTGATCCATTTATAGTACTCAGGCAGAGTACATTTAGCACAAATTCTTAAGGGCCTTAGGATTTTCAACATGGTAACTGAGGCCTGGGTTCAACTTCTCATCACCAGCTGCATTAGCCCCTAACAAGAGTCAGCCACTTCTTTGAAGCTTTGAAGCCAGTAATTGTCTTCTTTCTACCTATGAAAATCCTAGATCACATCTTCTTCCAATGGAAGGTTTCATCTACATTGAAAATCTATTGCTTAGTGTAGTTATCTTCATTAATGATCTTCACTCAATCTCTTAGATAACTTGCTACAACTTCTACATCAGCACTTTTTTTTCCACAGAAGTGCAATCAGAGAACTGTTGTACATTTCTTTAATCACCAATTATCCTTTTTTAAAGTTTATTTATTTATTTTTGAGAGAGAGAGAGAGAGAGAACACGTGAAATAGGGGGAGGGGCGGAAAGAGGGGGAGAAAAAAATCCCAAGCAGGCTCCGAGCTGTCAGCGAGGAACCCAACGCGTGGCTCAATCACATAAACTTTGAGATCATGACCTGAGCTGAATCAAGAGTTGGAAGCTTAACTGACTGAGCCACCCAGGCACCCCCAGAACTGTTGTACTTTTTAAAGCTTCTATGTGGATAACTCAAACATTTTTAAATGACTTAGGAAACAACTGGCACGTCTTTACTAAGCAAGTCCCACTTTCGCTACTTCCTCTGCCCCCACCCTGAATGCTCAGCTGAAAAATATTCGTTCATCTCTCTTGTTTCATATATCTGTCTCACAGCCATCTACCAAAGCTTTTGTTGCGAAAAGACACCATAACAATGAAGTACACAATGCAAAGATAATTAGACATTTCCAGGGTTTGAAATGTATAAAAATAACATAATAATAGGGTTATTAAAAAGGGCACTTTTATGTTATAGAGACAACTACTTTACTTAAATCTCATGAAGCAGCCTCTGTTAACTTCATACTTTCCTTCTGCAGCTTCTTCGCCTCTCTTGGCCTTCACAGAAATGAAGAGAGTTGCTCTGGATTAGGCTTTGGCTTGAGTAAATGTGGCTGGTTTGATCTTCTATCCAAACCACTGAAACTTTCTCCATATCAGCATAAGTCTTTTTTTTTTTTTTTTTTTTTTTTTTTTTTGCTTTTTTATTATTCTTGTGTTCACTGGAGTAGCACTTTTAATTTCTTTCAGGAACTTTTCCCTTGCATTCACAACTTGACTAACTGGTACAACAGGCCTAGGTTTAAGCCTATCTTGGCTTTCAACATGTTTTCCTCAGTAAGCTTAACCATTTCTAGCCTTAGATTTAAAGTGACAGGTGTGAAAATAGTCCTTTTGCTTGAATACTTTAGGGGCCATTGTAGGGTTATTAGTTGGCCTCATTTGAAGATTGTTGTGTCTCAGAGAGGAGGGAGTTCTGAAGAGAGGGAGAAAGATGGGGGAATGACCAGTTGGTAGAGCAGTCAGAACGCATATAACAGTAGGTTCACCATCTGATATATGTGTCATCCAAGGCACCCCCAAAATATTACAATAATAACATCTAAAAGCACTGATTAAGGATCATAACAAACATAATAATAATGAAAAAATTTGAAGTATTGCAAGAATTACCACCATGTGACAGACACAAAGTAAGCAAATGCTGTTAGAAAAATGGTGCCAATAGATCTCCACGACGCAAGGTTGTCACAAACCTTCAAGGTATAAGAAAGAACACAGTATTTGCAAAGAGCAATAAAGCAATGTTCAATAAAACAAAGCATGCCTATACATCACTGGGATGTATTGTCATCTGGAAATATTATATATACAAATAAATACTAAGACATATGAAATTTCTAAATTCAATATCAATAAAATCATGTGGAGTACAGGAGAGGATCCTTATATGAATATCACCAGCCACAGAATTGTTTAGCTAGATTGCATATTTTGTATATATATATATATGTATTTACTTTTAAGTGACTCAGTCAAGGATGTTTTATATTGATGAGATTTAATAGTATTGTTTTAAAACTCTCCTTTTCTCCTACCCCAGTGGAAGCAAAGAGCCCATTTTTTAACTGCATAACATTTGGAACTGGGAATTTTTTTCTTCGTTTTGTGATACATATCCTTAAGTGGTTTAAAACAATCATTAGTTCTGATTTATGCCTTGTATATATAGACAGTAAACTATTCTTTCACTGTAATAGTTTCCAAGATACCAATTTATAAATGACAAAGTATCTAGTTAACAAAAGAAACTGAAGTAATTAATAAGGAAAACTGCTTTCCTGGAAACCCAAATATCTGAACAGCTAACTTTGAATAGAAATAAGCAATTTAAAATTTTATGATAAGACAAATATGTTACTATGACACCACTGAAGGTACATATGTTGAACTGAATTTTTCCCTGGGGAGGAAGAATCTCCTTGAAGAGGGAATCCATCAGCCTAGGACACAGACTGGGAAAGAGGGAAGACAGAAAAAATGTTCTTCTCTACTTAGGGGTAGGAGTTGGGAATGGATCCCATAGTCATTACAGAAAAATCTGTTCCTAAATAAAAATTCTGGTATTCTGCAATCTATGTTTTCTAAATTCCTTCATAGGGTCTTTTTTTCAGAGTACACTTGCAGGAGATTTTCGCCGAGGAAAGAATAGCATCGAAGTATAGGGGATGGTCTCAGGTAGGTGTTTTTATGTTATTGTGAAAGAAATAATCAAAATCTCACAAGTAATTAATCATATGTATGTAAAGGAAGTTATCTGCTCCTTATTTACTTCCTGCTAGTCCCCCAAAATTCATATTGAACTCAAGAGCTAAAATGTTATCGAATAGACTTAAGGATTAATTGCAAGGAAAAAAAAGGTGATATGGATAATTTATAAAGCAATTCATCAAAGAGCAGATAATTATAAGAACATTGATTATAAAAATATTTTTATTATCTGAAAAACTATAATCGCAACTAAATATTGCTCATCTGGTCAACTGAAACAATATGATGAGAGAGAGAGAGAGAGAGAGAGAGAGAGACCATATATACTTGATAATGGGCTACTGGTCAATAGTTTGCATTTTTCCACAATTATAAATGAAAAGTCTTAATTAAAAAAACTAAGTTAAGGAGATACTTAAAAAATATTTTTTAAACCTTCCACAAGTGATTATAAATCTGTTCTTCTTTTTACCTGTTCATTTTTTGTTTAAGCCCTGATTTAGAAAATGCTTATACCTCAAACAATATTTTTTTCATCTTCTCTTGTTTTAAATGTAGTTAGCTGTCCCCTTTGGCATGACACTGTAATCATAGAAGCATGTCAGCTATTAAAGGAAACGACTTCAGGGAATAAAAGTTTAAGACTTTCAAATAAGATGAACATAGTTAACTACCCAATTTGACAGTTTATTTCCAGAATTCTAACCCCATCAGGCTTTTAGTTACAATATTTTTCAAGGAAATAAAATTTACTAAACAAATGAGACAATCCAAATGTTTTATAATTTTAGGAAAAACTTCAAAAAAGTAATGCAAGTGAAATTACTTGTAATAATTATTTTTCAAACTAATAATCATTTTATAAAACTGTCACACTACAGCTTTCTATTATTTTGTACTAATGCATCTTTCAAAATTGCCACAAAAGAAGGCTTCTAAAGATGGTAAGGACAGTGATATTTCTATTAGTGGTGATCACTAACGTGATTTTTCAAATAATAGAAGTTAAAGCATCACTGAAATAACAGTAGCATCTTGCTATAATCTTACTGGGTGACAAATCCCTCAGGAGTCTATAATATACACACAGTCATAAATATTATTAAAATTTGGATAATTCCAAGAACATATCAGTGAGCACTTTACATTTTTATTCATTATGAGTATAGAGTCTAATTAAAATGCTCTGGAATGTATATAACAGAGCATCCTACATTTAGATGACAAGGCCAAACCATTAGACTTTATGCCTCCCACTCACTCAGTCATCTAGGAAGATGTGAGCTTCCCTGGGAAGGAAGAGTCCTTAGGGGATGGCTTATTGCAGCTGAGACCAATCTTGAGGCTGCTGACCCGTAGCGGCTGTCTGGTGACTGTCCTATTTGCCATTAGCCAAAGAGTCCTTCCTTGAATTGGGATTCAGGCAGTAGATTTGCACTTATATTATAAGGGTAGTAACATTAGAGAGTGTAGGAAGTGGTCAGAATCTGGACACAGTCTGAAAGTAAGGCTGGGAGAATTTACTAATGGATTAAATATGTGCGATGAGAAAAGTAGTTGTCAGGAAGATTCCTAGATTCAGTTATTTTTTATGTGAATCAATGCATGAAAAGTGAGCTAGTTTTCTGGAATTAGACAGGGTGGAGAAGCAAAAGTTTTGTTTTGGAGTAAATTAAGTTTGAGCTATGCCTTAAACAACTCATGTGGATGTCAAGTACAGACTTAGGTGTATGAAGTTAGAGAGGAGATTGGGGGTAGGAATAGAAATTCGGACGTCTTAACTGTCATAGGATTGGACAGAGAAGAGGTTTGAGATAAGACAAGAAAGGGTCTCCTGGGTGGCTCAGTGGATTAAGCTGGGACTTTGGCTCAGGTCATGATCTCAGGTTCGGGTTTGTGAGCTTGAACCCCAAATTGGGCACCTTGCTGACAGCTGACAGGAAGGTGGCCCACTTGGGATTCTCTCTCTTTCCCTCTCTCTCTCTCTCTGCTCCTCCCCACTCTCTTTATCTCTCAAATCAAAGCAAAACAAAAACAAAACAAAACAAAATAACAACAACAACAAACACCTTAAAAAAAAAAAAAAGCCGAGAAAGCCAAGAATGAAGCCAACACTTAGAGTTAATCGGATATTTAGATATTTAGATGCTGGAATGATTAGGAGGATCCAGAAAGGAGACTAAAATACTTTCTAGGCAGATGACAGAGAACAAAAGAGGGAGTCAAGTGAGGATGTTTCAGGTTTGGAAGACAGAGACAGAGATGTTCCTAAATCGTGGAATCTGAATTTTTCTCTGTTATGATGAAAAAAAAAAATTTCCCTTGATTAAAAAGCAATACAGTTGACTTTTGAATAGTGCTGTGTTGTTGATGTAAACATGAGATCTCTATAAAAATAAATGACTAACCAATAGCCATTGGCTCTCACAGAGTTGATCTCTAACTGTAAAGATCCTTTTGCAAGTGAACTATAAATTAACTTTGACATAAGGGAGACAGAGTTTAATATATTTAACTGTAATGATTGCCCAGAAAAACATTCCAAATCCAGTCAAATGTATTCTCCTAAATATACAAAAGCTGTGTTCTCTGCATAAGTTTTTACTTGGTCAGTAGCTAATTTTACATGGCTGTCTTGCTTATGAAGGAATTGTTTTGTATTAGCATAACAAAAAATTAGTGTTCCCTTAGGGTTTCCCCTTGTGATTTCCTGTTGTGTTAACTGTATATGTTAACTGAATCTCAAAACAAACTTGTAGATATATTTAGATGATTTTTAAAATAATGAACTATTTTAAAGTTTGCTTACATAAAAGTGAAAATTTACATGAAACTCATTTGAGACACATTAAAAGAAATTAAGCTTTGTTGCAAACATACTAAATTACTAAATAATTGCCCATTCAGCACTTGGGCAAATGTTGTAATGCAGTTTTATCACACTACAAAATTAGTATTATCAATTAGTATTGTCTTAGAGATATTGAAAAGTCACTAGTAGGCTACATTTGGGCCAATAATTTTAAATCTGAAACTAATGTATGACAAAAAATTAATGAAAAATTATTTTGTTCCTTTAAGAAAAAAACCTTCACCTGTGTAGTGTTTATTGTTCATTGATTTCCTTTCCTTTCATGAATATCTTCAAAGATCTAATTGAAGATAATGTATTTTATTTTTTTTCTGTGCTGATATATGGACTTAGTATCTGAAAATTTACTTTTTAAAATTCCCATATAAAATTGGATTTTCTAATTCTTAGTCTTTGTAACATAATATTTATTGAAAAAAGTCTTTGTTATGAGGAACAGCGTTATATGTTAATTACTATATGACCACATGTGCCCTGGAAAAAATTTTCAAATTAAAATATTTATTTAAGTAAACCAAAATTATATTTGGGTACATTCAATCAGACTAACGTTTGTTTCTGGGGGAAATACTTGTTTAAGTTTCAATTTGTTAAAGGTTGTTTCAATCATAGTATTGTTTACTTTTAAGACATTGAGGATAGTATGAAATTTTGTAATTTACAAAGACATATTGCAAGTTAAAATACAGTTTATCCATGAAATAATCTTGGCATGATTGGAATTTATTTTAAATTGTGTAAACGATGAAACCCTGCCATAACTCAGTAAGTAAAGTCCAAAAATTCAACTGTACAAAATGTGGGGTAGCGGTACTGCAAGGTCAACAACAACAAAGAAATACTTTTTTTTGGTTGTCCTTCCAGTGACTATGTGGTAAAAGAAAAAGGGAAAATCTTGTCATTTATTTGTTTTTATTTATTAGCCCAAGTAGGAAAAGGACTGATGTTACAAAGAATACATATTAAGGGCACCTGGGTGGCTCAGTCAGTTAATCATCTGACTCCTGATTTTGGCTCAGGTCAAGATCCCAAGGTCATGACACAGAGTCCAATGTTGGGCTCCCGCTGGGCATGGGGCCTTCTTAAGATTCTCTCCCTCATTCTCTCTCTCTCTCTCTCTCTCTCTCTCTCTCTCTCTCCTCTCCTCCCCCACTCACATGCATATACAGACTCTGTCTCTGTCTCTTTAAAAAAAAATCAAAATGAAAATCCTACACTGAACTGAGGAAGACTGAAATGATCATGAGACAACCATGTAACACTCCTATTGCTCCCATCACCACCAAGAAGAAGTCAGCTTTCACTCATCCTGCCCTTTTTTGAGAATTTGGGCTGGCCAGAGAGTTGGATTTATTCACTCAATACCACAGAATATATATTTTGATAGTGTGGGTGTTTTACTGTAATTTGAAATACCCTCTACTCAATAGTTTTATTTGTTGATACATTCATCACCTTGCTTATTGCCAAGGTTCATTTAGTTGATCTGACTGGCTAGTTGATTATATTTTTTCTTTCCTCATTGCCTTCCAGAGTGTTTGTTTAATTAATGATAATTGTCTTTCCAACTAAAGAATGGCCTTTCCAACAAGAATGTAAATAGGGTAGTTGTACTTCTCTAAGGAAATTTTAAACACATTGTGTGTGTGTTTTTTAATCATTTGTAGAAACTGTAAAACTGTTTTATTAAAGCTGTGTTTTGTTTAAAAATAAATGTTATTTTTTTCACATATATATAAGATAAAGCTCTATCTCAACCCACAATTTATATTTATATTTACTTTTTCTTCAACATATATGGGGCTTATGGTAGCTCATGAAGATACAAATATGAATAATTACAATCTTTTCGCCCAAGGTAATCATAGTCTAGTGGCCATGAAAAACAAAGACAAATTCTAAGTGTGATAAAAGCTATAAAGGAATGCTCACAGGCTTCAGTAGTACTATCAGAAAGCAAGGAGATTTAAAGGAAGAACAAGCCTAAATACAACATTCGAAAAAGTTTTCAAAATTAAAACCTGCATATAATAAATAGATATAATAAAATAGATTTAAGAAATTGATGTTAGTTTTAAAGTTACCAATCATCCAAGAGCAGCAATTCTTTTCAAAGACTGGTAAAAGGGAATTCTTACTACTCTTTCTGAAATGATATTAAGGAGGAGAAGGGAAGAAATCATGAGCAAAAATATTTCCATTACTTTTCTGTGATATATAGGGCTCTAGAATACTTACACTAGGGATTCATAAGACATACAACCTGCAATCTCATAATGAAAAGATGATTGCATTTTATATATTTTTCCCGTAGGGAAGAAAAAAATATTATTTAAAATGAGGTTAGCCAGCAAATACAATTGTTTAATTTCATCATGGGTTTGGATCCCAGGCGAAGCTTTATTGCCATATTAGCAAGCATTAACTTCGGTGTGTTTTTCTACCAAGTCCTTTTAACATTTCTTTGGGGAGATAAAAATAGAGATTATCAGAGTTCTTCTAATGCCTTTATCCATTGTCTCTATAACCAATTCCAAGAGAAAAATACCAAAGACTTTACAATAAACAGTATTGCAGTGCTCTGACATATTACACAATATGAACTAGAAAGCATCACCCTCAGATTGTCTCCATCTTTTGTTGTTATAATTTTACTAGCTTTTAGCAGTTAATACAGCAAACAGAGGTGAATAGGAGTCCCCGAAAAGCTGAGCCTAGAGATAATTCCACTCTGCAGGATTTCCCTAAGTCTCAAAGTTCAAATTCGGGAATTTGCTTGAGGAAAAAACCTTGAGAAAGCATTCAACATGCATTCCTTTGAAATCATTTTGAACACAGTGTTCTTGGATGATCTACATTTGTTGCTGTCTAAGACCTACATTCTTGTTCTAAAAATAATTATTTTATTCTATCTTAATTTGTTCCATATATATTATTAAATTGTACCACACGCCACACAATGTCTCCTCATAAGATTTTAGTAAAGGCTACTGATAAAGCTTTTAAATTATTAAATGAAAAATTCTCAGTTTTCTTAGAAACTTGTCTCTTTATAATACCTAACACTTCATAATTCCTCCTTACAACTCTGTTGCCAATTTCTGTACAATTAACCACCCTCTCCAGGTTCTTCTACCTTCTTGACTTCCCTTTCCCATCGTCTGTTGATTTCCCTCATGAAGTTTTGTGCTTTGACCTCTACTTTTCTTTATGCTTTCTTCCTGAGCCATTTTGTCTGCTTCTTATATTTTCAATCTATTTCAAATATGTCATGCTATCAAATCTATAATCTTTTTTTAGTATCATACACATATTTTATTTTTTTAATAGAACTTATTGTCAAATTGGTTTCTATTCAATACTCAGTGCTCATCCCAACAAGTGCCCTTCTCAGTGCCCATCACCCACTTTCCCCCTTCCCCTCACCCCCCCCCCGGTGAACCCTCAGTTTGTTCTCTGTTTTTCAGAGTTTCTTATGGTTTGCCTCCCTCTCTGTTTGTAACAATTTTTCCCCTTCCCCTACCCCATGGTATTCTGTTAAGTTTCTCTGGATCCACATATGAGTGAAAATATATCTTTCTTTCTCTGACTGACTTGTTTCACTTAGCATAATACCCTCCAGTTCCATCCACATTGCTGCAAATGGCAAGATTTCATTCTTTTGCATTGCCAAATAGTATTCCATTGTATATATAAACCACATCTTCTTTATCTATTTATCAGTTGATGGACATCTATAATCTTAACTAAGACTTCTCCCCTAAAATCTTTAAAACTTCTGTATACCTCAACTGGAATTTCAAATGTTATAGCTTACAACATGAGTTTGAAAAAGATTTCTCTCATTTTCCAACATGATTTGCGGCTTCTTTTGTTTATGTCTTATTTTCATCCTGTATCAATTGAAATATGCTCTCAAGAGATAAAACTAAGAGTATACCATGGAAGAAGAAAGATCTTGTTCCAAAGTGAATGTACTTTGTGCATATTTGACTCAAGCCCAGCCAAACATCATTTATTCTAACCATTAGTCAATAATTAAATTGCCAAAACAATTTTTGGTAGCTATTGTCTTTAAGACAATAATTTTCCAGAATAATTTTCCATTGTGTTTTTTATTGTATATTGAGATAGTGGACTGATATAAACTCTACATATGTTTATTCCCATGCAACTATATTATAAGTATGTTACAAAGGAAATCTTTAAAATGATACAACAGTTTCATTTTTCCTAATGGATTCTTAATGACCTATCATAAGGTAGATGAAATTAATTCACGTATTCAATTTACAACTTGATATTGATGTAAGTTTTCCTACACATGAGTATCTAAAATCACTGATGCATAAATGCAGAGCTAAAAATTACTAATGCATAAACCCAGAGCTATGCCACTGAAACATAGATGCTTTTGAAAGACCTGAAGACTTTCTTTAATAGAGAAAGTTGGGAACATTTTGAACTTCATTGTTTTGTGCCATAGTTTTTAATTATTTTGACTGGTCCAGAATAAATTTTCAGATTCCTTTAAATATGCTAATTATTTGATTACTAATTCTTGTGTCAAAAAACAAAATGTTTGTGTGCTTCTGACTTTAATGAAGTCCTTTGGGTCAACACTGGAAAATTTATTCCCATGGAGTTTGATCTAGGAAAAAAGCATAATCTAATTTCAAAGTTTATTTCTTTATGAAAACCAGTTTTTTTCCAAAGGCAATTAATCTGGAGAAACTAATAGCCATTTTCCTTCTATTAACCTACATCTTTTTTCCTTGAGAGTGGATATTCAGAAATGAGTTAACAGTTATATTTCAAATGTCATCATAGAATGGGATTGACATACAGTGTGTTTATACCATGAGAGTAAAATAATAAACATCACTTAATTCCAATATCTACTGTGAGAAGATACACTATTTCATTATTTATAATTACTATCAATTTAGAACAAATGCAATAAATTAAAAAGGAGATGTTTATTTTAGCTCATAATTGTTAAATAGACACAAATATAGAATAAAATGCAATACAGATTTCATTGAGCAAGAAACCAGAAAAGAATATCCTCAGTTCTTTAGTTTGTCTGTTCTTTAAAAGAATCATTGATGTTGACTATAATATCTTTTTAAAAAATTTTTTTTAACATTTATTTATTTTTGAGACAGGGAGAGACAGAGCATGAACGGGGGAGGGGCAGAGAGAGAGGGAGACACAGAATCGGAAGCAGGCTCCAGGCTCTGAGCCATCAGCCTGGAGCCCGAGGCGGGGCTCAAACTCACTGACCGTGAGATCGTGACCTGAGCTGAAGTCCGACGCTTAACCGACTGAGCCACCCAGGCACCCCTGACTATAATATCTTAAAGAGACATTCAGTAATAGCCCAAAAAGAGTTGGAGAGGTAGTTACTAAAGGATATTTGAATCAGTGATTGTCTAAACAAGAGACATAAATCACAATTCTTTTATTTTTACTGAAGTATAGTTGACATACAATATCCTATGAGTTTCAGTTGTACATCATAGTAAGTCCATATGTTCATATCTTACAAAGTGATCCCCACAATAACTCTAGTTACCATCTGTCACCACACAAAATAATTACCATACTGGTTCTTTTAATAGAGGGGATTTTATATGAAGAATGGTCAACTAGCTATTGAAAAATTGAGACATTAAAAGAGAAACTAAGGTACTGCATTGGAACAACTGTAGGAAGCATCTGCTTGTCTTTTTTTTTTTTTTTTTAATTTTTTTTTCCAACGTTTTTATTTATTTTTTGGGGGACAGAGAGAGAGCATGAACGGGGGAGGGGCAGAGAGAGAGGGAGACACAGAATCGGAAACAGGCTCCAGGCTCCGAGCCATCAGCCCAGAGCCTGACGCGGGGCTCGAACCCACGGACCGCGAGATCGTGACCTGGCTGAAGTCGGACGCTTAACCGACTGCGCCACCCAGGCGCACCAGCATCTGCTTGTCTTGAATAGGACAACAAGAGGAAGATATTTGACGTTTGGAAGAGGAGTCCTTCTAATCTGGACTCCAATGGCCCAGGGGTAATATTTGGTGCTATATTTCAGAGTTTAGAAGAAGGGCTCTAAGGGCTGGTCAGCTCATGCCAGTGTCATTAAAAGGTCACAAGTGCAAGTACTGGAAAAATTCCCAACTACTGCAACTGGAATAAACCTGCCATTGCTGATTTGAAGAACCAAGGCTGTGTGCCATTGGCAGGATTGGGAAGTCTGGACTTCCCAATCTCTCATTAACCCCCGCTGCAGGCAGAGCCTAACAGGAAAGAAGCTGACAGAGCAGAACTGTCGTGTGCAGAGTTCTAGCCTCCATATCACTAGTCACTGTATGGAAGTATGGGTTAAAGGTGAAGAAAACTAGCTTAACATCCAGCACAACTGAACACTATAAAGATGGCAATGTTTTGGAAGTGAATTTTAAAATTGTGAAATCAATTTGAAACTGCAAATTTTGCTGACCTGCTCTCAATCTTAAAGGGGATAGAATACGTGGAAATTTGGAGAATATCCAAAGAAGTTCCTGAGTGCTATTTTTAACTAAGTTATTTTGAAAGATATAATAACTTTGAACCTCAGCAAAGAAAATGAAAAAAAAATATTAGTAAAACTGTAAAAAGGAATAATATTCATACTTGTCTATCCTCCAATGAACACATACAAAGTGTGAAGGTTATGTCTATGATAAAAGATGGCCAAATGGGTTAAAGAAAAGGATAACTTTGCAATCTCACCATCAGAAAGACACAGAGTCAGGTTTCTCAACAACTATATACAATGCATGTGTATGGTCCCTGGGAGAGTATCCCGTGCTTATTTATGTTCATAAAGAGAAACGTTCTGTTAGATAGAACATAAATCAACTATTTATTTCCCCCACAATTCCTTGAAACCTTATCTAAATTTATCCAAAATATATTTGCATTTCATATTAAAATTACAATGTAGAAAGGCAGTCATATTTTCTTATAAGATATGAACATGTCTTTTACACTTCTCCTTCTCTATTTTTTTCAGAAGGCGGACTGTCACAGAATTTTTGACCAGAAATTACAGTCTTTACTTTTGCATGAAAGGAAACTGAAAGAGAGAAAAGATGAGAATTTTTGCAAAGGTTTTCTGTTTCAGAGCTCATCTTCATGCTGAAAGGCTCACAGCTTATATTACATCCATCTCTAATGGTAAGTCACCAGTCTAAAAATACATAACTGTTACTAGTTTGTTCTACTATAACTGTTACCTGTTATGATCTATATATGATCTGTATATGATCTATAGATCTATATATATGATCTATAATACACACACACATATATGTATATACACGCAGAAAATATAAAGGATCTAGATGTACATTTACTTAAATTTATCTCTTCTTGGTGTGTAAAATTATACGTTAATTTATTAAATCATCAAAGATATACATACATTCTTAGTTGCCCAGTAGTGTAAATCTAGAAGAGTCATAAATTTTGATTATAAGCCTTTAAAAAGTGGCTAATATTCTAGTGTCTTCTAAGTTTCCAGAGCTCTTCTAGTTATTGCAGGTACACAGGTGAAGAAATAAATACAAATTCATGCCCTCAGGTAGCTTACATTCTAGTGAGGAGAAATACTCAACAAGTGTATGTCGTATGTCACATGGTGATAAATTTTCTGGTAAGATGTAAAGCAGAAAAGAATTTAGAAACTGTGAATAAGGGGAAAGTTATTACAATCTAGGTTAATAAAGGAAGAAGGCCTCAGTGAGAGAGTACCTTAAATGTACACAGAAGGGAAAAAGAGATAGTGGACATCAACATTATCTAGGAATACCATTCCAAAGGGGAGAGAGTAAGTGCTAAAAATCCTAAAACAGATGAAGCATGGAGTGTTCATGTAACAGCAAGAAGACTGATGGAACGAAGTTAGCAAGGGTAAGAGAAGCAAAACAAGAGGTCATGCGAGTGAGAAGAGTCAGACGATATGGAGACTTGTAGAGACTCGCCTGGCAACTGTAATTCATGTGGGTCATGGCAACAGAAGCACTAGTACTGGCTGTACAACATCAGTTTAAAGCCAAACTTCTTCACATTTCACATTTCTTCCACATAACTAACTCCTTTCATTGATTTTTAAAATATTCATTGATGTCTTCATAGAGCAATTATGGGAGAGAGGACAATCAAAGCTTTTTCTAAGTTTAACCGGAAATGAAGAAGAATAATAGCTCAAGTTAAATGGCTTTTTAGGTTAAATGGAGTGGAAATCACTGCAGCATATGTAAGTTAAGCCAATTGTATCAAGCAATAAATTGCAGAATTATCAGTTAACAATTATCTTTGCATGAAATTATCCTTCATACTTCCTTCTCCTGATCATTTCCTGTCCCCTACTTTCTCTTCTAGAAAATTTCTGTTTTGTAAAAATAGGAAGCAAGTTTTACCCAAGTCAATTTCAGTAAAAGAGAAGGAAGCTTGAATGTGTAACTTATATAAGAAAACGACCATTTGCCCACTTATATTTAAAAAAAAAAAAGATGTATATAAATTAATTACTGAATAAATAAGGGAGAAAGGAGAAATCTCCATTATAGACATTTTTTTACAGAGGTAATTTTAAACCTTTCTTAAAGAACATAGAAGAAGATTTGAATAAATAGAAATATATCATATGTTGAAGAATGGGACAATATTATCACTTATTTCAATATTAATTTAGAGGCAACAAGGTTTTCAACTGGATATTTTGAAAAACTCTAAATCTTGAAATTTCAATGAAAGGCTAAAATTTATGGATATTTAAAACTTAGATAAAGATCAGAGAACTTGACATTGATCTATTATTTATGAAGATGTAAATGCTATTATAATAAGTCATAAAACACTACAGTAGGAACATAAATGTATTAATGGAACAGGTCCAGATTTATATGAAAACTTGGCAATGTTAATATGGAGTGGCAAATTAATAGTGCAAGTACAGTAAACGGGGTTAGGTAAATTAGTTCACACTATAAAAAATGAAATATTTCCTAATACAACATACAAACCAAGAATCAGGGTGGATAAAAGCTTAAGAAGGAAAAGTAAAGTTTTGCAGTACACCTGTTAAAATATTTGCCTTTAAAAAATCTCTAAAAGTACACACTTTTAGAAAGAAAAAGAAAGAAAAGATGGAATTGATTAATTTCTTTTAATAGGCACAAACATTTTAAAGAATTAAAACCAATTTTATAAAATATTTTTGTGAATAATAAAAGAGAGAATACTTCCTAATTGATTTTTTATTCCAATCGTACTTGATACAAAACCATATAAACAATACAAAAACCAAATAGAGTAGACTGATATCTCTACAAAATATATAAAATTTTGTACAAAAGTTCTCAATAAAGTACTAGCAAATCAAATTCAGCATTCCCTGAGAGATTATAGACTATGATCAAGTGAGATTTATTCCAAGTTTAAAAAGCTGGTTCAACATTTGAAAATTAATCAATATAATTAACAGAATAATAAAGAAAAAATAATATAGTCATATTAATGGATACAAAATAAATATTTGACATAATCCAACATTCATTAATGTTAAAAACTGTTACCAAGTTAGGAATGACAAGAACTAGCTCAACTTGATAAAGAGCATCTACAGAAAACTCTTAGCTAACTTCATAATGGTAAAAGATGGAATGCATCCCCTTTAAGATCTGGAATAAGCCAAGGTTATTTGCTCTCACCACTGTTATCAAATCTAGCATCAGAAATTCTAGATCCCAAAGAAGATGGCAGTGTAGGAGGACGCTGGGCTCACCGCGTCCTGCTGAACACTTAGATCCCACCCACATCTGCCTAAATAACCCAGGAAACCACCAGGAGACTAGAAGACTAGCAGAAAGGACTCTCCAGAGCCAAGCGTAGACAAGAGGCCCATGGAAGAGGGTAGGAAGGGCGGAGAAGCGGTGTGCACTACACAGACCGGCGGGAGGGAGCCAGGGTGGTGGAGGAGTTGCCCTCTGGGCAAGGCAGAGACCCCAATGTCTGGCTAGCAAAAGTGGAGGGGCTGGACGGAGTGTGTTCTGACAGCAAGCAGGACTTAACATCTGGAATGTTATAAGTCAACAGCTCTGCTCGGAGAGCAGGAGGGCAAGAGGACAACAGGTGAGAGAGGTATTGAGCCCCGGAAGACAGAGCACAGCTCAGCGGGGAACAAAGGCACTGGCCAGCACCATCTCTCTCACCCATCCCCCCAGCCAAAATCCCAAAGGGAACCAGTTTCTGTCACCGAACTTGCTTGCACTGCGCAAACACCCAACGCTGTGCTTCTGTGGATCCATCCCTCCAACGGGTCTGCCTGCCTCCCTCCCAGTGCTTCAGGGCCCCTCCCGAAAGGGACTACCGACTGCAAAGCTAGCTAAGCCTCCCCCTTCTGCCCCTGTGCACCTTGCGGATGCCCCCAGGCTAATACACCAGATCCCATAGAAGCAGTACCACAAGCCTGGCAGTGTGCAAGTAGCCCAGGCAGGGGCCACACCACTCCACAGTGAGTCCTGGCCCTGGGAGAGGGGAAGATAAGGTACACACCAGTCTGACTGTGGCCCCAGCGGGAGGCTGGGGCAGACATAGGGTCTGACTGCAGCCCTGCCCACCAACACAAGTTACTCCAGACAGCACAGGGGAAGTGCCCTGCAGTTCCACGCCACTCCAGGGACTATCCAAATGATGAAACGGAAGAATTCTCCTCAAAAGAAACTCCAGGAAGTAGCAACAGCTAACGAATTGATCAAAAACGATTTAAGCAATATAACAGAACATGAATTTAAAATAATAGTCATAAAATTAACCACTGGGCTTGAAAAAAGTATAGAGGACAGCAGAGAATCTATTGTGACAGAGATCAAGGGATTAAGAAACAGTCCGGAGGAGCTAAAAAATGCTATAAATGAGGTGCAAAATAAAATAGAGGCGACCACAGCTTGGATTGAAGAGGCAGAGGAGAGAATAGGTGAATTAGAAGATAAAATTATGGAAAAAGAGGAAGCTGAGAAAAAGAGAGATAACAAAAATCCAGGAGTATGAGGGGAGAATTAGAGTACTAAGTGACACAATTAAACGCAATAATATATGCATAATTGAGATTCCAGAGGATGAACAGAGACGGAAAGGTGCTGAAGGTGTTCTTAAAGAAGTCATAGCTGAGAACTTCCCTGATCTGGGGAAGTAAAAAGGCATTGAAACCCAAGAGGCACAGAGAACTCCCTTCAGACGTAACTTGAATCGATCTTCTGCATGACATATCATAGTGAAACTGGCAAAATACAAGGATAAAGAGAAAATTCTGAAAGCAGCTAGGGATAAATATGCTATAACATATAAAGGGAGACTGATAAGACTAGTGATGGATCTATCTACTGAAATTTGCCAGGCCAGAAAGGAATGGCAGGAAATCTTCAATGCAATGAACAGAAAAAATATGCAGCTGAGAATCCTTTATCCAGCAGGTCTGTCATTTAGAATAGAAGGAGAAATAAAGGTCTTCCCAAACAAACGAACAAAAAAATTCATCACTACTAAACAAGCCCTACAAGAGATCCTAAGGGGGATTCTGTGAGTGAAATGTTGCAAGGACCACAAAGTACCAGAGACATCACTACAAGCATGAAACCCACAGACATCACAATGACTCTAAACCCATATCTTTCTATAATAACACTGAATGTAAATGGACTAAATGCTCCAACCAAAAGACATAGGGTATCAGAATGGATACAAAAACAAGACCCATCTATTTGTTGTCTACAAGAGACTCATTTTAGACCTGACGACACCTTCAGATTGAAAGTGAGGGGATGGAGAACTATCTATCATGCTACTGGAAGTCAAAAGAAAGCTGGAGTAGCCATACTTATATCAGACAAACTAGGCCTTAAATTAAAGGCTGTAACAAGAGATGAAGAAGGGCATTATATAATAATTACAGGGTCTATCCATCAGAAAGAGCTAACAACTATAAATGTCTATGCGCCGAATATGGGAGCCCCCAAATATATACAACAATTAATCACAAACATAAGCAATCTTATGGATAAGAATGTGGTAATTGCAGGGGACTTTAATACTCCAATTACAACAATGGATAGATCATCAAGATACAGGATCAATAAAGAAACAAGGGCCCTGAATGATACATTGGATCAGATGGACTTGACAGATATATTTAGAACTCTGCATCCCAAAGCAACAGAATATACTTACTTCTCTAGTGCACATGGAACCTTCTCCAAGATAGATCACATACTGGGTCACAAAACAGCCTTTCATAAGTAAAGAAGAATTGAGATCATACCATGCATACTTTCAGACCACAATGCTATGAAGCTTGAAATCAACCACAGGAACAAGTCTGGAAAACCTCCAAAAGCATGGAGGTTAAATAACACCCTACTCAAGAATGAATGGGTCAACCAGGCAATTAGAGAAGAAATTTAAAAATATATGGAAACAAATGAAAATGAAAATACAATAATCCAAGTTCTTTGGGATGCAGTGAAGGCAGTCCTGAGAGGTAAATACATTGCAATCCAGGCCTATCTCCAGAAACAAGAAAAATCCCAAATACAAAATCTAACAGCACACCTAAAGGAAATAGAAGCAGAATAGCAAAGGCAGCCTAAACCCAGCAGAAGAAGAGAAATAATAAAGATCAGAGCAGAAACAGACAGTATAGAATCTAAAAAAACTGTAGAGCAGATCAATGAAACCAAGAGTTGGTTTTTGGAAAAAATGAACAAAACTGATAAACCTTTAGCCATGCTTCTCAAAAAGAACAGGGAGATGACCCAAATAGATAAAATTATGAATGAAAATGGAATTATTACAACCAATCCCTCAGAAATACAAGCAATTATCAGGAAATACTATGAAAAATTATATGCCAACAAACTGGACAACCTGGAAGAAATGGACAAAGTCCTAAGCACCCACACACTTCCAAAACTCAAACAGGAAGAAATAGAAAACTTGAACAGACCCATAACCAGTGAAGAAATTGAATCAGTTATCAAAAATCTCCCAAAAATAAGAGTCCAGGACCAGATGGCTTCCCAGGGGAGTTCTACCAGACATTTAAAGCAGAGATAAAACCTACCCTTCTCAAGCTATTCCAAAACATAGAAAGGGAAGGAAAACTTCCAGTCTCATTCTATGAAGCCAGCATTACTTTGATTCCTAAACCAGACAGAGACCCAGCAACAAAAGAGAACTACAGGACAATATCCCTGATGAATATGGATGCAAAAATTCTCAGTAAGATACTAGCAAATCGAATTCAACAGCATATAAAAAGAATTATTCACCAAGATCAAGTGGGATTCATTCCTGGGATGCAGGGCTGGTTCAACACTCGCAAATCCATCAATGTGATACATCACATTAATAAAAGAAAAGGTAAGAACCATATGATCCTGTCAATCGATGCAGAAAAAACATTTGACAAAATTCAGCATCCTTTCTTAATAAAAACCCTCGAGAATGTCGGGATAGAAAGAATATACTTAAACATCATAAAAGCCATTTATGAAAAGCCCACAGCTAACATCATCCTCAATGGGGAAAAACTGAGAGCTTTCTCCCTGAGATCAGGAACTTGACAGGAATATCCATTCTCACCACTGTTGTTTAACATAGTGTTGGAAATGCAACCATCAGCAATTGGACAACAAAAGGAAATCAAAGGCATCAAAATTGGCAATGATGAGGTCAAGCTTTCACTTTTTGCAGATGACATGATATTATACGTGGAAAAGTCAAGAGACTCCACCAAAAGTCTGCTAGAACTGATACATGAATTCAGCAAAGTCGCAGGATACAAAATCAATATACAGAAATCAGTTGCATTCTTATACACTAACAATGAAGCAACAGAAAGACAAATAAAGAAACTGATCCCATTCACAATTGCACCAAGAAGCATAAAATACCTAGGAATAAACCTAACCAAAAATGTAAAAGATCTGTATGCTGAAAACTATAGAAAGCTTATGAAGGAAACTGAAGAAGATATAAAGAAATGGAAAAACATTCCATGTTTGTGGATTGGACGAATAAATATCATCAAAATGTCAATACTACCCAAAGCTATCTACACATTCAATGCAATCCCAACCAAACTGCACAAGCATTCTTCTCAAAGCTAGAACAAGGAATCCTAAAATTTGTATGGAACCACAAAAGACCCCGAATAGCCAAAGTAATTTTGAAGAAGACCAAAGCAGGAGGCATCACAATTCCAGACTTTAGCCTCTACTACAAAGCTGTCATCATCAAGACAGCATGGTATTGGCACAAAAACAGACACATAGACCAATGGAATAGAATAGAAACCCCAGAATTAGACCCACAAAAGTATGGCCAACTAATACTTGACAAAGCAGGAAAGAATATCCAATGGAAAAAAAAAGATACTCTCTTTAACAAATGGTGCTGGGAGAACTGGACAGCAACATGCAGAAGGATGAAACTAGACCACTTTCTTACACCTTTCACAAAAATAAACTCAAAATGGATAAAGGACCTGAATGTGAGACAGGAAACCATTAAAACCCTAGAGGAGAAGGCAGGAAAAAACCTCTCTGACCACAGCCGCAGCAATATCTTACTTAACACATCTCCAAAGGCAAGAGAATTAAAAGCAAAAATTAACTATTGGGATCTCATGAAGATAAAAAGCTTTTGCATTGCAAAGGAAACAATCAACAAAACTAAAAGGCAACCAATGGAATGGAAAAAGATATTTGCAAATGACATATCGGACAAAGGGCTAGTATCCAAAATATAAAGAGCTCACCAAACTCCACACCTGAAAAACAAATAATCCAGTGAAGAAATGGGCAGAAAACATTCTCTAGACACTTCTCTAAAGAAGACATCCGGATGACCAACAGGCACATGAGAAGATGCTCAATGTCACTCCTCATTAGGGAAATGCAAATCAAAACCACACTCAGAAGCCACCTCACACCAGTCAGAGTGGCTAAAATGAACAAAACAGGAGACCATAGATGCTGGCAAGGATGTGGAGAAATGGGAACCCTCTTGCACTGTTGGTGGGAATGCAAACTGGTGCAGCTGCTCTGGAAAACAGTGTGGAGGTTCCTCAAAGAATTAAAAATAGATCTATCCTATGACCCAGCAATAGCACTGCTAGGAATTTACCCAAGGGATACAGGAATGGCGATGCCTAAGGGCACTTGTACCCCAATGTTTATAGCAGCACTTTCAACAATAGCCAAATTATGGAAAGAGCCTAAATGTCCATCAACTGAAGAATGGATAAATAAATTGTGGTTTATATACACAATGGAATACTACATGGCAATGAGAAAGAATGAAATATGGACTTTTGTAGCAACGTGGATGGAACTAGAGAGTGTTATGCTAAGTGAAATAAGTCATACAGAGAAAGACAGATACCATATGTTTTCAATCTTATGTGGATCCTGTGAAACTTAACAGAAGACCATGGGGGAGGGGAAGAAAAAAAAAGAGTTTAGAGATGGAGGAAGCCAAAACATAAGAGACTCTTAAAAACTGAGAACAAACTGAGGGTTGATGCGGGGTGGGAGGGTGGGTGATGGGTACTGAGGAGGGCACCTGTTGGAATGAGCACTGGGTGTTGTATGGAAACCAATCTGACAATAAATTTCATATTAAAAAAAAGAGATTCTAAACACTACAATCAGAAAAAAGTAGAAGGAATACAGATTAGAAAGAAAGATATGAAACAGTTCATAGTTGTAGATGATTGTTTATATAGAAAATCCTAATGCAAGGTGCCTGAGTAGCTCAGTCGGTTAAGGGACCTACTTTGGCTCAGGTCATGATATCACTGTTCCTGAGTTTGAGCCCCATGTGTGTCTCTGTTCTGATATCTCAGATCCTGGAGCCTTCTTCAGATCTGTGTCTCCCTCTCTCTCTCTGCCCCTCCCCTGTTTGCACTCTCTCTCTCAAAAAGTAAATAAACATTAAAAAAAATTAGAAAATCCCAAAGAATCTACCAAAACAAAAAACAAAAAACAAAAAACAAAAAACCAACACTCCTGTAACTAATAAGTTAGTTCAGCAATTTTGCAGGATGCAAAGACACATGAGAATCAATCACATTTCTGCATAGAAATAATTAACATGTGGAAACCAAAATTCAGAACATAATACTATTTATAATCATGCCAAAAAAAGTAAAATGCTTAATTATATACCTAACAAAACAAGTACAGAATCTTTACGATGAGGTGTTTTTTTTTTTTCTTTTTTTAATGATGATGAAAGAAATCAAAGAAGAGCAAAATAAGTGGAGAGAAGTATTGGAAGACTCAACCTAGTACAGATGTCACTTCTCCCTAAAATAATTTAAAGCCTTATGTGATTCATATAAAAATCTAGTAAGGCGTTTTTGCTGTTGTTGTTGACATAGACAAATTTATTCTAAAATTTATGTGGAAAGACATAGACTCTAGAATAACTCTAAAACCTTGAAGAATAAACTGGGCGGGGCGGGGGGAGAGTTGTCACTGTACTTGATATGAGGTCTGCTGTATAGGCACTGTAAACAAGACAAATGTAGTAGAAAGATACTGTGGTAGAGGGATAGATACATAGATCACTGAAACAAAATGGAGAATCCTGAAATAGATGCACAAAAATATGTTCAGCTGATTTTTGACAAAGATGCAAAAACAATCCAATGGATAAAGGATAGCCTTTTAAACAAAACGTACTAGAACAAATTCATAGTCCTCTCCCCACTCCTGCATACACTTAAAAAAAAAGTACCTTGATTTAGATTATAATCTTAATTTAAAATATAGTTCAAAGTACAACCGGTATTGGCAAAGATGGGGAGAAAGGAGAGCCCTATTAAACTGTTGGTGGGAATGCAAACTGGTGCAGCCACTCTGGAAAACAGTATGGAGGTTCATCAAAAAGTTAAAAATAGAACTACCCTATAATCCAGCAATTGCAGTTCTAGGTATATACCCAAAGGATACAAAAATACTAATTTGAAGGGATAAGTGGATCCTGATGTTTACAGCAGTATTATCAACAATAGCCAATTTATGGAAAGAGCCCAAATGTCTATCAACTGATGAATGAATAAAGAAGATGTGGTATATATATACAATGAAACATTACTCTGCTATAGAAAAGAAAGAGACCTTGCCATTTGCAAGGACGTGGATGGAATTAAAGAGTGTTATGCTAACTGCAATAAGCCAGTCCGAGGAAGACAATACCATATGATTTCATTCATATGTGGAATTTAAGAAATGAAACAGATGAACATAGGGGAAAAATAAGAAAGAGAGGGAAACCATAAACTGATGAATCACTAAATTCTACTCCTGGAACTAATATTATGCTTTATGTTAACTAACTGGAATTTAAACAGAAACTTAAACAAACAAACAAACAAAAAGACAAATACTACATGATTTCATTCATATGCAGAATTAAGAAACAAAACAAATGAACATAGGAGGGAAAAAAGAGAGAGAGGAAAACCAAGAAACACACTATTAACTACAGAGAACAAACTGATGGTTACCAGAGGGAGGTGGGCAAGGGGATGGATTAAATAGGTGATGGGCATTTAGAAGGGCACTTATTATGGTGAGCACTGATGTGTGGTATGTAAGTGTCGAATTGCTAAATGTTACACCTGAAACTAATATTACCCTGTAGGTTAACTGAAATTTAAATAAAAACTTAGGGGGTAAAGCAAAAAATGCATCTAGATTTAAATGAAAATATAAATTATAAAATTTTCAGAAAAAAAACATAGGAAACAATCTTTTGGTTCTAACGCTAGGCAAAGAGCATGATTCATAATAAGAAAACTAAATAAATTAAAATTTTTTGCTCTGTCAAGGACCCTATTAACATGAAAGAACAAACTTCTAACTGGAAGAAAATATTTGCAAACCTTTTATCAGACAAAACAATAGTATCTAGAATATAAAAATGACTCAAAAATCAATGACAGTAACACACACACACACACACACACACGCACACAAATCCAATGCAATTAGAAAATATGCAAAAGGTAAAAATAGACATTTCACCAAATAGAATGCACAGATGGTAAATAAATACATTAAGAAGTGTTCTAACCCCTAAGAAATTGCAAAGACTAAGCCACAATAACATATCGCTATAAAATTATCAGAATAGCTAAAATTAAAAACAAACAAACATATGTGACAACACCACATGCTGGAAAGAATTTGGAAAAAATACATCAATTTAACAATACTGGTGAATATTGAGAATGTAAAATGACACAGCCACTTGGATAATAGACTGTCAGTTTCTTACAAAAGTAAACACATAATTATCCTACAATCCAGTATTGCATTCATGGGCACTTTTATCCTAAATAAATGAAAATTTATGTTCACACAAAAACTTGTGCATTAATGTTCATAGAATATTTATTTACAGCTAAAACTGGAAATAACCCATATGTTCTTTAATGGGTAAATGGTTATACAGACAGTGGTATACCCATAGGATGGAATACTATTCAGTTATAAATAGGCACCAACTTTTGATATATGCAGCAATTTGGATGTATCTCCTGACCATTATGTTGAGTGAAAAAAATAACCAAAGAAGTTAGCATACTGTTAGATTATATTTATAAAACACTGTCGAAATGACAAAAGTATAGAAATGGAAGCAGATTAACTAGTTCCAGGAGTTGGGAAGGGGAGAGGGTATAGCTATAAAAGGACAACAAAAAGAATTTTTTTGATGGTGAAACTGTTATGTATCTTGACTCTTTCAATATCAATAACCTGGTTATGATTTATGTATAACCTGGAAGATGTTTATACTCCCTAAATTTAAGAAGCACTAATATATAGACTTCGAAAGAAATTACTGCAATAAATAGACATGAGCAATCCATAGAAATATAGGCAAAGTATAAACATAAAATTCATATAAGATAATATTCTAGTGGATAATAAGTACATAGTGAGACATAAAAATTCACTGGTAATCAAATACAAGAGGGCATTACCACCCACCCACCACGTCTGCAAAAATTCAAACCTCAAACACTGTCAAGTGTCTAGAGAGAGATGGGGAAATATAATTCATGATGCATTTGAATTTGATGTGAGAAATACTAGTTAGTATGGACTTCTAGAGAAAAATTTTACAGTACTTAATAAAATTTAACATATATATATATATATATATATATATATATACACACACACACACATACACACACACATATACATCACACACATATACACATACTACAAAATCTAAGACCTAGCAATCCTTCTTTGTACATAACCCAATATAATTTACAGAATATTCCATTGGGGATATGTATAAATATGTTCATCTCAATGTTGTATGTAGTAGGAAGAAGTTTAAAACAATTAGGTATACAGATATAGACAAGTAAGTTGGACAAATATTATTATTATAGAAACAGAGTGTTTCCACTAGCATAATAAAAAAATTTGTGTATCTATCATCTATCTATCTATCATCTATCTAACAAATCAGTGCTACTGATTTACAAGTACACATGCAATTATAATGCTACATATCTAACACATTAAAAGGTTTGAAATCTATAGGATGAGAATTAGGAATGTGGTTAAAAGGAATAAATAATAAAATAAGTGAAAGTGTTATTATTGAAAAATTGAATATTTCATTGATAATATAGTAGCCATTGTGTAGGTCTTTCCCTTCTGCTCCAGAAATGGTGACCAGAGTCCAATATCAAAAACAAACATGTCTTATTTACATGGTATTTTACAGAGACTTACCAATAGCAAAGGCCTGGCCCTTCCCACAGGGCTTATTATATGTTCAGAGATGGCTGAACTAGCTGGACTACTTCCAACCATGACCACAGCAACCACATATCCCTCAATTCACAGCTCCTAAAATATCCAAAAAGACTAGAGTAGAAGAAGACCTCTACCCAGGAGGGACTGTAGTAATTCTTTCCTGATTTGCCCCATATGATGAGATATTTCCACTCCATAAGCCAAATGAATAACGAAAATCCCAAAAATCACTTGTAGAAATTGAGAGAACTGAGATATCTACACTATAAAATCTATAGTATTCTTTTACTTTGACAATTATATTCCAGAGATAGAGATAGAATGGAGTTCAGGACCCACTCAGATAACTTTGGGCCACTCAGTCTGAATCTGCCAGGTTGCTTGGAGAAATAACTCTATGCATTTCTGAACTCAGCATGCTGCATAAAGAAATATCAGGTCTGGAGGCACCTGGGTGGCTCAGTCAGTTAAGCATCCAACTCTTGATTTCAGCTCAAGTCATGATCTGTGGTTCATGGAATTGAACCGTGTTGTGCTCTCTACTAACAGCTCAGAGCCTGCTTGGAATTCTCTCTATTCCTCTCTCTCTTCTCCTTCCCTGCTAACTCTATCTCTCTAAACAAACAAACAAGCAAACAAACAAACAAAGAAATATCAGGCCTATGTCTGTGAAGATGTGGAGATAAGGAAACCCTAGTGCGCTGTCAGTGGGAATATAAATTGGTGCAACCACTGTGGAAAACAGTATGGCTGTTTCTCAAAGAGTTAAAAATAAAAATACTATATGATTCAGTAATTTCACTACCAAGTATTTACCTAAAGAAATGAAAACAGTAATTTGAAAACACACACGCACCCTTATGTTTACTGCAGCATTATTTACAATGGCCAAGATATGGAAGCAACCTAAGTGCCTGTTGATAGATGAATGGATAAAGAAGATGTGGTGTGTATATATATATATATATATATATATATATATATATATATATATACAGTGGAATATTACTGAGCTGTAAAAAAGAATGAGATCTCACCATTTGTTAACACATGGATGGACCTACAGTGTCTTATGCTATGTGAAACAGGTCAGACATAGTAAGACAAATACTGTATGATTTCACTTACGTGTAGAATCTAAAAAACAAAACAAAGGACAAGTAAAAAAGACTCTTAAATATAGAGAACAAACTGATGGTTGCCGGGGGAACTGCTCTGGGGGGATGGGAAAAATAGATAAAGGAGATTAAGAGGTACAAACTCCAGTTACAGTATAAGTAAGTCATGGAGATGAAAAGTACAGCCTAGGGAATATAGTCAATAATATTGTAATAAAGTTGAATAGTGACAGATGGTAGCTATACTTACCTTAATGAGCACTGAGTGAGTGTGTTGAAGTGTCAGATCAATATTTTGTACAACTGATATAACATCATATGTCAATTCTACTTCAATAAAAAAAGAGCAAGTATGAACCCACACATTCAGTTATGTGAAATCCAGAAATGTGCAATGCATAGTCGTGTGGATCATGACTTCTGTCTGATTCTTCTTTTGTTAAAAGAGTTTTCTTTGTAATAATTTCATCCAAAAGAGAATACGTTTAATGTCAAGTTGCCTGGCTGTCAAGTCCCTCAAACAATGCACTCTACAGTTTAAAACAGACGATAGCCCAAGAGGACTATGCTAAGAGACCTTTATCATCAATGTTTCAAAAACAATATCTTTAGAAATTTATATAAAACTTTTGAAAAATATAAGAATTATGTAAATTAGAAATCTATGATCCATATTTGGCACCCTACTGTCTCTTACCCCTCCTATTTGATCTATCACCATACCTTACATGTTTTATAGACCATTTAATGCTTTAAATACATCCACTTCTTGACATATCAACTACCATCATCCTACGCTAAGCTAGCATCTTCTCTAAACATCCCTGTTCTAATTCTCTGTGACTTCCATATTTCATGCTAGCTCTTTCCAGTTAGTTTACTACACTGAAGCCAGAGTGATTATTCAAAAATACAGCTTCTAATCATACTGTCACCCCAGTGCCAAAGGTATTATACAGTATATAGGTTAGAATCAAGAAAAGAGGGGAAAAAACTTCATGTGCCCTACAAGTTTCTGCATATTCTGACTCCTACTAAAAAAGATTAGAAGAATTGCTTATTGATCAAACAAAATTAAATTTATTAGGTATACTGAAATTTGACAGGGAAATATCACCCTAATAGAGTCTTAGTAATATCTCAGAAGAAGGCCAGGGGAGAATACTTATGAAGTTTTGGAATCTGGACTCAAGTGGTATAAAGGGAATCTTTGGAGACAGAGGACTTATTAAAATTGGACACATTCTGTGTCATAATAGTAGCTTAGGTTTTAGTGACACAGCTTAGAAGTGAGTTTTAAGTAAATTGTTGTTTGATAAATGAGCTGGTTGTCTAAGGAAAGCAATGCATTCTCCTGATCAATGAACTATTGCCCAGATTAGTTTGTTCAGATAGATTGTTCTGTTGGAATTTACCAAAGGAATGAGAGAAGTATTTATTGGTTTATAGCCTATTTTCCAGAACAAGAATTTTTTGAAAGTAATAGGGAAGTCTTGTTGACTCAGGTGGCCTCAGTTCTAGGTACTTGATAGTTAAACTATGTGGAGGGGGAAGGTCTCGGTTCTCATTCTTCAGTTACAATTTACACTAAGTTTTCTCTTTTTCCTCCAGCCACGATCTTTGCATACAATCAGGGACATGTATATACCATGGTATGCATTTCTTTCTAAATAGAATGCTTTTCCTTTCCCCTTTTTACATCTTAAACTCCTGTTTCTTCTTCATAGCTCAGTAATTACTTACCGAAGTCTTTCTTGACACTTCTGACTTGATTGAACCAGTCTATTTTGTGCTCTCATAGTTTCATGAATTTCTGGTTTGTAGCACCGGTATAATTTTATTTTGTTTGTTTGAATCTTTGGTTAAAGGATAGCTCTTCCACTAGACTAAGATTGAAGAGGCATATTTTATTTTGGTTTGGCTCACTCATAGATGCTGAGTATCTGTTACACTATCAGTCACATATTAGTTACTCAAATATTTGGATGAATGCAAAACATTCCTCTACCTAAACACTTCTGAATTTACCTTCTACAAAAATTCATATCCATATCTAATCTCTTGGGCCATGTAATTATCACCAGGAGTCTTTAACTTATCACTGGAGAGAAGATTCTATGGAGTAAAGAAGTACTTTTTGCACTAAGCTGGGTGGGGACTAAAAATGATATAATTTAAATGTTTAAAGAGAATGTCATTTTTTTTAAATCCAAAATTGCTGAATTGGGAGTTATCATAATGAAATATGTTAACCAAGCTGATTTATGATAACAAGGATTATTCAAAACATTTTATTATATAAGAAAAAACTTTTCAAAACAGGGAAATTTTTCTCACTTTTCACTTCACAGTATTTTCTCAGAAGGATATTATGTAACTGAATGTAAATATGGAAATCCAAGTTTAGCATCTGTGAACAATAAGAAAATGATTTATTCATTATAATCAGAGATGCTAAAAAATTAAATACAAGACCAATATTTTAAAAGCATGCATTTCATTTTTTTGTTCCTTTTTCTCAAATTCAGTTTACTTATATGTCATGGGAGAAACTCATGTACTGAGTATACAAGCATACACACACATACACAAATACACTCTGAAAATATATGAGTGAAAACAATAAAATATTAAATAATTTTTAAAATAAACCAAATAAATCATTTCTCAGTTCCAGCAGGAGGTCACAGGCTAAACTTAAGTGAACTGAAATTACATAACATTTATTAAGAATCTACTAAGGCCTAGCCCTAAGCTTAGCATTGTAGATATAAAAACAGAGCATGAAAAAGATAAAGCTCTTCCACTTGGCCTTATATAAATGTATTTCATTTGGCAGGTTATTTATTCATCTTCTTTGTTTATAACCTGTTAGGAATGAGACTTTATCTCTAAAGTAAGCACAATACATATGCAGATGACCATGACTGATATACTAATAAAATAGATTTATGAAAGATTTGGATACTAAGGGAAAAATAAAGAAGATGAAATACAAAAGAGCCTAAGAATATATTATAACACATTTGATATGCAACTTCTTTGAATGTAGTCTTTTAAGAAAAAAACTTCACTCCCAGGTCTTAAAATACTGCTCATAGGAATGTGCTGCTTTTGAGCACTTAATTCATATAATTAAAGAAGCAGAGTACACAAGTAAAGTTGCAATAAGAGTGAATTGACATGACAAAATGGTAAGTATGAATCTCATAATTTTGGAAACCATTCCCATCAAAAACAAAAACAAAACAAAACAAAAAACAAAAACACGTGTACCAAAATTGGGATACATTTCTTCATGGAACCCTGTCATTTCTGCACATCTTGTGAGAAGAAGCACTAACAGTACTTTATTTTACATGATCATATCAAGGATATTTGTAGAAGGAACAGCCCTTAATAATGTCTCCTTCCAAAGAAACAAAAACAAAAAAATAATAATACTGTCTCCTTCCAGATCAGAGGGCAGGATGCTCACTGCGCATTATAAAAGTTGGAGTTCCCTTAACTCAAGGTTTCTCTCCCTTAAGGCAGCCCACTGCACATGCAGATACCCATCTGGGTTCCTCTGCACATAACCGATGTTATGTAAGGGCAAGGAAACTGATGCAAATTTGTAGATGTTTATGTTGCTTCTTGTGCTTTGAACCAGAAATCTTGTGTCTTCTAGTAGCATTCATAAAACTTGTTAGCTTGCAAGTAGGATGTCACCTCAGATCCTTTAAAGTCCTGGACAGTTGTTTTAGACAGTTTACACAGCTATAACAAAAATAACACAAATTGAATGGTTTAAACAACATTTATTTCTTACATTCTGGAGCTTCAGAAGTCCAAGATCAAAGTGCCAGCAGATCCCTTATCACCAGATAGTGAAGACCTGCTTCCTGGTCCATACACAGTCATCTTCTCTGTGTCCTCACATGGTGAAAGAAGTGAGAGAGCTCTCTGGGGTCCCTCTTATAAGGGTACTAATCCCATTCATGAAGGCTCCATCCTCATGACTTAATCACCTCCCAAATCCCCCCTCACTATACTGTCACATGGGGTTTTGGATTTCAACTTATACATTTTAGAGGGACACAAACATTTAGTCCATAAAAACAGTTTTGGCAATGAGGATTGGATGTTACCCTTCAAGCAGAGGGTTCCCTTGCCAGCCTGGTGGTCACCCTGTTGTAACAGTCAATACTAAGACTCATTCTAGGTAGCCAGAAGTTTCCTCTCCTTTTCAGACAATAAAAAGGAGGCTCTTGTTCTACCCATTAAGATGAACCCTTGTATAAATTTAAGAGATATTATCATGACAAGGGGGTAGTTAATATCCTGGATAAAGATGGACTCCTTTAAAAAGTATTATCATATGAGTCAGTGAAGGCTGAGTCAGCCAGTCAGTGGGTTCAAGGCTTATGGCCCCAGAGAGAAAATAATGTGACTTCAGATGTTACTTCAAATAATTCCAAAAGCTGAAATAGATGGTGTCAATAATAATGACCTTATCACCTGATACAGGGTTTGGGAGGACCAAAAACACTGAAGGTTTGAGCTGTCAGCACCATCCTGACTGTGCAAAAACTTAGAAGTAAATTCATCTGGATTATTATTAATTTGACTTATAATGAGAGTCATTCACTTCCTCCATACCCCCAATCTCCACTTCTTCTCCACCATGAACCCAGTTACCTTAAGATAAAAAAGGATTAGGTATCACAGCAAGGTCTCCTTTTCTTCAAAGTATACTGAAGTCTATGGACACCCAAGAAGTATGTTGAAGACTTTTGGGGAGATGGAGAATTCCCATTTTGATGGCTCTATCCATTGTGGAGAATAGATGCATGATTTTAGCTCATGGAGTTTGGGAAGACCACTAGCAGGGTAGCAAAGTCAACATGATTATATAGGTAGGAGCTGATAAGATCCTATTGGGCTAATTCAGTCTACTGTCATTGCTTCTACATCTGAATATATTGTAAGAAATGATACACTATATGATTATACTTCTATATCACATAAATACCAGACAGGATTCTCCTGACAGAGAAAATCCACCAATAGAGAAGTAATAATGCAACAAACTCTAACCTCTCTTGCCATTTGCCACCAGTTGGTAGATAAAGATTTAATGTGACTGCCTCTACCTTCTGATGCCTACAGTTTTCACTATTTAGCTGATGTTCTCTCAGTCATCTTCTGAATTGTCTTGGCAAGTCAGAACATCAATGATCCTAATCATAAATGTTATCAAATCTTTGCCAGCAAGAAAGACAGATGAACACTGACATAATTCAGATGGCTGCTCACCAAGTAGAGTTTCAAGGGACTATGTAGATAGATTCATAATGCTTAATTCTTCTGGAAGTCAAAGAAATTGGACAACTGCCTGACCAAGAAAAAGAAAACTTAGCATCTTAATGGAGTTTTGGGATATTAGAGATAACATATGTCTCAATAACTCATTCTTCTTGATCTTTTATATTGGCTGATCTACAAAGAAACACCCTTTTAGTGGCCCAAACTAATATTCTGTCTGGAACCCATCCACCTAGCTGTGGCATGATCTCTATCTTTGTGGTGCCCCGATATAAATGATTTTTTTGGACTACAAGTCTCTGACTGATGGCCTTGCTGATTGAAATCTACAACAAGGAGACAGTCTACTTCCAAAGACACTCCCTAGGGTTTTGGATTCATTGCTTTCTTCACATCATTGTCAAGTATACTCCTTTTGAAAGCAGCTATAGATTGTTACTAGGATCTTGTCAACATTGAATGCCTGACCAAGGTGGCTTTTTGACTCTCTTGCCTGATATCCTATGATGAAGTAAATCAACTTGTACTCAATAACTAACAAGGTGAAAAGAACCCAAAAGCCTTGCTTGTCCATTAAAAATAGTATATTAAAAAAAATACAACCTGCTTAGCCCCCCCTCTGGGGTCATCTCGACATTACATGAAAAAGTGGCAGTAATCATCTACTCAGCTATCTGGAGCAAAGCTGTAAGCTCATTAGAGCCCTCAGTTAACCTAGACTCCCTTAAATGTTGGGACTAGCTTCAGTGATGATTCAGCTATTCTAAAACCCACTGTTAACACTGGGCCAGTGAGGCTGTTCATCCTTAAAATCAGCTATGTATAGCTAAAAGCAGACAAGGCTACTCTGGTTAGTGGGCAGAACTGAAGGCCTTTCTCATAGCTCTGGTCAATCCTTTGATGAATGTTATAATATTTCACTGACTCTTGGGTTGTTGCCAATGGCCTGGATGTTTCATCTACCACTTTGAAAACTTCAGACTGGCAGATTAAAGACACCCATTTTTGGGACCATGAACTCTATAAAAAAATGTTGGCTGCGTATCAAACCATCTAGGTCACTTAGGCAGATGCTCAGAGTAAGGATTTATTCTGTGGTAAGTCAAACTGGAAGTAAGTTCAAGGCTATATCACTCAAATTGTCACCATTACTGCCTGAACCCATCATTGTAACAGACATGAAACATATTCAGTATTATATCTGGCTACAATGTGAAGGATTCCATGTTTTTCTTTCATTTCTGGACCAGGAGTCTTGGGTCTTCTACCAGCATCCATAGAACTTCAGTAGCTAACTTATTCGCGTCAAAGTAGTATAAAATCTCAGACCTTTGACAACTTTTGACACACATAGATAAGCATTTTTAAAATCTGTTATTTGGCATATTTAATGGTTTTCATATATAATATTTGCATTACGCAAAGTATCTGTATGCATGTGCCTGTGAACGTGTATTCTTTAGTGTTGCAGTTAATAAAATATATTTACAAAATTTCATTGTAAGTGTGCATGAAAGTGGGGACATTTGAACTATTCATAAGAGTAGTTTCCAAGATATGCTTTGTAGAGACAATACTGAATAAAGTGTTAGTTTAAATATTTCCCCAAGTAAAACTCTTTCATAAATAGGTGCTAAGTCTTTAAGATTACTATTATTTAAAAACAAAAATATTTCAGTCACTCAGTATTCATATCAGCAACAAGTAGTATTAGGTTAAAAATTGTTATTATCATATAGATAGTACCTTGTATTGTTGTTTTTATTTTTACATTTCAATATGTTACTTATTTCTAGGAATTATCAATTTAGCAGTTTTATTATCCACTAAATAAATTATTCAAAAAATGTAAGCCTCTATGAAATATTTCAAGTAAATTAGTGAAAACAAAATATTTAATTCCAAGAATGGGTGGTAGGATTTGAAAATCTATGATTTAAGTTATTGTTAATAAGCAAGAGTTTTTCCCAAAATTGTATTTCTTTTTCCATGAGAAAATAGACTTATTAGATCTACTGCCATGCAAGCTAATGCATTACATTCGTCCAGAACAAATGGCAACTGTGGGATCGTTTTCATTGCCACAGAAAACAGATGAGAATTTCAAAGTTAGTTCTTTTGGATTGTTTCCTACATACACAGCACCAGTGGAAAAATCACCCCCATTCTTAAGATTGGAAGGTAAACATTCTCTCAACATTTGCGAAGCTCCTTTATCAGTACACAGAGTCACGGATAAGGGAATAAATGTTTTATAGACATGAATCCTGGTTTCTCCCTGGAAGAGGAAATGAATTGTCCCGCACAATCAGCTATTCTGAGATTCAATGTCAGACAAAGCATTTGATGGAAAAGTTTTACCAATAGGGTTTTATGAGGAGAGAATATCTTTGACTTGTTCTTTAAATGTTTCAAAATCATATTATATTTTGGCCTCTTTTCTCTCTCAGGAGTTGGTTACATGGAAAATTATTTTCATACATTTAGCAATTTCAACGTTGCTAATTGAAAAGTGTTTTGCCACTATTGCCTGTTATTTATTGAGTTGTAGCAACCACCCTGTGAGTTTGGGCAATGTAATGAAATTCCTTTTAGAAAAAATAATAGTATAATAAAACTCTATTTCACTTTGTATGAGAGAGTTGCACAGCACAGTTCGATGCAGAGTTTTCTGAAGGTTTGACTCTACTTTTGTTTTCTGTCTGTATAGAATATGCCAAATAAAATAAAACTATCTCTTTCCTTTCACTTATTATTTTCTCATTTATTTATTAGGCAATTTTAAAAAACAAATTAGAGAGTCTAGAAGTCTTATTCTACCAATGAAGACATCACATTTTCAGGAAAACTTGAAAAATTCCTGGTTATTATACCAAGTTCATATGATTAAACCAAGTACGTGACTTATTCTACCTACAGTTAACCAAAATGGGCATGAAACATTAGGTTATTATTTGAAGATGTTTGATTTTAGTTGTGACTGATATGCTGTTTCTGAGAAAAGTCACAGGAAAGGTTGAAAACACATGACCGACAAAAAGTTTGACTGCTTGAATTCAATCTCTATAATCTCTTCAAACTTGAATACAAGATGCATGAAGGTTTGGCTTTCTCTGTGTATTTAATTATATAAATTGCCTAGAATAGTGCATGGGGTGTAGTAAGTATACAAGTATACAAGCATCTATACTCTGGAGTTTCCAAAACATTAGTTAAAATTGTTATTGATTTTTCCCATTATAATTAATTCCTATTCAAGGTAAAATAAATGTTGACAAAATGGAATGTTTTCCATTTTGAGAAGTCAGAAGTCTGCTGGAAAAATTGTTATTAAAATATATTGATTCTTTTTTTCTTAGATGTATTGGAATTACTATGAGGAATATTACTGTGATGTTTACACCACAAGACCTTCAACCTTTGTTTTCTAAAGAATATAAGCTTAGTAAAGTTTTACAAAATGGAGACCAGTAGAATAATGATCATGCTTCAGGTAGAGAGAACTACAATCCATATAATCAATTAAGAATTTTTTGATCCTAAAATGATTGGTTCCATTCCTGAATACCCAAGTAGCAATAATTGTAACGTTCTCATAATAGTTATTTTCTAAAGAGAAGATCAAAAAGGCCAAAAAAAAAAAAAAGAAAAAAAAAAGGAAAAAAAAAAAAAAAGAACCACTCCCTCTCCTTGAGTTCTGTATCAATTGAAGATTGATATAAAAGTGTGAGGCAGATGGGAGATTGAAACATCATCTTTATTCCTAAATAAAAAATACCTGTGATTCTAGAAGATGTGTCTTATCTGTGGGAAAGTATGTTTCCTCACAACTAGGATAATTACATTAGTTAGTATCCAAACCAGGACACTTTGGAAAGAGAAAGAGAGAAAGAAAGAAAGAAAGAAAGAAAGAAAGAAAGAAAGAAAGAAAGAAAGAAAGAAAGAAAGAAAAAGAAAGAAAGAAAGAAAGAAAGAAGGAAAGAAAGAAAGGAAGAAAACAATGTTAATAATTATATTAAGTATAAATTGAGACCATCCTGACAAGCCGGAGCATATGTTTACACTATTTGTAATGAACCACAGACTTCAACAAATTCACCCATCTTATACCACACTGTACTGAATGATCCCAGGCGTCTCCTGTGGAAGCAAACCCTTTTTGCTTCATGCTGGAAAGAAGAAAATAGCATATATTCTCAGCAGGCAGATTTTCTCCCAAGAAGGAAAGAGTTGAGCCAAGCTCTGTCAGCTTATTCTCCCCAGATTTGCTGTGACAAGCCTGAAATGTTGGAGGGGACTATCCCAGAGGGACAGAAAGATGTCAGGGATATCCTCCCAAAGGCTAACTCTGCTTATGGAAGAAAAACCCAGGAGTGAGTCAGAAGTGTTGCTCTCCTTTCCCTCACAATCTTGTACTACTTTTCTAAACGCCAGTCCTACATTTGGGACAAGTGTACTCAATGCCTCACATGATGTGTGTTTTAACAGAAAAGCAAACAATTCTTAGTTATTGTGTTTCCAAAAACTACTCTTGAAAGGAAGAATGTAAAGTTTATTCTAAAAAGATGTTTTGAAGAATGGATGACCAGTTAGAGACTGTTTTCATAGCCTCTTGCCATGGAGTGGGGAGGAGAAAGAAATTGGTGGAAATAAGAAGCTTAGATATTGATATGTAAGCCTAAGAAAAGTTTTTGTGTCCTACCCTACAGAGCATGATCCTGGGCTGAAGGTTAAAGGAGGAGGCAGAAGAAGAAACCCAAGACAGGTTTATGCATGTGGGCAGATAAGACAGTGAGTTGCTTCTTGAATGAGGGTTTGGTGAATTCCTATGCCTAGTGTTTAAATAGAGTAAAACCACTGCATGTGACATTAGTGAAATAGGTCTAGTATAAGATGCAAAATGGTAAATCATGGAGACTCAGTGGGCTTAAATTTTGCTTGGGAAAATGGAGTGGTGCCAACAGTGGAGAGACCAGATCAGGATACAGATTAAGGTTTGAGTCTTCCATTCCTCCCAAAGATGCTCAACATAATACATAAATCCTTAGAATTTATAGTAATCACAAAGAGAAGGAAGTAAATCCTAAACTGGGATAATGATTATGGTACTTAGAAAATAAAAATAGAGCAGGGAGAGAAATAGAAAAGCATAGAAAAACAAAGTTATATTCATATATATATATATATATATATATATATATATATATGTGTGTGTGTGTGTGTGTGTATAAATTATGCTGACATTTTGCATTTATGGATGCTTAACACTTTTTGAATACTCTTCCCATATCTGAATAATTTGGATAATTCTCTCCAAGAAGAAGCGAAATCTCTCACTTGCCATCTCTCTTGTTCATGCACAGGCATATGACCCCTCATTTGTCAATCAGATGCCCCTGCAAGAGGCTTTCCCTTGAAAGTGAGCACTATTGGGAAGTGGCAGCAATGTGAATAGATATTTCTGGCAGGATGAAGGCAAAAAGATACAGCTTTTGAAGGGCAATACTGTAAGTAATTCTATGTTCAATGCCAGTTATATTATTTGCTAAGACTTCCATAACAAAATACCACTAAATGGCTTAAACGACAGAAATTTGTTGTCTCACTATTCTAGAAGCTAGTAGTCTGAGATCAAAATTTTGAAAGGGTTGGTTCCTTTTGAGGGTTGTTATGGAAACTTTGTTCCAGCCCTGCCGCCACCCCCCCGCCCCGCGCCCCAGCTTCTGGTGTTTGCTGACAATCTTTGGCATTTTTAGGCTTATAAATACATTGCCCCAATCTTTGCCTTCATCTTCACATGACATTATTTCCATGTGCTTTTTGGTGTCCAAACGTCACTTTTTAAGAAGAACACCAGTCACAGTGGATTAAGGGCTGACCCTAATCCATTACGGCTGCATCTTTGATGAATTACATCTGCACGTTACTTTCTGAGGTACTGGGGGTTAGGATTTCAACATATGAGTTTGGGAACACACTTCAACCCACAACACTAATATATTGATATGGGTTATACTATCGGTGTCATAGTGGTAGCAAAATCGGTAATTCTACTACAACCATGCCCCTCCCCAGTGAACTTGAGCTATTATTATTGGCTGTACAGTCTCTAGGCCTGATTCTCCATGTTCCTGCAGAGATCCTCAGGCTGCTTAAATTCTGTTTTTCTCCCTAGATTAAAACCCAACTTATATATTTATAAATTTACAAGTAAATATAACCAGAGATGCACACATACATACACACAGACACACACATACTAATTAAATTGAACATTTTTAATGAAAATATCCAAAGGTAGCTTCATTTTGTAACCTTCTCAGTGTATTATCTAGAAGAGCAGCATGCACTTTACAGGGCTTCAATAAATATTTCTTAATGAATAACTAAATATTTAAGATTTTTGTGTTGGAATCGGTTAATACATGAATAATCCTAGAACACTCATCTATCGGCTAAGATCTGTGATTAAAGGACCAAACCACTTGTTTAGACACACCTTTCTTCCAGATGTTCTTCATTTCTGCAACCAGATTATGAACTTTCCTTTAGAAGGAAGTCAAAGGATATATAGATAATGCTATTATGGTGCCTATCTCCCTGCTTCCTTTCATCAATTTTTACAGTGTAGTAAACATTTCCAGGTATCTTTTCTGGTTCAGTTTCCCCTGACTATTTATTCCACATTTCAATTCTGCTTTTGCTTGATCTGACTAATACTTTCCTGGTTAAAACCTGGGTTAATTTTGCTTATTTCTACACTAGTCTGGTTTTAAATCTTGTCAATCAGTTTATGAATCGGATAATCAAAGGTAGTCTCACTTATATAGCAGGACTGGTGTGCAGTATTAGCCCAAGAAACATTTTTCAGTTACATTAACTGATATAAAACTGTTAAATAAATAATCCATTTGAAATCTGTGTAGTTTATATAAAGCATTAATAAACCTTATGGTATAGTAGAGTTTGGATTTCCATCAGAAATATATTAATTTAAAAAGGGGTTATAACCTAAACACACATTCAATCTATATATCTACCTTGCCAGGATATCAATTAACATTATTAAATGTAATTGAGCTGTAGTCCTTGACATTATGTAAACAGCATCCTATCTAGGAAAAAGTATATTAGGATTCTTTTCAAAATCTTAATACTTCATTACATATATAAAGTCTCTTTTACTAAAGTAATTTTGGATGTGGAAATTTCACACTGAGAAAATAAAGCAGAGAACATGGTAGCCACAAAAAAATCCCCACTTTTGAAAATTTGTTTTTAATAGTAAATAAACAAGGAAGAGAGGCAATTAGAACTAAAGACAGCAAATAAACATAAGGATAAGTCATTTTTGAGCTGGATACCATACAGGAAGTTCAAATGTATTACCTCCTTACTTAGATTGCACATAAATGATAGATATTGGTAATCTGAAATATATCATAGTTTTATAATTTTGGTGGCTATGTTAATTACCCCGGCTTTCCAAATAAACTGAAAATTGAGGCATCTTTTACATTTGAAATGTCAGTCTCCTGGAAGTTCCACCAGGGGGCAAAAGTTTTGAAACAAGAAAATCCATTGTCCTGGTCGGGACTGGGTGAAGTTTAGGAGGATGGAAGAAATATGATACTCTTCATCTGATGCCCCATGGCTGGTACCAAGGCAGGGTCTATATTTTGTTCTATAATGTAAAACCAATTTAAACATTCTGTTAGAGAACATGGTTTAGACATAGTTTTTAAAAAACTATCACACTGTAAAAAAGGAAAGAAAGAAAAAGAGAAAAAAAGAGAGAAAGAGAAAGAAAAAAGAGAGAGAAAGAAAGAGAAAGAAGGAAGGAAGGAAGGAAGGAAGGAAGGAAGGAAGGAAGGAAGGAAGGAAGGAGAAATGTAATCTTAGGGCAGAGCAGAGCTTCTTAAATTTTAGCATGTATCAGAATCACTGGAGGGCTTGTTAAAAAACAGATTGCTGAGCAACGCTCCCTGAGTTTCTAATTAGTCCTGGGACACGGCTAAGGATTTTCAGTCTAACAAGTCTTCAGGTTATAGTGATGATGGTGCTGGCCTGGGGATCCACCATGAGAGCCACTGAGATCAAATAATTACCATCCCTCTGTCCTCAACACCACTGCACATATTCATGTTACCCTTTTGGATCTTGGTAGCATTTGAAATGTCTTCTTAGGTAAAGAAAATAGAATAGAGAAAAATTACTTGGGGTTGAGAATAATCTTTCTAGGAGAGAATTCAAACAAGGGCAATACATTCTGGGGAGTTCTGGCAGTCAGTCTGAAGAGAGAGGAGTCACTTTGTACCAAACAGGGAAGGGTTCTTTCATCTATATATCAGAAATCAAGACTTGGCTGAACTGAGTATGACACAACAGAGCCGATGCGACAGAAGATGCTATGAAATTGCTCAGTCACTCTTCTACCCACTCCAGATGCCAGCCTGAATTTGGCCTTAGTGGTCAGAAAAGGTACCATGCAGGATTAAAGGAAAAGAGCCAATGCCTTTAAGTCCTTGAAAGCTGGCCAGACAGGTCAATCTGTAGTTAAGACTCCAGCTACCTTCAGAGAAGAGAATCTGTATGTAAAATTATCTGTATCTAGACTCCATATTTTATTTGTCTTCATTTTCTCTTTCTTAATGAACATACTCTGGAATATTTGTCCACATTAAGCCAAGATGTCTGAGGAAGGAGAGTATCTTTAGAGGCTAATTGTAGTACCAGCCATAAAATGTTCTGCCAAGAGAAAAAGAGTATTAGTAAGGCTGTGGTATTTCACTCTGGTAAAATTCTGGAACCTGAACAAGGATGACCCCCATTCTTATAGCTCTTTCCACACATGACAATTCAGAGTGAAAATAAACTAGAAAAATTTTTAAAAATCTCATTTTTCAAAGGCAGATTCACATTATACATAAGATACTCATGTTCCTACATAGATTCTTGCAAAAGACTGCAAATAATAAAGAATGCCTATTCTCCATAAAGAATACAGCCAAGATTACAGAATTATTCATGATATAAGTCCTCACATATCAGATTCAAGAAGAGAACCATATTTTAGGCATCATTTTGCATTTTTATATGCATATAAAAAGGGGGGAGCCCTTAAGAATTGCTAAAATAAGGGGCACTTGGGTGGCTCTGTCAGTTAAGTGTCTGACTCTTGATTTCAGCTCAGGTCATGATCTCATGGTTTGTGACTTCGAGTCCCGCCTTGGGCTCTGAGCTCACATCAGGAAGCCTGCTTGGAATTCTGTCTCTCCCTCTCTCTGCCCCTCCCCAACCTCAAAATAAATAAAACATTAAAAAAAAAAAAAGAATGGCTAAAATAGTATTGTGGCATTTTTAAGACTTCAGGTAATTTGAGGAAGAAAATACTTCTTCAGAAACAATTTAAGTCATCATTTGAAGGGTGTTTTTCTACAAAATGAGACTTACGGTAAACGTGCAAAAAAAAAAAAAAAAAGAAATCATGAAAGATAGCTTTGTTAAATGTCAGTGATATGTGTCTGTTATTCTGCTGCCCACAGGCTAATAAACTGCAAGCCAGTTACTTTAGAGACAGGGTTGCTATTAGCTCTCCGTAGAAATTAATGCACTGCAGGGACTTTCTACCCCAAGGAAAAAAAATGCTCTCAAGAATCTGGAGTCATCCAAGCCACCCAGAGTGAGTGTTTTCTGGCACCTAAGGTGTTATGATTGCTATGGTTCTGTCACGTGATGCTGTTTTCTCAAGTAAATGTAGTTTTTTAAATGCCATAAAGAACTCTGACCAAATGCTTCAGCTACAAGCCAAGGCTTTTTTTTTTTTTTCCCTCTCAGCTTTAGGAAGAGAGCATCTGCCATTAAAAATTTTAAAAATAAAATTCTGCTACAGCCTCAAAATTAATTAAAAAAAAAAGGAAGCCAATTGCAACCCTACAGTAATGTTAAGGGATGTAATAAAAATCACAATTAGCAAACAGGTACTAACATTCCTATAGAGTCAATTTTGCCAATAGATTGGTATTGGTGGGCAGGGGGCAAACAAGGAGCAAATAGAGTCTCCCTGTGTATTCTAACTACTACTTCCTGGGCTGGTATGAGAGGGGGTAGAGAACTGGTAAAATGAAGAAAGAAAGATGATTTGGAATAAATTTTTAATTCACTGATTGTTGATATTGCAGCCCTCCAAAGAATAATGTTTTCTAATTATCTGCCTGACGTCAGTTGCAGGCAGGAGGTGGAGACATTGGGGATACAAATCTGTAACATTTTATAAATGTATATAGATAGATGAAAGATAGAGACATATCTGATATATATATACATACATATATATATGCTTATATATATGTGTATATATGTATATATCAACGCCTTATGAATAAATAGATATAGGTTATTTTTTCTAAATGGATGTATATATACTGTTTGTTCTTAGAATGCTAAAGGCAGGATTGATTCCAGAAATAATGCAGGTCAGAATAGAACAAATGTTTGTTTTAAAAGGTATATCTTTTTTATAGGCACTAAAAGATCATAGCAATATTCTTAACAGTATCTTATTTTTGTAACATCACAATTCCCTCAGAGTTCCACAAAAGACTATGCAATATTGAAGTGTGTGCTGACCGAAGTTCAAGGCAGAAAAATAGACACATAGGTTTGTATGTGATTTTAGGTTATTCTGGGTGCCGACTGACCAGAAATAATTTCTATTAGAACAATGTATGGTTTGAATCAATGGTTTAAATTACTTTGATAAAATATCATTCTCTATTAGAATATAATGTTCCAACAAATTTCTAAGCACTCATGGATTACTTCACAACGCTGACAGTTGTATATAAGGTCATGTGGCATGGCACATTTTACATCCTGACAGAGAGAAGCCCTGTGCCCTTCGACTGTAAGCATTAGTACTAAACACTTCAGAGGAAGATGTATGTTATCTACTTTAGTTGACTAACCTGAAGTGAAGCCACTGGAATCAGCCCAGCGTGGTGTGTATGCGTTAGTGAAAGTCTCTTGATAACTTGCTCAGCTTTCAAGCTTCTCCTCCATACAGAAATGATGGTTTGTTATAACTCAGGCTGGAGAAGCAATTCCTGTGGCTTCTCAGAAATCTGATCTTTCTAACTTCAAATCTGGAATAGCTGAACATCTCTGACTGCTGTGCAGTTCTGGGAGGGAGCTGCTGCAGATAGGAAGCCCACAGCTGTGCTTATTTTGGAAGACACACAGTGCAGAGTCCATTGTTGTGCTTAGATTAAAATGCATGGCTGAGATTTCCAAATGCACAATGGATGATGGACCAGATTTGGCTATCTTAAGAGCAGATGGGCATCTGTAAAATGGAATAATTGCAGACAATGTCAGTTAAAACTGAAGTCTGCACCTATGCTTAAACAAGCAATTAAATTGTCCTGGGATGTGCGTCCTACGTGCAGCCTTCATCAACTGATTTGTTGGAAAAATAGTCTCTCTCTCTTTTTTTTTTTTCTAGCTTTCCCATTTATTTGTGAAAAACAAAATGGAAGAAAAGAAGTGGAAAAAAGAAAATGATTTTTGCTCACATGGAAATAAAACCTCTTTTAGCTCAGAAAAAAAATAATTTGGTTTCCTACAAGTTATAACTTTTAAAATGATGCTGTTATTTTCAAGGATAAATGAGCAATTATTTGTTTCATGTGCTGTATCAGTGGAAATCCTAAACACTGAAAACATTATCATTTTGTGTTAAATTTAAACGACAATGACATATTTCCAGTCCCCAGTTCATGTGAATCGTATTTGTATATTTATGTACTGCTTTGAAAGGAAATGTTTAATAAAATAAAATCTTTTTGGAAAGAAAAGCTTTAGGGCTGCTCCATTCGCTATCAGTAATCTGTAATATTCATAACTAGGTAAATAATCTCCACTTATTCTTTTAAATGGAGTCCCCGTGTGGATATGAACAAATAAAGACAATTTATGTATTGTTCTTTAATATATCCTTTCTCTAATGCCTCAGTAAACCATAAACATGTTATTTGTGAAAGAGTCGTTTAATATGAAGTTCCTACCAATAAAACAAAAAACAAAAAACAAAAAACAAAAAACAACATAAAAAACGTTCCGAAAAAAGGAAAACTTGAGAAACACAAAGCATAAAAGCAGCATGGCAGCCAATTATATTTTTAGCAAGATAGGAAATAAAAACAGTAACTAGATTTACAACATTTATAAAAGTATATGCTATTGTCATATTACTTATTTTTGATGACCTAAACTGTTTTAGCCTAGTGATTAATGATGCATTGCCTAAGATTAAACTGCTTAGGAGGCTAGTATCCAGGAAAGTGTCCACTAACAGTGGTTTTATTTGTTTTGTTCTGTTTTCTGTAGGAAAAAAACTTCACTTCACCTAAGGATAGGGTAGGTATATTCAGAAAGAAAGTGAGAGAGAAAAAGAGAGAGAGAGAGAGAGAGAGAGATGTATGTATTTAAATGTTACTGTATAGATCCTTGCAAAAAATTACAAGTGGTCAAGTATGCCTATTATCCATAAAGAATACTGGCAAGACTACAGAGTAACTTGTGATTTAAGGCCTCACATATTAGAGTCAAAAATGGGAAAATATTCTCTTCTTGCATTTGAGAGGGAGAGATTATCTATGTATCATACTTCAGAAAAGTAAAAGTCAAGATTACTTGTGTTTGAAAGTTCCTTTAAGATAAATAAAAGAAAGGTGTTCTATTCTTCCACAGTCCAATAGAAGCTAAAATACATTTTGCTGAAAACTGCTGTCTTGATTTAAAACAAAACAATAAGAAGAAACTTTTAAAGGAAAATAAAAATTGTCTGTTTCTGGTTATTTTGCACTTAAATCATTAAAATGTTGCTTTCTTTAGCTATGCAAAATCATTTTCAACAATTTCAATAATATTTTAGCTGCATTTTCTTAAATGTAGGACTATTTTCCTAGGGCAAATCAACTTGGACAAAATATTTTGTTGTTGTTGTTAGAAATTTCTCCAGATGTGAATTTTGAAATAAGGCTCATGTTATTATCCTGGTTTGGAATCAAACATGGATTAAAACCAGAGTTGGGGGAGGGGGGGAAGAGAGGGAGAGAGGGAGAGAGGGAGAGAGAGAGAGAGAGATGCTTGGGAAATGAATAAGTAATTAAATGTTGTTTACTATTTAATTCACAGATTCTGATGCTTGCCAGAATATAGTATTAGCTTAAGAGATGAGGTGTTGGCTAATTTGAAGGCAAACGATTCAGTATTTAGGAAAATAATAACTGAATTTAGTTAAAAGACTAGTTACTTGCAGACTTTGCTGAATTCATATTGCCACCATTTTGCACTTGTACATGTTTGAACTTAGCATGTGTAATGACACTAAGCTGAACTACATTATTTTAGCTGTATGTCTGTCCCTTGAACAATCTTCAGTCATAGGTCATGAATAAAACTAAATACATCAGACAAATTAGCTCAAATTAAAATAAGTAAAACACTTCAAGTTAAAAGCAACTTTCATCATTTTTATCATTTCATCATGACTTCATAAATCAGAGACACAAATTATAATCCAACATTTTGTGTTACCACATTTGAAAATACAGAGAATCTTATAAGACATTTGTTGATAAAATATAAGTACTTATGTATCTGTAGTTTCTTCTTTCCTTTCTTTCCCAATTTATTTATCATATGTTTGGGTGAATACAATTAAATTTTATGTGGTATTATTTCATTTTTGATATACTTTTGCTCCAGCAATACAAAATTGCCTATTACTGTATCACATTGATACCATTTTCACCCATCAGAGTGGTAAACGATTTAAAGATTTCTAACATTCTTTGAGGAGACAAAGGAGACTAGGTACTCACATATTCACAGTGAGTGTAAAATCTGGTAACGGTCTTCTGGGGAATAATTTGCTAGTGTACATTAAATTTTAATTGTGCACAGGAAGCTGTTTTACAGAAATTACATCACAGTACAGATGTTCACGGAAGCACTGTGCTAGCAATGGACACCGCTTACTCTTGCATCAATAGGGGAATAGTTAAAATATGATAGATCCATAAAAGTGAATACAGAGCAGCCATGAAAAAGAAAGGGAATATACACATACATATATATAGTGCTATGAAAAGATATTAAGAGAAAAATGGAATGAAGGATATGTAGGTTTTTCTATTTTTTATAGCTAAATATATTTATGCATGTCAGTAAGAAAGATGCCTGAGAGAACAGCACCAAACTCAGGTGGGTAGATGGAAATTAGACTCCTTGCCTTTTACGTTTATGCTTATGTATCTTAGGAGTAAAACTAGTTTAAAGAATTTTCTGCTCTTTTCTCTTAACATCCACTCCTGAAACCAGCATGTATTCCACTCGGTCAGCATTTTCCTCTTTTTCCTGAATACTATTCTCCATCCAAAATAAATATTTCTACAGTGCCACAAAACAAATTATTCAGCTTTACAATTGCACAGCCGTTGCCATATAGTAAATTCCACTAAGCTATGGCAAAACTCCATCTCCAATTCAGAAAACATTTATGTTTGACCGGTGGGAATGATGATAAATTGTTTATGTTACTTTTTGTCTTCTGGGGAAATGTTTTCGTTAAGTCTGAACCCTATCTAATGATTAAGACAGGAAAGTTTGAGAAAAACTACTGCTGTTATTCAATCACAAAATACTTTAAGATAGAACAAGGAAGAAAAAAAAAAGGCAATGCTATCTGCTCCTGGGTTCCCCTTGCTACCCAATCCCCCAGGGCATAAAATAAGAGTGAAGCACCTTTCTCCCTGACTAGTGAGGTTCTTTTTCTCTACAGGAAAATGTGTTGAATATTGTCTCAGCTTGATGAGTATGTGTGTGTGTGTGTGTGTGTGTGTGTGTGTGTGTGTGTGTGTATGTTGTGTGTGTGTGTGTGTGTGTGTGTGCTTGTGTATTTTAATTCACAAGGAACTTAAAGGAGTCAATAGGTCTCTGAGAAATAGGTGTGTTTTGCTATTTCTAATGTTGCCACATCTCAAATTAATTACAATAATTTTATTGTTCCAAGCAATTCAAGCTTATATGGTTTCATCATTCTAGGTATATTACTAATTTGAAACATTAAGAAATTATGAAATAGATATGCAATTCCATATTCTGCTTCTTGAGTTAACATTTTGATCATTTTCCATGTTACTAAACAAATATCGCTGAGTAATATGAAGTCAAGAAAATCTCTTATTATACATTTAATCACAATGAACATTTATGGTTAAATATCAATTTTGATATTTTCCATGATGTTGTGATGAATATATTTATATATATGCATATCCCCTATTTTAATTTATTGTCTTTGGAGGTATTCCTAAAAATAAAATTACTCTATTGAACAATTTGACTTGACATGCATGGTTAAATTGCCCTCAGTGTAGCAATTATATATTTAGAAAAATAAGACCTGGTAATATTGTTAACCAGGTCTTATTAAATTTCAGAATAAGTTAGAATATTTATAAAAAGAATAAAACATATGGTAATATTGATTGACCAGTCTTAACAGGTTTTCATTTATTTATATCTTTAAGTCAGGCTTATGTGATTTTTGTTATAACAACTTTAAGGTCCTATTTACCTGTCTAATCAAAAATTCAGTTTAGTTTTATTTTGAGGACAGGCCTCTCCTTCTTCCCAGATATACTTAGAAGAAAAAGAAGAAAAAGATGCTTTATCAGGCGATTCTGCCACAAATGCAATATATTCCTAGACTAGAGTCTTCCTGGTTGTTTTAAGATGTTAAATTATGAGGCTAATTAGTTACTCAGTAACAGAGAACAGAAGAGTTAGATTCACTCATATAATTGATAAATTATAAATGTGAATCATTATATGACTGGCCTGGGATATTCCATTTGGATAGTCAAATTCGGCTAATTTTTAAGTTGTTTAAAATATTTTAGAAATAATAAACAACATTGAAACCATATGTACTTAGTGCAGACACAATTAAGAATTTAAATCTTGATAGGGGCGCCTGGGTGGCGCAGTCGGTTAAGCGTCCGACTTCAGCCAGGTCACGATCTCGCGGTCCGGGAGTTCGAGCCCCGCGTCAGGCTCTGGGCTGATGGCTCAGAGCCTGGAGCCTGTTTCTGATTCTGTGTCTCCCTCTCTCTCTGCCCCTCCCCCGTTCATGCTCTGTCTCTCTCTGTCCCAAAAATAAAACGTTGAAAAAAAAAAATTTTAAATAAAAAAAAGAATTTAAATCTTGATAGATTCTTTTAGGCTTCTTTTTCATTGTTGTTTTTAACATTTAAATAGTGAAAACAAAAGTGACTATTACTTTTTAACACAAAGTATGTGCAAATATATGGGCACAAATGTTCAAATATTCTACTCCATGTTCCTCAACTAGAGTCACCATTGAAGAGTCACAGTGGTCATTTTATGTAGTCTTCAAGAGGTAATTAATTTATGTCCATACAGGCATCTACCCCTATCTATATTTTCTACACAATTTTTAGTAAACTATATACTATGTTGTAACTTGCTTTTTCCTAAAATATATATCTTAGACATTATATAGCTATTTTCCTGAGCCTTGGCTTATATTTTGATTTTATTTATGGCATTTGGGTTCTGCATATTTTCTTTAATGGTTCTTTAGTCAACTGTATTTCCTTTAATGAAACTGAGAGATTTTGGTTGTATTCTCACAGAAATTTCTAACTCCGCTATAAAAATATTTTCAATAGAATAAATGTTAAAATTCTTAGATTTCAATTTCCTCTTCTTATTTATTTCCAAATATTTTAGAATCATTGGTGAGATATCTCCCAAATGACTACCAAATTATCACAACCACACTCATTTTAAAATATAGAATTTCTAACAATTTAAATTAAATTTTTATTATATTTTAAATGACCACATATGCTTACATCTATTTACAAACTTGATAGATAATTGCAGATATATGTCTATATATATTCCATTACAATAGCTGTTTTGATTATTGCATTTGTCATATATTTTAATATCTGGTAGAACTATTCCATGACTTTATTTTGAATATCAGAATATTGTTGACTAGACTGGCTTGCTTATTTTTTCCAAGTAAAATATATTACTGGGAATATAGCTTACCAAACTTTTAAGTGAATATAATATCAAAAAAGCACAGGTTTGTATTTAAAATTCTTTTTACAGTTCCACTCTTAAAATAAGTTTCAAGTCTCTAAAGATGCACTAACAAAAGTAGTCATGAAAACTATATAGTCACAGAGGAATGTACACTTCACAAAACTCACTTCAGATGTGTCCATGAGAATAATGTTAAGAAAAATATCCCCCAGAATACAGACACAAGGAGCATGGAAAACCTTGAAAAAAATAGGTTCCTTCCAGAGAACAGAATTTCATCTTGGGGGTATAGAGATAGTGTCTCCCTTCACAGCAAAGAATAGATTATAATTGTATAATATGTTATTACATCATAAGGCTACAGTAATGTCTCCCACTGGGGCAAAGTTTAGCAAAATTGATATTAGTGTCATTGTAGGACTGGGAGTTTCATAAGCTTAAAATTGCTCATTTGTGATGCAGATTCACTGCTTGAACAACATCAACCTGGGACACTCCATAATCATAGAACTTGGGACGTCAGTAGAAACTGATACAAACATGAAGTTCATGTTACTTGAGATGGTATGAGTGATGTGGTTCTTTGTCTCTGACCCAGGAGTCTTACAATTTTTCTCATTATCAATGACTATGGCAGAATAATTTGTTAGGTTACAAGCAAAGTAAAATCTAAGACCCTACAGAAATTTTGATAATAACTTAGTTTTTTCAATATTTAGATCACTGGAACACTGGAAGCCATCACACTGGATGCGATACAAAGAACCACACATTGGGCACCTGGGCGGCTCAGTCGGTTGAGCATCTGACATCAGCTTAGGTCATGATCTCACAGTTTCAAAATTCGAGCGCCTCGTTGGACTTACTGCTGTCAGAGCAGATCCTCTGTCTCCCTCTCTTTCTTCCCCTCCATGCTCTCTCTCTCAAACATAAATAAACCTTTACACACACACACACACACACACACACACACACACACACACACGAAGTGATAAACCTTAACTTTAAGCTAAATGCAGTTACTGGATGAGAATTTGCAGTTACAGATGCTACTCATGGTAAAAAGGTTAAGTATGTTCCATTTGTGTAGGGTTATGTGTTGAAGTGTGCCCCGTCTTTCAATTCATGCATTGAGGTCTTAACCCCAAATGTCTTGTAATCACATTATTTGACAATAGGATTGTTTCAGATGTAATTAAGTTGAGATGAGATCACTAGGGTGGATCCTAATCTTACAATGGCTGATGTCTTTATGAAAAGGGTAAATTTGGACACAGAGACACTGACACAGAGAGGATGCCATATGAAGATGAAGGCAGGTAATGGGATGACACTTCAACAAGCCAAGAAATGTCAAAGATTGCCAACGAATTATCAGAAGTGAGAAAAGAGTATGGGGCTGATTTTTCTTCACATCCCTCAGAAACAAACCATCATGCCAACACTTGGTCTCCAATTTCTAGTCTCCAGATTGTGAGATAACAAATTTTTGTTAAGTCACAGTTTGTGGTACTTTGTTACAGTACCTGTAGCAAACTAATCAAAGTAGAAAAATGGTGAAATGGATGTATGAAAATCAGAAGAGCAGAGATTGTTAACTGAATGTCAAACATGTGCCCTTTGAATTAGCCTGGGCTATAAAAGCCTTTGACTCATTATCCTTTATGACTCCATATATATATATATATATATATATATATATATATATATGTTTATTTTTCAGAGAGACAGAGAGACAGAGTGTGAGTAGAGAAGGGGCAGATAGAAAGGGAGATACAGAATCTAGAACAGCCTTCAGACTCTGAGCTGTCAGCACAGAGACCGACGCCTGGCTCAACTCACCAGCCATGAGATCATGATCTGAGCTGAAGTCGGATGCTCAACTGACTGAGCGACCAGGAGCCCGTGACCTCTCATTTTTAATGGTAATCTCTGGAGTCATGTTTTGAAGATTAAAGAACCCAAACAACTTTAAAAAGTAGGTCACTAAGTCAACTTATTTTTTTAAATTATATGAGAGTGAGAAATGTGTTAAGTCACTGAGATTTTGAATTTTATCTGTTAAAGTAGCTGATGTATCTTGTCCAATGCACAACAACAGCTTCCTTACAAGTAACCTGAACACTTTAGACAGATGAATAACTTGGGAACAATTTAGAATGCATAGTGTGCTTGGATGATGTGTGAGTGCAAGGATACTGAAACCACTATTCTACTTTTGTAGGTGGCATTAACTGTTCAATTTCATAAAACATACTTTGTTGGGTACTATATGGACTGAATAACATGAATGAGTATAACAGAGAACCACACTATCTGGTAGTTAGATTCCCCATATTTCCATGGGAGAAAACTTACTGTGTGCTATCAAAATGTTAACCCGAAGCACTGTAATGTAATGTAACCCTAAGCATTTTTTGAGTTAATTTTTATGTAAGGTATGAGATTTATTTTTTTAATTTTATTTTTTATTTTTTAAAATTTACATCCAAATTAGCATATAGTGCAACAATGATTTCAGGAATAGATTCCCCTTACCCATTTAGCCCATCCCCCCTCCCACAAGACCTCCAGTAACCCTCAGTTTGTTCTCCATATTTATGAGTCTCTTCTGTTTTGTCCCCCTCCCTGTTTTTATATTATTTTTGTTTCCTTTCCCTTCTGTTCATCTGTTTTGTCTCTTAAAGTCCTCCTATGAGTGAAGTCATATGATATTTGTCTTTTCCTGACTGACTAATTTCACTTAGCATAATACTGTCCAGTTCCATCCACATAGTTGCAAATGGAAAGATTTCATTCTTTTTGATTGCCGAGTAATACTCCATTGTGTGTATATGTGTGTGTGTGTGTGTGTGTGTGTGTGTGTGTGTGTGTGTATATATATATATATATATATATATATATATATATATATATATACCACATCTTCTTTATCCATTCATCCATCGATGGACATTTGGGCTCTTTCCATACTTCGGCTATTGTTGATAGTGCTGTTATAAACATGGGGTGCATGTGTCCCTTCGAAACAGCACACTTGTATCCCATGGATAAATGCCTAGTAGTGAAATTGCTGGGTCGTAGGGTAGTTCTATTTTCAGTTTTTTGAGGAACCTCCATACTGTTTTCCAGAGTGTCTGCACCAGCTTGCATTGCCACCAACAATGCAAAAGAGATCCTCTTTCTCCGCATCCTTGCCAACATCTGTTGTTGTCTGAGTTGTTAAGCATTTTCTAACTTTGAACCTAAATTGGTTTCCTGTTGTATCTTTTTAAAGAAATGTATGTTTTTGAGATATTCATTTTCTGAACACCAACTATTAGCAAGAACTTTAGAGTTAAAAGATAAACATGAAGACCTACTTCTAGAATGGAGGCATAAAATCTGCAGACTAGCGCCTCAGCAAAAGAAAAATTGCTTATGAAAAAATTTTAACAAGATTTTTAAAGACTATGGATATTATTCGAAGAGCATATGGCAAATGAAGAAATGTCTAGTCAAGAAAATCTACATTTTTTTTTTAAGAAAAGCAATAATCAGTGGCATTTGAATCATATCTACTCCCTTTCCCCCATTCCGCAGACTAGCGTGCCAGCATCTCTACACTTGGTAGGTATGACAAAGATAATGGGGCTTTGTCTGCCTTCAGCAACCACAAGTGTAATAGTATCTCCCTGGGAGGGGCAAGTGACCAGCATTTATCATTCCCCCAAGACCCATGCTGCACAATTTCAATTCCAACTGGTACAGCTGAGAGGTCAGGTTTTCCTTCCTCTATCTGGCTTTTTTCTTCAACCCAGGCCATACTCACAGAGTGTTGGTTCTGCCTCAGGAGAGGAAGACTGAGAACACTGGGACCTTATTTATCCTTGCCCTAGCCTGCCTGTAGAATAGAGGTTCTGGGCAGGGAAAGGCAAGCTGAGAAGACCAGAGGCAATTGGTCCAGATGGTGCCTTGTTTATTAAACCAGAGTATACACTCTGAAAGAAGTGGGCCAGTCTTCCTGCTCCCAGCTCAGGATCAATGGCTCGGGGATTCTGTCCAAAGGATAAAGATAGAGAACTAAGAACACAGAGCTCCACAGCTCTCCCCAAGGGAAATAACTGTATTTAGAACAGTGTGGGGAAACTAAAGCCTAAGGTAAACTGGAAAACAATGGAGATTTTGGTAGTAAGCAGTTTAGAAGAGGCTGCTCACGCCATGAGAACCACAAACTAAACCATAGGTCAGCTATTCTCTCAGGGAGAAGCAGAGAAAGGAAAGAAAGCCAGATTGGGGGAAGAAAAAATCTTGAAAATTGACCTCAAAATCTATTTCTGCAGGGCCTCAGACTTAGTTGGATTAGAGTAGGGAATAATTTACACTCCATAGCACAGTCAAAACCAATAGAGCGATCAGCTGACATTAGTGGATCCTAACTGCTTGGTGTGAAATCAACAGGCGCAGATAGCCTAACAGAGAGAAGAATGAAAAAGTAAAAAAAAAAAAAAAAAAAAAAAGAGCTCTGCTAAAACCACTGATATACCAAGGTGTCTGTGCACATGTCCAAGGCTGGCTACACCCTCTGTGGAGTGATAGCAGATACCTCACACTACAGAGGAAACAGACTATCAAAAGAGTCTAGCCAAGTCTCTAAACTAACATGCCAGCAGGAAAGCAAACTAGCCCTAGGGAGGGAAGATCACTGTCTAGAGTTGCTACAATATGGTATCAAAAATTCAGTTCCCAACAAGAATTTATAAAACATGAAAAGAAACAGAAAGATGTGACCCATACACAGAAAAATATCAGGCCAGGGTGCATGGGTGGCTCAGTCGGTTAAGCATCTGATTTCCCCTCAGGTCATGATCTCCCAGTCTGTGAGTTGGAGCCCCATGTCGGCCTCTGTGCTGACAGCTCAGAGCCTGGAGCCTGTTTCAGATTCTGTGTCTCCCTCTCTCTCTGCCCCTCCCCCCACATGCTCTGGCTCTGTCTCTCTCAAAAATAAATAAACATTAAAAGAAAGAAAGAAAGAAAGAAAGAAAGAAAGAAAGAAAGAAAGAAAGAAAGAAAGAAGGCAACAGAAACTTCCTGTGAGACCACTCAAAGGTTAGATTTAACAGACAAACATATAAAAAAAAATCACAAATGTGTTCAAAGAAATAAAGGAAAACATAAATAAATAAAGGAAGGTATGATGACAATGTCTCATCAAATAAAGAATAACAATAAAGAGATGTAAATAATGAGAAAAGGATCATATAGAAATTCTGGAATTCAAGAGTACCATAACTAAGAGACACAACAGATTTAAAATTGCAAAAGAAATTGACAGTGAATTTGAAGAAAAACTCATAGAAATTATGCACACCAAAGAGCAAAGAGAAAAAATTTTTAAAAAATAAACAAATCCTCAGAGAAATATAGAACATCAACATACATATAATAGAGATAGCAGAATAAAAAAAGAAAAAGATAGAAAAATATTTGGAGAAATAATGGTTGAAAACTTGCCACATCTGATGAAGATATACAAATAGTCATTAAGCACATAAAAATTTTCAATATTATTAAGCATCAGAAAATGCAAATCAAAACCATCATACACCATTACTTCACACCCACTAAGACAGTTATAATCACAAAAGATAAATATTGACAAGAATGTGAAGAATTTGGAGATCTCATGTGTCACTTTTGGAAATGTAAATTGATGTCATCACTTTGGAAACAGCATGGCAGTTACTCAAAAGTTTAAACTAGGAATGTTCCTATGACCCAGATATTCCATCCTTAAGTATATAATTAGGAAAACTGAACATATATACACACAAAAACTTGTAAACAGATTATCATAGCCAAATCATAATAGTGCCAAAGTGGAAATGACCCAAATGGCCATCAACTGATATTAGTTGTCTATTTGTCTATAGACAAATAGAACGCTGTATATTTATACAATGGAAAGCTTTTTTTTCACAATAGAAAATAATGAAGTATTAATATATGGTATGACATGAATGAACCTTGAAAAGATGGTGTTAGGTGAAATAATCTAGTCATAAATCACTACGGTTTCATTCATTAAAAAATGGCCAGAATAGGCAAATATAGAAACAGAAAGTAGGGGTGACTGGGTGGCTCAGTCAGTAGGCATCCAACTCCTGATTTCAGCTTAGGTCATGATCTAACAGTTTGTGGGACTGAGCCCCATGCTGGGCTCTGCACTGGGCATGGAGCCTACTTAAGATTCTCTCTCTCTCCCTCTCCCCATGCTTGCTCTCTCTCTAAAAACAAAAAAAAAAAGTAAAAATTTAAAAAATAGAAACAGAATATAGATTAGTGATTGTCTAGGGCTGACAGCATTGGGAAGGAATAAGACGAACTGCTAATAGCTACAAGGCTTGATTTGGGGTGATGACAACATTCTAAAATTCATTATGGTGATAGTTGCACAACGCTGAGAATATACAAAATGTTATTGAATTTCATACTTTAAATGTGTGAATTGTAGAGTATGTAAATATGAGTCATAATCCCAATAAATGTCATATTTTTTAAAGGGTAATCATAGACCTCAAGAGGTTTACATCTATTGGGAAAATAAATATATTTATAGGACAAATCAAAACTTGATAAGAGCCATGAAACATTTATGAACTAACACTATTTTGCTAATTTGGTTTTTGAGGAATTTCACTTGGGAGAACACAATTAGTATTAATATTAAAGGTGGATGTTGAGATTCAGAGTGACATACATGGATATCAAATGTACACCAAGAAAATATTGAAAAATAGAAAAGATATCTTTTCTATTGAGAAGTATCTTTTCAAATGGAGTAGAATGCATGGCAGAGGACTGACTTTGAAAAATCATTTCTGATGAGAGAGGCAAATCAAGTCATGTCAGTTTGTTCAATACTGTAGTTTGAGAAAGTTTTTCAAAGGAATAAGTAAAGTAGTCAAGGTCATTGCTTTTCCTTGCTAATAGAAATTTCTTGGTTTTCAAAGATAGTTGTTAAGGAACTTTGATTTGTAGAGGTATATGCTTTCTCAAGATTGACTTGGTTATAAGGCTTATATTTATTTATTTTCAACAAACACTACAGTGAAACATGACAAAGTTGTTCACCTTTCATGGTCAATGGGGAAAATTTTTAGGGGGGTAGTCTAAATGACAGATAAAAATACTGACAGATAATATAACACTAACATATTTATTTGCATTCTCTATTTGTGTTGGTGAAAATTATCGAGATTAAATTTAAAAAACAAGTGATACTATAAAAAGTTCAGAGACTTTGATGACTTCTTAGACATTTACTGAACATCAGTTAAATGCTTTTGGGAAACTAAAAATTCTGCACATTCAAAGCAAGAAGCTTGGGTTTCTTTTTTCAAAACTGAGGAAATGTCCCCTGACTGTATTATTATCCTACCACATCAGCAAGAAAACTCAACCCTAGAAACATGCGTAATATGAATTTCTCTGATTCAGTGTCAGACTCTCCAATGTTAGTCTTATAATTTCAATATTTAGCTCCAAAATGTAAGCGTAACATTTTAAGAGTGATGTTGTCATTATTTGTTATAGTTACATGATTTTATTACTTATTTCAACATTCGTATGTCTGTGTAGGTGTTTTAAACAAAAATAGTCATAGAACTAAAAGTTATCTTACAGATGTGATCCACCACACCCACCCTTAGATTAAACTGAGTCAAAGGAAGTTTGTGAAGGACATATGCTTTACTACAATTCAGTGCCAAATCTGGGATACAATTCAAACATCTTAATTCCAAGTTCAGTGACTTTCCTTATATACCATCCAGTAGATTAGCTAACAATAGTTTGGATAATCATATGAGAAACCTAATAAAACTATGTGACATGGTAATAAATGATTTCTATTTCTGGCTTGTCAAGGATTTGGACTGTATAGAACATAACGAGCCCCAAAGCCATTTATTATATTTTGCTCCATGACATTCAGTCGTAGGGGCCTGCCTGAACTCAGATCTTCGTGGATGGCAAGGGGTCAGTGAAATCAGTTCAGCCAAGCGCTAAGTCCTCATGTTTGGCGGCAGTACTGCTGGCCTGTGCCTGCCTCAGGGTGATCCCAAAGTCTTCCCGAGTGCTCTCATATAGTATGGGAGAAAGGAATTGCATTAGATTTTAACAATAAAGATGCTGTTACCTTCTGCCTTTTCCAGATTTCCTGTGTGACAAACGTCAGAATTAAACTGTTGCAACATTCAGCACATTTTTCTCCAGATAAATATTGAAAACATATTTAATGCAATATTGAAGGGATTAGAGCATTCAGAAAAGGGAAAGTCTGACTAATGCAGCAGCTGCACCGCATTCCAGCGCACTCGAGCCAGTGCCAGCATTTATTAGCCAGTCAAGTCTCTGACAATAAACAATCTGCGGTCCGGCTCATGCTCTCTAGTGCATAGTTTGTTGGAAGTTTTTTTCATGATCGTATTAACAGATCTTCTTTCTGCAGGTTGCCTATTGTTAACTGCTTAATTAACATCAGAAAGCTTTTAACCAAGCTTTCAATGTAGTTTTGATTGCATTCTAACGGACAATATTTTTATGATAATGATCCACTTTGTAAAGGTAAATAAATTTACATCAAAAGTCAGAATTTTGACAGAAAATGGGGTATCTGTTAACTGCAGAAATTGGGCTGGTTGTTTCTTAATACTATACTTCCAAAACCTTGTATCTAAAAATAAAATGAAACCATAGGTATATATCATTTTATTCAGCCTTCTTCCATATATAATGCCACTGTCTACTCTTCTTTTTAACTTATATTATCCCATGTGGTTAGAATCGGGCCTGCTATTCAGCAGGTTTACATGCAAAGGCCACAGCAGTCACCAAAACAGTTTTTCCTGATTGGATGTTTTATGCTCTGAGAGGTCTGTTTCCAGGTCAGACCAGTTTTTCAACATTTCGAATGTGACTTTTGGATAGAATGGATCATGAATGTAGCCAAAAGAACATTTTCGGTAGTTAAAGTATCCAAATGATGTGCCAAAGAATAGTTAAAACAAGAAGAACACAGGTGTGCAGGATGGGAAGAAGAGCAGGAACATACCAATCACATATCTTTGGTGTAGTCTCATTTTGATCAAAAAAACAAATATTTATGGAGCATACAACAAAGGCTGAGAATAGAGTTTGCATTTATAGAATAAAGTGACTTAATAAAATACACATACACTTAATAAAATATACACATATATATTTAGTTTAGTCTCTCAGGTTGCTCCCTACCAGAAGAGACTGGGGGCTTATAAACAAGAAACCTTTATTTCTCATTCCGGATGCTGGGATGTCGAAGATCAAGGTGCCAATATAGCTGTGTTCTGGGGAGGGCCATTTCCTTGTTCACATATAGCACTTTCTCACTGTTTCTGACATGGTGGAAGTTTTGAGGGATTTCTATGAGTCCTCTTTTATAAGGACTCTAAACCCATTCATGACGGCTCCACTCTCATGACATGAGCACCTCTCAAAGGCCCCATCTCCTACTATTATCACCTTTGGGCAACAGGATTTCAACATATGAACTTGAGAGACATAAATTTCCAGCCCATAGCAATACTATATGTGTATATTCCATGTTTTTATCAAAGCAACTAGCTCCACAAGTGAAAATATCAAAATGAAGTAAAAAGTTTAATGAACATTCTGGATGTATTTTCCATTGTATCCTTCCAGGAAATATATTTTTTTTTTACTTTTATGTGTATTATAAAAAGTTTATTTCCCTAATACAATGATAAGGTAAACATATTTTTCTTATATTTTTCCCCAAAAGTGCCTTGATAAATAGATGAAAATATAATACTTCTTGTTTGTTTAAAAGCCTTACCGGTTTGTGTGTAACTCTACAGATATTTATTCAGTTGGATCATAAAACTCTTAAGACTTTATATTGGTTAGCAATAAAGTATTTGTAGGAAAACTGCTTTTTTGGCCATTTAATAGTTATATTCTAAGATTCAGCCCAAATACTTCCTCATGTGTAAAGAAGTTTGATCTATTTCTGTAAAAATTTTACCACTCTTTAGTGCCTTATTATTTCTTATTATAGCACCTATAAAATTGGTAATACCGTTTCTATTTAAAATTTCTTCATTTATCTAAAATATGAGTTTTTCAAGGAAAAAACAGGTATGGGAAATTATATAATGTCATACTACTGACTAAGAAATAAGCTTTATACAAAACAAAACAAAATTATACTGGGGAGTCTGTGGGGCTCAGTCAGCTGAGAGACTGACTCTTGATTTTGGCTCAGGTCATGATCTCATGGTTCGGTTAGTGAATTCAAGCCCTCCATAGGGCTCTGAGCTGATAGTGCAGAACCTGTTTAGAATTCTCTCTCCTGTCTGCCTCTTCCCCACTTGTGTGTGCTCTCTCCATCAATAAGTAAATAAATGAAACTTAAAGAAAACAAAATTATAACACATCCCACTGAATCAGTAGGAAGTGATCATAAACCCTAAGTCTGAGATGGGAACTTCTGCTGGTTTCATATGCTTCCACATCAGCAGAGTAAGTTTGTCTATCATATTTAGTTAAGTACCTATAAAGAAAGTATATTTATTCCAAACAACCACTTCCAACTCTCAGGTAGGGGTAAACCAAATATTATGCCTCCTCATTTTTCCAATATTACAAAGAAGATATTTTTTCTGAGGCCTTGTATTATCAAAATAATATTAACTCTAGAATTTCAATGTATATACAGACTGGACAGTTGTCTTTCTAGAAGACTGCTATAAGTTTGGAAGATTAATTTTACAGATTAATATAAATGGTTGACTGATAGCAAATATGCAATAATAGCTAGTTTGGTCCTAAGTTTTAGAGTTACTTTAACCTGTGTTTTAAATTTCTCTATAGCGCTATAAAGTAACCTATGATACTGGTTGAATAAAAAAAAAAGTCTGTCAATTGATTACATTCATTTTCATGGAGATTAAAAAATGTTTTACCCTAATTATTCATTACATACATCTCTAAAGTTTAACAGCCTGAAAGTTTCCTAATCTCTTCACAAATGTGTGAAGAGGACCTTAATAATTTAAATTTTAGAGGTTATACTTTAGATTATTCAGACTTAATTTGGTGATCTGATGATAGTATCTATATATTGTAAACCCTTGTATGATAGGGAAAAATAAGATAACATAGGCAAAGAGTGAAAGATTAGGACCTGAGGTCTCTGGGTGGGAAATAATGCTGGGAGCATCTGACTACAGCAAACTCCTTTGGGTGTAAAGTTCCTCTTATGGATGTAACAGACACCACCTACTCCCCCTCAGGTTTCCCTCAGGAATTTGATAAAAGACCTGACTAAAATTAAGTAGTAGACCATAAAACATATGACCTACAAGCAACGGTATGTCCTAAGACCACCCTTCACATAATGGAAAGGAGCCAATCAAAAAGGAATGATTAGACATTTACAGTTACCTAGCCAATAAGGGTAGAACCTGAGAAGAAACAAGGGAGAAGGGTAGGGGGAGACCAACCAAAACCTTATTAAACAAAGTCCTTGCCTAGAGTTAGGGGTGTTCACCTTCAAATGACCCCTGTCTGCAAAAGAGCTTTCATACTATTCTTCCTTTCTCATCTTAGACTCTAACAAACTTTCATCTTCTGTTCATTTTGTGTCCACCTCTTCATTCTTCAAAGTATTGAGACAATGAATCCGAGGTATTGAGGTAAAGATTCCTGAAACATTTCTTTGGGGTCTCTCTTGGGATATGAACATCTTCTAACTGTAAGTAAAGAACATTCAGCAGCCCCTCTTTTCTTTCTATCCTAAATAAAACTCTCAAAGACTGAATAACAGGGCTGCCATTCTCAAGTCTTGGGTGACATGCTCCTTAGGTCTCTTTACATCTGATCCCCTAATGTAGTTGGGAACATCAGTGTGGTAGAGTCCCAACTTCCTTTTGAGAAGAACCCCTGGATGCATGGGACTCAGGGAAGGCCAAACAGCAACTGATGGGTCCTGACCAAGGCTACACTTTGGTGGACACCTAAAGGCTATAGGCAGAACCTGATTCTTGACCACCCATTTGGTTGTCTGGTAGAATTTTCCTCTTTCTGTTGCTAATTTGAGTTTTTGCACCAATAGTGGGATGCTGGATTTGCTATATGCTTGATGGATACATAGGAAAAAATATAAAGGACCCCTTCTTGTACTTCATGGTCTTGGGAAAGAAAGATGGAGGGAACTGTAATTTTAACCCAAAGGGCAGGAAGGCATGCCCTTTTGAGTTGTTTTGCTCAAGCCCTGGTTGAAATTGCCCCTCCTTTGATCCAAAGGCTGGGAAAATGATGGCGATGTCCTTGCTGCCGACATCCAAGTGCTCCACATTTGTATGGCTTCTGCAAAGCAGAGGAATGGGTGCCTGTGTCTTTTGAGGGATGAATGATATATGAAGGGCTCTTACTGGGATACATGGGAACCATTTTGCTACACTCAGCCCAGTGTATGTTGACTTGTAACAACCTAGATATTCAAAAATGAACACTCACATGGTTTGAACATATTCATGTGGGCATTGCTGAAACAGGCAGGGGAATAGACCTTGACTTTGGCTTTGGCTTCCATTAACGGCCAATTTTATCCTTACAAAAAATAGTTTTTGTCAGCCTTTTGAAACATGTTTGTAGAGAGGAATAGTTTTATTATGATCGATACATAAATACTATTGGGACAAAATAAAATTAGTGCATATCCCTTCACTACCAAGGGAGTCTTGCTTGGTCACTGTTGATACCCCCCAAAGTCTTACAGGTAGAAAATGGAGGGGTAGGTGAAATTGGGGAAGGCAAGGTCTACTTTTGGAATAGGGTCAAGCCTAGGGAAGAGCAACTATTCCCAGCACCACATGAGACTGACAGGGCTTTTGGCAGCCAGTTCCATAGCCAGCCAAAATGCAGGGCCAGGACATGAGGTTTCTCCTGGCCAAGCTATAGAAGCCTCTTCCTCTTTTTTCTATAGGTGGGCAATTCCCAACCGTGGCCAATACTCCTTTGGGATGCATTCTAAAAACTTGGGATGATTTTGGGGTGCCTGGATGGCTGAGTCAGTGAAGCATTTGACTTCAGCCTAGGTCATGATCTCACTGGTCCTGAATTTGAGCTCTGCGTCAGGCTATGTGCTGACAGTTCAGAGCCTGGAGCCTGTTTCAGATTCTGTGTCTCCTTCTCTCTCTCTGCTCCTCCTCACTCACACTCTGCCTCTGTCTCTCAAAAATAAATAAACATTAAAAAAATTGGAATGATTTTGATCCACAAACCCTAAAGAAAAGGCAACTCATTTTCTTTTGCACTGAGTCTTGGCCCCAATTAGATTGGAGGAGGAAACCTGGCCATCAGAGGGAAGTAGCAATTATAATGCTATCCTACGGTTTGACTTGTTGTGCAAATGTGAGGGGAAACGGGGAGAAGTCCTCTATGTTCTGTGTCTTGGGGCCTTAAGACAGAAATTGAGATATGTGTAAGCAATGTGAGGTCAGTCCTGACTTACTGGCAACCCTTTACAGAGTCCAGCAATCAGGAGGGGAAGCGGCTAAGGGCCCCTTGCCTGTAGCCAAAGCAGGACCTAGAGAAGGAAGAAGGGAAGTCTATCTCCATCTCCTCCTCCTCAGGTCCTGGCTCTATAGATCCAGACTTAAGAACATGCACTTCTGCTTTCTGCTGCCCATCTTATCCAGGCCCTCCCGATAATGTAACAGGAGTGTTTCCACTATAAGAAGCTACAATGCCAGGAGGAGGGACACAAGGAAGCACCATGATGATAAGATTACAAGGACTTTTTCATTACAAGATTTAAGACAGATAAAAGGAGATCTAGGTAAATTTTCTGATGATCCGGGTAAGTATATACAGGGTTTTCAGAATATTACATACATTTTTTAATTGACCTGGAAAGATATAATGCTTTGCTGAATCCTACTCTTAATGAGACAGAGAAGCCTGTTGTTCTGGCAGTGACTGAGAGATATGGGCACAAGCAACTCATTAATTATGTCAGAACTGGAGGTTCTATAAGTTCCCTACTGAGACACAGGCAGTCCCGCCCCAAGATCCTGATTGGGACTATGATATCTCATTGGGGAATGGTGTCGCTACCATTTCCAAGCCTGTATTTTGGAAGGATTAAAAGGAACTAAAGTTAAGCCCTTAAATTATGCTAAATTGTTTTACAGACACAGGATGAAGACCTGATGGCCTTCCTGGAAAGGTTAAAGGAGGCTCATATTAAATAGACAGCTATCTCCTCTAACACCCCTGACTCAGAGAAGATTCTAAAGGACAAATTTATCAATTGGCCCCAGATATTAAGAGGCAGCTGCAGGGGCTGCAAGGGTGGGTGGCTCAGTTAAGCATCCAACTTCAGCTCAGGTCATGATCTCACAGTTCCTGGGTTCAGGCCCCATGTCTTGCTCTGTGCTGACAGCACAGAGCCTAGAATCTGTTCAGGATTCTGTGTCTCTCTCTCTGCCCCTCCCCCGGTTACACGGTCTCTCTCTCTCTCTCTCTCTCTCTCTCAAAAATAAATAAACATTAAAAAAAAATTTTTTAAAGCAAAAGAAAAGAGGAAGCTGCAAAAATTGTCTGTTGGCCAGGAAGGGACCCTGGAGGAGCTCATACAAGCTGCCAATCAGGTGTATTATAACCGAGATTAAGATGAGAATAAGAAACAGGAAAGGAAGCTTGAGAAAAAATCTGAGGCCCATAGTTGTGGCCTTATGTACTATGTCAGACCAGACTTCCCGAGGTCCCGGCACCAAATGCCATATATATGTGGCCGTTCAGAGCACTAGAAACGAAAATGCCTCAGAGGGAACAACCAAAGTTGAAACTCCATAAGCCATGCCCCTTTTGTGGAGACAATCACTGGAAATCTGAATGCCTTTGAGGACCTCAATCTGTGAGCGCTCAGATAATCAATGTCCCTGAAAGGGACTGACAGGGCTCAGGACTCTTCATGATGGTTTTCCTGAACCAACTACCTATCAGAAACCCAGAGCGTCCAGTAACTCTGGATATAGAAAGAAAATCGGTTATTTCCTTCTTGACACCGGTGTCACCTTTTCTGTCCTCCTTTCCATTCCCAGCCAACTATCCAAATGCAGTGTAATGATTAGAGGCATCTCTGGAAAATTTATGACTGAACTTTTCTCTCAGCCACTGGGGTGCATATGGGGAGACTTGATTTTTCCACATTATTTTTGATAAAGCCAGAGAGCCCCACTCCCTTGCTAGGAAAGGACATTATAGCTGAATTAGGGACTATAGTGCTACTAGCTCCAGGACAGATAAACAATTGCCTAAATTTATAGTAATCTAGATATCAAAGATCAATCTTTCCTTGAGGTAAAATTAAATACACCTCATGGAGTAGTTCCTATGGAACCTGGATGGCCAAAGGAGAAATTGAGGATTGAGGACCATAAACTAGCTCAGGTGTTTAATTGTTCTAATCAACAGTATCACAAGATCCAAATAAATATGGAAGAGGGAGGAAAAACTATAGTTAAATTGATTTAAAAATATGACCAGATGCCAGGGATTTTTTTGAATGGCTACAATACATCTTTCCTTCCTATGGTGTGACCTCCTCCCTAGGAGACATTGCATTTGGAATATTAATTCTTGTTGGTCTAATCTTTTTGTATGTCATTTGTAGATGCCATCGCATATGCCAGAAAAATAAGACATCCAAGAAAATTTTGCTAGCTAAGACACTCCAAATACCCTGCAATTATATCGGACCTCTGGATTGACCTCTGAACCTGTCCTGACTGGCCACCCCCCTTTAGCAGGAAGTAGCTAAAGTCGGTGGTCATCCCAATTCCTAACAATTAGGAGTCACGTATTCATAGTGGGGAATATGATAGGGAAACATAGGATAAATAAGCAGAGAGGGAAAGGTTAGAACCTGAGATCCCTGGATGGGGAAAAACGCATAGTTTGAAACAATGCTGGGAACATCTGACTACAGCAAATGTCCCTCATCTGACTCCAGCAAACTCTGTCAGGCATAAGTTTCTTCCTAAAAATGTAACAGACACCACCTATCCCCCCTCAGGTTTCCCTCAGGAATTTGACAAAAGACCTGACTAAAATTAAGTAGTAGACCATAAAACATTATGACCCACAAGGAACCGTATGGCCTAACATCACCCCTCACATAATGGAAACAAGCCAATCAAAAAGGAATGAGTAGGTATTTAGAGTTACCTAGCCAGTTAGGGTGGAAGCTGAGACGGAACAAGGGGGAAAGGAAAGAGTTGCCTACCAGAACCTTATAAAGCAAAGTCCCTTGCTTATAGTTAAGGATATTCACCTTCGAAGGCCCCCTCTCTGCAAAGAGAGATTTCATACTATTCTTCCATTCTAATCTTATACTCTAATAAACTTTTACCTACTGCTCATTTTGTGTCTACCTCTTCATTCTTCAAAATGGCGAGACAATGAATCCCAGGTATAGAGGTGAAGAATCCTACAACCCTTGGACACCAAACACAATATAAAATATGCTAAACTAAATGTTTAAGGGTTACATTTCTATGTTATGCAAATTTGGATGCTTATATATATATGCAATTACATTTTTATAACGTTCATATATATGGGGGAGAAATCATATTGATTACATCCTTTCTGTTGAGATATTTCCTAATACTTTCTAGATAAAATATTAAAGGTGTAAAAATAAGAGAAGCCAAAGTTTCAATTTTAATATGAAAATGCATAAGCCTCTGTATGAATGTAATTATGTAGTATTAATTGTTGTCAAAATGCTATATGTGAATAACATACTGAGTCTTTATCTTTTGTGTTAACTTTTATCTTCAGATTTGTAGTTTTACCACTGAAGTCTTAGAGATACTTTTATTTAATGTCTTGGGTTTTGGTTTCTACTTTTACCACAAAATATTTATTAGATCTTAATCCACAAGGAGAAGAAGCTCACCTTTTTTGATTCCTTTATAACTCAATCTCAACTTTTTTTTTTTTACAATTGTTTTTGGAAAATATATCCTCTTGTAGATTAAATTCATGAATAAAATACTTTAGACAGTCAAGTTGTTATATTTAGAAAATTATGCAATTTGTAAATGGAGTTGAAATGGAAATCTGTGTGTTATTTAAGTGATCAAATAGTATTATAATTACAATTTGTGGAAGCAAAACATTCCCTAAACTCATAGCACATTTACCTGGGCCTCATTAAATTTTCTTGTGTTTATGTTCAGGAAGAGTCCCAGAAAGTTCTCAGAGCAAAACAAAACAGAACAAAACAAAAAGGAAAACTATACCACCATCAGCAAAATGGATGTCGGCCATTATAAAAGAGTTCATTATTTCCCCTCTATTAAGACAGTCTTGTGCTAAAGAATCCTACTCCCTCCCTAGTATGACCATTCGTTAATCTATGCTTTCATAAAATTGCTTTTAATTTATATCAATGTGATTTTAATAGCTATGCTATTTTTCCACTATTTTATAAGTTTGAAATCATAAGAGTAAAAATTAAAGTATTTTTTAAAGACAAATAAGTGAACCACAGGTACATGTTTCAACGTGAGTAACTCCTAAAAACATAATGTTGATGCTATATATTAACATTTTAAAACATGTAAAATATTTGCATATATTTGTTTTATAGTATACACACCGAAGAAAGAAGAATCATGTGAAAAGAAAACCAACCATTTTCCTTCTAGAGTTGTGGTGAATATGTGGCCAAAAAATGTAAGGTTATTTGAAATTTTGCTTTAGAAATACTTAGATGTTCCCATAATTCTCCCCTACTCCTTAAAGTTAGGAGACTGATCCTTCCATATGCCAGCAGAAGATTGGAGGTTTATTTCACAGAATAGAACAGTGTATCTCTGGGCTTGAGGACAACAGACAAGTGGAAAACTGAAGTACTATACAGAAAGTAAGATTAAATGGAAGTTTACCTTTTAAATATTTAGATACCATCCCATCTCCAACCTTTTCTCATACTGAGTTCCCAAAATGGAGGCATTCAGTGTCACATTCCATAATCAGGAGATTGTTGACATGGTGGTGGGGGTGAGGCTTCTGAATGAAGCAATCAAGCCAGATTACTAACAGATTTTAATAAGGACTCATCAATAAGCGAGACCCATAATTCAGAAGACCCACTTACATAGACAAAGTTTCAAATCAGATTTAAATGGTCTATTTTTAAAATTTTTTTTTTTCAACGTTTATTTATTTTTGGGACAGAGAGAGACAGAGCACGAACGGGGGAGGGGCAGAGAGAGAGGGAGACACAGAATCAGAAACAGGCTCCAGGCTCCGAGCCATCAGCCCAAAGCCCGACGCGGGGCTCGAACTCACGGACCGCGAGATCGTGACCTGGCTGAAGTCGGACGCCCAACCGACTGCGCCACCCAGGCGCCCCTTAAATGGTCTATTTTTAAAGGTAAGCAGATAATCATAATCAAGACCTATGTGGGGAGGCCTCCAATATGAAATAAATAGATCAAAACAAATAAGGAAGCAAAAAAGGAACTTGTGGGAAATATGCCATACAGGAAGCAAACCTTATAACTATTAATATTCTCAGAGAGATAAAGGAAAGCAATGAATCCATACAAGAAGACCAGCTGTAATAAAAAAAGAAAGAAAGAAAGAGAGAGAGGAGAGATATTCAGGAAACAAAAATAAATTTTTAAAATATAAAATATATATCAGAAATAGAAACTCAATATATTGACTGGAAAAATTAAATTAAGGAAGCCTTACATAAAATAGACCTAAAGACACATTTATGGGTAACATGAGAGAACGGATCAGAAAATCAGAGAGTCAGGTCTGGAATTTCAACATCTGAATAAAAAGCGTCTTTGCAAGAGATAACAGGCAAAAACGACAACAACAAAAGATGAGCAAATAAATTAATTCAAGAAGTTATTCTCAGAATGAAAGGATTTGTTGTTTGAGTAAATAGACCCACCGAGAACCTAGAACAATGAATGAAAATGAATCTACCTCTGCATATAATTCCACAATTTCTGAACATTATTATTAATGAGAAAAGCATGATTTTCAGAGAGAAAACTAAAAGTTTTTATACAAGAAACTGCAAATCACATGCGAAGCTAGAAGACAATGGAAGTATGTCTTAAAATATTGAGGGATTTTTTTTTTTTTCTGATCTAGCATTCTGTTCCTAGAAGAACTATCAACTAAATGTGATTGAAGACGTTCTGATATGCAAAGTGTTAAAAAACTATTGACCTCCATGTGCTCATTCTCTAAAAGCTGCTAGTGGATAGGCTTAAAAGAAAATTATTCACTTAATAATTAACTATTTGAAGCTCCAGGGTTAAATACATAAAAAAGGAAAAGGGATGTATAAGGTGATGAAGAAGATAGGTCTAGAGCAAACAATCCAGATCACAGCAAGTCAGAAATCACTGGGTGAAATATCCTCCCAAATATGACTTTTTTAGGACATCTGATTCATTTGAATATATTTAGAGAAATATTTTACTTGTAGAACTAAACTTGGGATTGATGGTTAGTACAAAAAACTGGTGATTAATACGTAGAAAATTAAGCAATAGAGATAATTAGCCATGCTAGAGAAAACAATAAGTTGTTTAAGAAAAGATAAAACAGTGATAACGCTTGGTGACTTAGATGGGAATCCTGTCTACAGAGTCATAATAACATAAATACACCCTCTTGCCCCAGCAGTAACTGTAACTATGTTTAGGAATGGACAGAAAGAAAGTGTGTCTGTTGGATGTGGTGACAAAGAGAGCTACATCCCCAAGACACAGAGATAAATAACAAATGTAACAGCTAATATTAAAAACAATATTCCCTCTGGGAGGCAAGGAATGGTGAGGTTTGTTGTTGTTTTGTTTTGTTTTGTTTTGTTTTGTTTTTGTGGAGGAATTAGAAGACTACCCTTTTCATAAAGAAAGGTTTGACTCTTTAAACAACATATAACTTTGAAAAAATATTAACATATTTGACCAAAAAATAATCATTAAAAAAGGATTATATGAAATAGGAAAATGAAATGCAATTCTGTCGAAGAGAGGAAACACTATTCTTGAATAGGTAAGGGATATGGAGAACCTTACTGACAGCAAAAGTAATTGGGAAGCCCTGAATTGTATTTAATTCTATATGACCTATACAAGTGCACGTCTTCAGTCTTGTTTGTTCCTTAATCCCACTGAGACTTCTTTGCAAATTACTTGCAATTCTCTCTCAATGCTCACCAGATGGAATGTTTATTATATATTCCATTCTTTTCTTTGATCTGATAGATACAGTTTACATTTAAATCTAATCCAATTTTATGAAGAAAATGTCTAATGTTACAAAATCACAAAATGTTAAAAGAACATTTACAGGGCAATAAAATGCGTGATTACAAACACTGTTACAAATCATACCACACATAAAACCATTTTAACTTTTAACCAGATTATCATCTGGAAGGCAATGTACACATTCGGAGATCCAGAGCTGTTGCTCCAATGTTTTAAATTAAAATGGAATTGTGCCAGAAAAAAACTAAAAACACAAAAAACCAAGAGCATGAGCACAAAGAGAAAACAGAATAAACCTAAAAGGCATCGAGACAAATTTAAGAGAATTGTAATTTGAAATCAAGTATCAATGAAGTATTCTAAAATCATAGTACTAAATGATCAACACAATTCATTTTGAAGCTTTCCTGCGGAAAGGATCAGATAAGAACTGTATTACAGTGGCCCAGAGAATGACCTCACAAATAAGTATATCCATTTTGCAGACTCTTGGCCAAACAATAACATATTTGGCAGCATAAACAAGTAAGAGAAAAGGAGTATGCTTTTTAAACTTCTCCAAAATGCTCTTGTTAAACCCAAACTCATGACTTCAGATTATGTGCAGCTCAGTGTTAAAAGGAGCAAGGATCTAGTTGGACTCAGGCTAAATTTGTGTGAAATTGATAGAAGTAAATGTTACGAGTGCTAATAGTTAACATGACTGATTGTAAAAAAAAATATTTCCAAAATGCACTATTAATTGTGCTTCTCAAAATATTTTTTATTAACACAATGAAAATAGTTTATTAAAGGTGCTGAGTTTATTAATACAAAAATATTGTGAAACCCAAACTTCTAAACAACTCACTTTATAAAGTAGAATAATGATTCATGCTTATACTTGCAAACTTGTGTGTGTGTGTGTTTTAAGGTGTGGGGGGGTGACATTTTGTTCTTGGAAGGTTTCATAATTTTTCCTCATTCAAATACTATTCTGTTATAGAATGGAGTTCATTTTAAGTTCAGATATAAAAAAAATACAATGGTATACTACATGCAAGTAACTATAACCAAAAAAAGACATTTATTTTGGTTTAGGAGAGATTATCAAATACTTAGGATCTTCTAGAAGTCCAGACACTCCAATCCATAATCAGCCATAAAAGTCTATTTCAGTCAACATGTCTACCCAAGAAACCTAGAGCAAAAAGAGAAGCTTGGACCTGAGTAAACAAATTTCTCATTTATGAGATCATGAATGTTTTTATACCCTAACACAAGCTTTTACAAAAATATTCCTCATTTTGGTCTGTGGTTAAAATTCTCCTGATTTCTCTTCTCAAAGATCTGGAAGGATATGAAGTGTCTGAAGTGATATTCAAATAACACAAGCTCTAAATTTCACAGTGTCAGAGTAGTAAAATATGTCCACCGTTGAATAAAACTTAGGGAATACGAAGACAAGTGGTTTGTTAAATTCCTCTGACTTGATGCCTTGTCACTGTTCTTTGAAATTGCTTTATGCCCTGTTTCCATCCGCATACCTGTGTGCATGTGTTGTTTAATTCAGATTAATTATAATATAATATTGAGTTCGATCACAAAACTCAGTCACCCCTTCCTTTTTTTTCAGCTTCACAGCTATTTCAACAAACTTTAAACTCAAAGATTGACCAATTTGGTCAAACAGTTGATTCAATCTAAAAGCTATGCAAATGTATTTGGTTAAAGTAGGTAATTCTGTGTGAATAATCAGACTGCTGGCTCCTTATGAGTACAGCATACTTTAAAAAAGTGTATTTTTAAAATACAAGAGCAAAGCATGAGGAGGGGAAAAAAACCATAAATCTAGCAATGTTTTTCCACATATTTTAGAAGATATAAACTTCAGAGCCAGATAGATCTATGTTAATTACCCATTTAGGAAATATGTTGGTTGACTCTGCAGCTCCTTTATCTCAGAAATGGGATCGATAATACCTATAGAAGTTTTTCCAAAGTTTGCTTTCCACTAACCCATCTTCATCAGAACCAGAAAAAAGCTCGTATTCTTGGGCCCTACTTCAGATCGTGGTGGTGAGCATAGGATCTGCCTTATTAACCAGCATCCCAGGTGATTTTTAGTTTTCTAAATTTGAAGAGTCATGACTGAACTTTGGGATTAGTGTGTAGATTAACAACCGAAACATTTATGACTCTGGCAAACTGAGCTAATTCTGAATCTGATTTTAATGGGGAAACCATGAATTCTAAATACAATATTGCCAAAATTTTTGTTGTGAGGGAGGAGAAGGATTCTAGTTAGGACTGCCCCAGGACCCCAGGTAGCAGCAGCCTGGTGTCGTGGGACTAGAAAGGGCCGGGCTTTTATGTGCTGGCACACTATTGCGTAACCTCTTGGTGCGGTCATAAAGCCCAGCGCTGAGTGTGTGTGGCGTGACCTGAAATGAATATAATCTTGTGTGTTGCGTAGTTAGGGTGAGTGGACTTGCAGCAAGGAAGACAGAGGACAGCACTGACATGCTACCCTCCCCCTTGAGGTCATTCCTCCTTGGATACTTTCTTGCTGATACATGAGCACTACCTTTATAATACTTTAAAATACCTAGTAGATGCAGTAGGAAATTTAAACCGATTAATCCACAAAAAAGGAAAACAAAACAAACAGCAAAACTAAAAAGGGAATCGGATCACTCTAACAAACAGTGTATAAATCCTGCTTCTCCTTTCACTGTCTTTGCAATGTAGGACAAAGCTATTGACGGTAAAGCTCATTCCATTAATACATATAAAATTATTGAGTATATTACAATTATATACAATATCAATATATATTTAATTTTTTAATGTTCACTTATTTTTGAGAGAGAACGCAAGTAGGGAAGGGGCAGAGAGAGAGGAAGACACAGATTCTGAAGTAGGCTCCAGGCTCTGAGCTGTCAGCATTGAGCCCATCGCGGGGCTCAAACCCATGAACTGTGAGATCATGACCTGACCCGAAGTCAGATGCTTAACCGACTGAGCCACCCAGGCATCCCAAGACATATTTAAAGAAATAACCAAAATAATACAATAAACAAAGCATTCCACACTAATGTTTCAGCTTTTTTTTTTAGCAAGGTATTAGAATTAAACTCAAAAGTAGTGTTTTGTCTTGTTCTAAATTAAGAAAAATTTTTGAGTTTTTCTTAAATACCTAATTAAGGATGAGAAGAATGTGGTCCCAAATGTAAAATCATTGTCTGAAGGACTCTGTGGATTTTGTACATAATTTATCTTTTTATTGTTCTTTAGATGCAAAATATGAAGGTGTTGTGAAAATCAATTAAAATTCATTATGCAGGAGAAATGTTCATAAGGTTTAAGAATGGTTAAAGGAAATATTTTTTGGGAGGGAGTGATGTGTAAAATATCTTTTATTATTCTCTAGATAATATACAGCTAGGGATATATAAATGAGAATCAGATTACATGTTGGAGGTTAGAAAGCACACACAACTCTTTCTGGCTCAGTGGATTACAATGGGTAGAACAAGTTCATGGAAAACCTGAGCTACATTTGAAAAAAAAAAAAAAGCCTCAAGTATGTTTTGGAGCAGATATAGTAAGAGGCCTAGTGGTTTGAACTTGGTTGGGCATTCAGCTTCAGTTTAAGGATTTCTTGAATTCAGTTTCTCATTTTGACATACCTTAGGGGGATGGATTATATGTGTTATTTGTCCATATACGTACCATTTACATAAAACTCTTATTCATTCTACAGAAGAGGCAGAGATATATCGTCCCTTAAGCAAATCAGTTACATTTAATGGTTGAAAACATCAGCCAGCAGGCACCTGGTTGGCTCACTTGGTAGAGCATATGACTCTTGATACCAGGGTTAAGAGTTCGAGCCCCACATTGGGTATAGAGATTACTTAAAAACAAAATCTTTAAAACAAAAACAAAAAACAACTGACAGGTAATCTTTACCTACAGAATAAAGTTCTACAAACGGAGAGGAATTATGCCGTTTCTCTTAAGGGGCTGCTAGAATTAAGTTTGGAAGGAAAATGGAGAAATGAATTAAATAAGCACCCTTTGTTAAATAAATAGAATTAGATGTAAAAATAATATTAAATACTAAGTAATATTAAAAATTAAATCTAGAAAAATTTCAAGGAATTCCTGTAGTTGTAAAATATGCTTCACTAGGGAGGAGAAAAAATGACAAAAAAAAGAAAAGGTAAAATAATATATAGCCTATAACTTATTTTTTTTCAGCATTACAAAGCTAGAAAAAAAATCCTGATAACAAAGCTCACATACCAAGAGCTAGATTATGACTATTTTAAACCTTTAACTCTCTATGGAATATTTGTTTCTAGGACTTTATAGCTACTTGGTTTATGTATGGCAGGAACCGAGGGCTGATATTTATATTAGTTCAATCTGTGAAATATTTTTGATAGGCCTATTTATGATTTAGAACTGCTGAGGATTTAGGTTTGCCTACAGCTCAGGTTTCATGTTAGGTCTGGCAACTTTTTCTTCATGTCACAAAAATTTTTCAACTTGGACACAATAGCCTTACAAAATCATCAGATGGGGAATGTTGACACACATGCACACACACACACACACACACACACACACACACACACACATAAAACAAAAGAAAACGAAGAAAAACTTAGGAATCCGTGTTTCCTTGTACATTCTCCAAGAATGTTGGTAGTGGTCCTTGGTACCTATAGACCTGAGAAATATATGAGACTGTGTTCCAGAAACACTACACATTAATTTCTCACACAATCTTGTGAAGTACACTGTGGGAAAATTGGTGAGATGTTTTCCTTTAAGTCATCCTCTTATTTACACACACACAGAAAATCCTTAACTGGTCTTGCCTAAAGATGAACATAAATTCTTCTTAAACTTTATAACACTGTAGCGTTGACTAACAGAGAGTCACTGTCACTAGACAGGATCAAATTGCTATAGATGTCAACATGCCAAAAAAGATTCTCAGGCAGTAAAGCAACTTTAGAAAATGTCCTCTCCCATGTTTTCTCTTAGAATTCCATAAACCGAGGTAAAGAGAAATGAAATATTTACATTCACATAGCATGCTGGTCGCAAAGCTACTTCCTAATGCACCCTAATATCATTTTGCTTTCTTTCTCTTCACTTTTGACAAAAGGAAGAAAATAATTATTACAATTAAGCTATATATAGGTAAGTGAAATAACAGTTCTGAATTCTCAATTCCCTGAACTTTGAAAATATTTTTGGCAGATTTGAGTCCCTGGGAAGTTTCATAAATGGAATCAATTTGAGTGACTTGATTTTATTTAAGACTGGAAGACATGTAACACACATAGTAAGAATCTCAAATCCAGCATTTGCCAAACATTTTCTAAGGCAACTACTGTGGGAAATATTGGGAGTTGGTAAATTAAAAAGACACAGTTCTAGTCTATGCTAGTCTAGGGAACAGTTCAGTTTACTGTGGTAGTATATTTCAATTATTAAAGGAGGAACATCCCCAGGAAAGATGGCTAATTAATATTTGATAATTATATGAGCTAAATCAAAGAGTCTTCATTTAAATGATTTGTGTATTTTGTACAATGAAATAAGCTTTTTTAAATTTACATTTTATTTATTTATTTTGAGAGAGAGAGAAAGGGAGAGAGAAAATCCAAAGCAGGCTCCACATTGTCAGCACAGAACCTGATGTGGGCTCCAGCTCACAAACTGTGAGATCATAACCGGAGCCAAAGTTAGATGCTCAACCAACTGAGCCACGCATGTGCCCCAGAAATCAACTTTTATTATTATAAAATTTGGGTGACTTCATTACTAAGTGCAACAGATTACAAGTACTAGTGTCTCTTTTTTTTTTTTTTTTTTAATTTTTTTTTTTTCAACTTTTTTTTATTTATTTTTGGGACAGAGAGAGACAGAGCATGAACGGGGGAGGGGCAGAGAGAGAGGGAGACACAGAATCGGAAACAGGCTCCAGGCTCCGAGCCATCAGCCCAGAGCCCGACGCGGGGCTCGAACTCACGGACCGCGAGATCGTGACCTGGCTGAAGTCGGACGCTTAACCGACTGCGCCACCCAGGCGCCCCAAGTACTAGTGTCTCAACCAACCTCTTTGAAAGTTGAGCATCTAAATCATTTTTTATTCTCCTACCAGTGTTAAAGTATTATTTGTAATAAAACAAAATCTCAGTCAAATATAAAAAAGAAAACCCACCAAAGGGTTTTACTTTAGCTCATTAATTAATCAGTTAACTAGTAATATGTTAAAACCAATACAAAGAACATTTGAGAAACAAGTATAAACAATTGAAATGATTGTCAGGGAAAGATTGTTGGGTTAAATATAAAACTGGTTAATGTCCAACAGGACAATAAACCATAATCTTTCAGGTTATGTTTGCCATAGGACAAAAACGATTTGCATAGACATCAGAAAAAAATATGCAAGTTGATCTCTATCTCTAAAACGTTATAAAATAGGGGTGCCTTGGTGGTTCAGTCAGTTGAGCTTCTGACTTCGGCTCAGGTCATGATCTCAGGGTTCATGACTTAGAGCCCCGTGTCAGGCTCTGTGCTGACAGCTCAGAACCTGGAGCTTGCTTTTTATTCTGTATCTCCCTCTCTCTCTGCCCTCCCCTGCTCATGCTCTGTCTCTCACTCTCTCAAAATGAATAAACATTAAAAATTTTTTTTAAGTTGTAAAATAGCCCACTCAATAGAAAATTAATAAAAAATGAAAACCCAGCACTGTCCTGAAAGAACCATATTCTCTTTTACTTACTTTGAAGTTTTGGAAATCTTTCCTCACGCCAGCATGCTTTACATGTTAAAACACTATTTTCTGTTCAAGAACTCCAAATAATTTCTCTTTTCTACCTTACATGCCACTTAATTGCAGAATCTATTTGACTTGAGTTAGTCTTATTGAATTTTTTTAAATAGACCCATTTGTCAGCTGCCTGACTTCTGTAATAGATTAAAAAAAAAATTCTGAGTGGAGAATTTTGCTTCATTTGGAGAACAAAATGTTCTAAACTTTCTACTGTCTAGAATAAGTTCAATATAAAGTTTGTTTATGGGGTGCCTGGGAGGCTTGATCAGTTAAGCCGCCTATTTCGGCTCAGGACATGATCTCACAGTTTGTGGGTTTGAGCCCCATGTTCGGTTTTGTGCTGACAGCTCAGAGCCTGGAGCCTGCTTCAGGTTTTGTGTTTCCCTTTCTCTCTGCCCCTCCCCCGTCTGTGCTCTGTCTCTCTCTGTTTCTCAAAAATAAATAAACGTTATTTTTTTTTTGTTTAGATGTCTGATTGAGATCCAGAAAATCTAAGTCACTTCCATACTTCAATGGGTATATGGAAATTTTATTTTTTTATTTTATTTTTTTTTTTTTTAATTTTTTTTTTCAACGTTTATTTATTTTTGGGACAGAGAGAGAGCATGAACGGGGGAGGGGCAGAGAGAGAGGGAGACACAGAATCGGAAACAGGCTCCAGGCTCTGAGCCATCAGCCCAGAGCCTGACGCGGGGCTCGAACTCACGGACCGCGAGATCGTGACCTGGCTGAAGTCGGACGCCCAACCGACTGCGCCACCCAGGCGCCCCTGGAAATTTTAAATTTAGCAGTTGGAGTTTAAATACAATGGAAAGGAGGAAGGTTGGAAAACTTTTGATGATGACAGGATTTCAGTTGATGGAATTTAATGTTTGTTAAGCCCCTCAAAAGCAATGCTTTTGGAAATTTCTTTGCTTTAGGGCTTTGTCTCAGATCTAATAATTTATTTGCTTTTGTAAGACAGGGACACAGAGGATTATAGTTGCTATTAGTACATCAATTTCCTTTCTGTCATATCCATTGCTGTATCAATGACAGTAAGAGAAAAGAAGTTCTCCCAACTGGGTTGGAAGATGGAAATGGAAATGGAAAACAAACAAACAAACAAACAAAACCTACCAACTTTGGAGTATAGACAAGAAGGAAATCCATAATTTGTGAGGTAAAGGAACATATTGCATGATAAAAAAGAAAATTCATCATTAAGATATTACTACAATTGTATAATAGGATAGAAACTATAAAGCCTGCTTCTAACATACGATTTGAAAAGAATATAGAATTTTTTCAATCACAAGCTACCCAGTAAGAGCCTTAGCTATGTACAAGTTTATCTTTGTGTTGTTATTTTTTTATCCACATCAATGTTGATGTATAGCCCTAATGAGAAACATTAACTGACACTGTGCAATGAGGATAACTATTTTTTTCATGTTTGTTTATTTTTGAGAGAGAAGGAGGGAGGGAGGGGAAGAGAGAGAGAAAGAGGATCCGAAGTGGGCTTTGCGCTGACAGCAGAGAGCCTGATGTGGGGCTCTAACACTCTAACCACGAGATCATGACCTGAGCTGAGGTTGAAGTCGGATGCTCAACCAACTGAGCCACCCAGGTGCTTGGAGGATAACTTCTTCGTGGTAAATAGTATTGTAATATTTCCTTCGTGCAGACTTTGACTTCTTGTATTTTTTAAAAGTTAACTAAATTTGCAGTTCTAATATGGCTGAATTTTAGCACTGAACAATAATGCCTAGTTGTTGGGGCACCTGGGTGGCTCAGTCCGCTAAGTGGCCGACTTCGGTTCAGGTCATGATCTCGGGGTCCTGAGTTCGAGCCCCGCGTCGGGCTCTGTGCTGACAGCTCAGAGCCTGGAGCCTGTTTCAGATTCTGTGTCTCCCTCTCGCTGACCCTCCCCTGTCCATGCTCTGTCTCTCTCTGTCTCAAAAATAAATAAAACGTTAAAAAAAATATAAAAAATAATGCCTAGTTGTTGAGCCTAAGCTTAAGATAACATTAACCGCATTAACTATGGAATAACTTTCATGAATATATTTATTTACCTCAAAGTTTTACTTTAACATTTCTCATTATTTAATAGTAGAATAAGCCATTTAGTTTTTTCCAGAAACATAAGCCCCATATATTACGTTGTTTCTGTTGGGTATTAGGCTTTGAATAATGCTGTTTGAATAAAGTATCTATTACCAGGTATGTACTGTGAGAATTTTAAGCAACTATTATGTTGAAATACTGAGTTTCTGAACAAAATCTTAAATTTAAAAATCGCAAACATAATGAAAATATGTAAGCTAAAGTGATTTAAGAATATTTTGAGATTTGATTTTCTTTAATTGCATTTTCACAAATAATTCATATATATTTTATTATGACTGATGTTTCTCATTTACCCAAAATATCATTTTATCACATAGTAGGTTTTCAACTTTACCATGAATCTTTTTTTTTTTTTTTTTTTGGAAAACTTAATTACAGTGTTTATGAATAAAATAGCTTCAAATTCCTTAATATAATCAGGATTAGTCTTCTCTTTCTATCTAAATTAGTATATTTGTTCAAAAATGCCAGCACTGTTGGGGCACCTGGGTGGCTCAGTCGGTTGAGCATCTGGCTTTGGCTCAGGGTTCAGTCCGTGAGTTCGAGCCCCATGTCAGGCTCTGTGATGACAGCTCAGAGCCTGGAGCCTGCTTCAGATTCTGTGTCTCCCACTCTCTGCCCCTTCCCTGCTCATGCTCTGTCTCTCAGAGATGAATAAGCATTAAAAAAATAAAACAATTAAAACCTCCTTTAAAAAAACATGCCAGCACTGTGTTTTGCTCACCACTATCTATTCAGGTTATAGAAAGAGAGCCTGGTCCACAGTAGATCCTTTTTTTGTTGACTGAGTGAATTACTGAATGTTTTAATTTGGCAATATTCAATCTTTAGAATTAATTTCAACACTTTAGAATTAATTTAAAACATATAGAACACATTTTTGTAATATTGTTAAGGTTTTTTCAAATAATTTTTTAAAAAAACTGGCTAATGATGCTGGCTGGAAAGTTACTCATATTTTGCACAAGTTGTGGCAAAAATAATTAAGGACAACTATCACCATAAGAAAACGCCTATTATGTACAATACATCTCATTAATTTCCATACAATTGTTGATCTATAGTTTAGAAAAAGTCAATATAACATTACAAATCATTCACTTCTGATACACAGTCCCTTAAACTTGGTATTTTTACATAATTTTGCTCACAAATCTATCTTACCATCTGTCTGGGCAAATCTAACAGCTTCCTTTATTTTGGCAACTCTGAATGAACGCATTTCTACAGGAAGCCTTGACATATTTATTTTATGCTCTTTCATGAGGGTTACAAAATACGTGCTGCATGATCTAGGAAAAAAAAATGTGCCAGCAACTAAAACCTTAACTGTAAAAAGCTATATATTTTTTCCTTTAAAATCCCTTGAAAATCTCTTATTTGATTTTCCTAGTACTCTTTCTGATAATAGAGAAAGCAAGATAATTCAGCTGTGAAAACAAGCAAAATTTCTTCTAATACAGAACAGCTGAGTGCTTCACTGTCTTTACAAAGAATCCACTCCTGTAGCCACAGGTATTTTTTTTTTAATCAAGTTTATTATGGGCACAGTGCGGTTGAGTAAAGGTTCTCCTTTCTTATTGTAGAAAACTTAGAAGAATGAGAAGGCAGAGAGAGGCTAAATTGTTTTAGTTTGTGTTACATTGGCCTTGAAAAGAAATAGAAGAGGATAATTTAGCCAAAAACAACAAACATCCAGTTACCACGAATTTCAAACTTTCAGGTTTAGAGTGAAAGAGACCCATTAATTCAGGGATGTCAAGGCTGCTGGTGAAATTGAATACAAAAAAATACTGTCCTGTGAGTTGCTTTAGCTAAGCTTTCTTAGAAGATAGTGTTGGGGGGAATATCTATGCTTGCTATTAAAGCCCTTAGTAAAACAATGGAAAAGGGCAGAGGGAATAGAATCATGTTGTCTAAAGTACACATCCACTCATTCAGAATCCCAACTCTGGCTGCTAAGAGAAAAATACAAGTAACAGTTTCCTGAGAATTGTTAAGCCAACACACTATTAAATATACCACCTAACATTGTTCTTTTCCTCTCCTTTTTCACTCTTGCAGCTACCACATGTGATGGAAGGAATCCAAGTTAAACACTCTCACCAGAGCATGCTCCAAGACAGATGACTGGGCCTCAGGCTTGGCCAATACAATGCACTTCTATTCTCTATTTATTTTTGTAGTTCAAAGACCTGGCAGTAAGCAAGTTGATGCCTGCCATAAGGACCAGTGCACTCCTGATTACTGCCCAGTGACTTTTATAACTGTGTGCCAGCTACTCAGATAGACCACGTATAAAGAGTAGGGGGATTTTTTGGAAGGCAAAGAAACCCCAGCTTCCACTTAAGCTTTGAAATTTCAGATGATGTACTGCCAACTTACAGACCTTGCTTTAATCAGAACAGCCACATGAAAAGGCTGTTTCTATTTACCCTAGGTCATTTAGGAAACCAGTGATAAGTAGGCCGTGCAAAATTTCAACTTCTCTTAAAGTTGGCGTGTTCTCCTCAACTAGAGTTGAGTCTTGATTTCATTTCTGAGTAGAAATATTTACAACCCTGTCACACACGAGTTTTAGCCTTCCTTCTGTCTACCAACAAATGGGCTTTTTAAAGAATGCTTAGGGTTAATGTGGAAGTTTTCTAACAGTGGGCCCATATAGACTTAAATAATGACTAAACTGCTTTACTGGTCTGGTTCATATTTCATCAGAGACTGACTTTAACTAGAAAAAAATAAATAACATTCTATTTTAGTTTTAAATTCTATATTTATGTAATAAAAAAGTAATCTTGCAGAACTTAAAGTAACAACTGTAATATTTAGGAATTCACTGAGAGAGGAAAAGGTTTAGGGTACCAATTTATTCTTTGGTATACCATGAATCCTTTGGTTGTTTCTAATACTTTGTTATCCATATCATGAAGAGATTTTGTACAAACCTTGATATTGTGATATCCTGGATATTTATGTTATCAAATATAAACAAAAGAAGTTCCCTTTCTTGATTATTTAGAGTTAATGCTGCACCACTTAAGACTATAAGCTCCCCCCTGGATAGGAAGAGCAAATATTGGTAAAATGTCAGTACTACCCAAAACAATATACATATTTAATGTAATACCTATCAAAATAACACCAGCATTCTTCACAGAGCTAGAACAAACAATCCTAAAATTTGTATGGAACCAGAAAAGACCCTGAATAGCCAAAGCCATCTTGAAAAAGAAAACCAAAGCAGAAGGCATCACATTCCCAGACTTCAAGCTGTATTACAAAGCTGCAATCATCAATACAGTATGGTACTTGCACAAGAACAGACACTCAGATCAATGGAACAGAATACAGAACCCAGAAATGGACCCACAATCGTATAGCCAACTAACCTTTGACAAAGTGGGAAACAATATCCAATGGAATAAAGACAGTCTCTTCAGCAAGTGGTGCTGGGAAAACTGGACAGAGACATGCAGAAGAATGAACCTGGACCACTTTTTTTACACCATACACAAAAATTGAACTCAAAATGGATGAAAGACCTTAATGTAAGACAGGAAGCCATCAAAATCCTCTAGGAGAAAGCAGGCAAAAACCTCTTTGACCTTGGCTGCAGCAACTTCTCACTCAACATGTTTCCAGAGGCAAGAGAAACCAGAGCAAAAATGAACTACTGCGACCTCATCAAATAAAAAGTTTCTGCACAGTGAAGGAAACAATCAGCAAAACTAAAAGGCAACCGACAGAATGGGAGAATATATTTGCAAATGACATATCAGATAAAGGGTTAGTATTCAAAATCTAAAAAGAACTTATCAAACTCAACACCCAAAAATCAAATAATCCAGTGAAGAAATGGGCAAAAGACATGAATAGACGCTTCTCCCAAAAAGACATCCAGATGGCCAACCAACACATGAAAAAATGCTCAACATCACTCCTTATCATGGAAATACAAATCAAAACCACAATATCACCTTATACCTGTCAGAATGGCTAACATTAACAACTCAGGCAACAACAGATGTTGGCAAGGATGCAGAGAAAGAGGATCTCTGTTGTATTGCTGGTGAGAATGAAAGCTAGTGCAGCCACTCTGGAAAACAGTGTGGAGGTTCCTCAAAAAATTAAAAATAGAACTACCCTATGACCCAACAATTGTACTACTAGGTATTTATCCAAGGGATACAGGTAGGCTGTTTTGAAGGGGCACATGCACCCCAATGTTTATATCAGCACTATCAACAATAGCCAAAGTATGGAAAGAACCCAATGTCCATCGATGGTTGAATGGATAAAGATGTGATATATCTATATCTATATCTATATCTATATCTATATCTATATCTATATCTATATCTATACAATGGAGTATTACTTAGCAATCAAAAAGAATGAAATCTTTCCTTTTTGAAACTACGTGGATGGAACTAGAGGGTATTATGCTAAGCGAAATTAGTCAGAGAAAGACAAATATCATATGACTTCACTCGTATGAGGACTTTAAGATACAAAACAGATGAACATAAGGGAAGGGAAGCAAAAATAAAATAAAACAGGGAGGGGAACAAAAACATAAGAGACTCTTAAATACGGAAAACAGTTACTGGAGGGGTTCTGGAAGGGGGGATGGGCTAAATGGGGAAGGGGCATTAAGGAATCTACACCTGAAATCATTGTTGAACTATATGCTAACTTGGATGTAAATTAAAAAAAAAAATAATTAATTAAATAAAACTTTTTAAAAAAGACTGTAAGCTTCCCATACTTTACAACTGTAACAATCTTACAATACTAAAATTTCATTTACATTCTTATCATCTTTCCATCTTTTGTGCTACAGTTGTCATATTTAATTTTTAACCACATCTACAACAGTCAATTTTTTTTTTATTTTTAAAATTTTTTTAATGTTTATTCATTTTTGAGAGACAGTGAGAGACAGAGCATAAGCAGGGAAGAGGCAGAGAGAGAGAGAAACACAGAATCTGAAGCAGGCTCCAGGCTCCGTGCTGTCAGCACAGAGCCCAATGCGGGGCTTGAACTCACGAACCAGGAGATCATGACCTGAGCTGAAGTCGGACGCTCAACCGACTGAGCCACCCAGGAGCCCCACAATTGTTAATTTTTTATGTTAAAACGTTTTATAGGAAATAAGGAGAGAAAAATTACTTTTAAACTTACCTCTCCTACCCTCTTTATTTTTTTACCGTTCCTAGTATCTTCATTCTTATAGAACCAAGTTTTCATCTGATATCATTTTCCATCAACCCAAAGAGTCTTCTTCAGCATTTCTTATTGTACACATCTGCTTGCAATGAATTTTCTTGATTTTTATTCATCTCAAATGTTTTTGTTTCATCATAGTTTCTGAAGGATACTTTAACTGGAAATAGAATTCCGAGTACACTGATTTTTTTAGCACTTTAAAGAAGTCTTTCTTGCTCTGGCCCACATATTTTGTGATGTGAAATCAGCCATTATCTGTATCATTGTTTCCCAGAATGGAATGTGTCCTATTGAACTAACTTCTTGGTTTTCCTTTTACTTTGATTTTCAGCTAGCTAATGGCTTTTTGGATCTGTCAGTGGATAGTAGATATTAATTATCAAACTTGGGAAAAATCCAGACTTTATAGCTTCAGATATTTTCCAACCATATTCTCACTGTCTTCTATGTTAGATTGCTGGATATTGTCCCTCAATTCTCTGAGATTGTGATAACTTTTCTTTCTTTTACATTGAATTACACTTGACACATAATGTTACATTATTTTCAGGTGTACCACATAGTGATTCAACAACTCTGTATATTATGCTATGCTCACCACAAGTGTAGTTACATTTGTCACCATATATGCTGTTACCACTGACTTTATTTCCTGTGCTATACCTTTCATCCTCATGACTTAGTCATCCCCTAACTGGAAGTCTTTCCTCCAACTCCCTTTCAACCATTTTGTTCAACCCCCATCCCATCCCCTCTGGTAACCACCAGTGTATTCTCTGTATTGAAGAGTCTGTTTTTTTTTAGATTTAACATATAAGTGAAATCACTTTCTCTATCTGACTTATTTCATTTAGCATTATATCCTTTAGTTCCATTCATGTTGCCACAAATGACAAGATCTCATTCTTTTTTATGGCTGAGTAATATTCCAATAGATATAGATTATAGATATAGATATTGATATAGATATAGATAATGATATAGATGGTTATATGGATATAGATGCAGATAGATATAGATATAGGTGATATAGATAGATATAGATAGATATAGATATTGATATAGATATATGCACCACAGCTTATTTATCCATTCATCAATAGAAAATACATGGATAGTTGGGTGGTTTCCATATCTTGGCTATTGTAAATAATGCTGCAATAAACATAATGAAGTATTTATCTTTTCAAATTAGTGTTTTCATTTTCTTTGGGTAAATACCTACTATTGGAATTGTCAGATTGCATGGTATTCCTATTTTTAATTTTTTAAGGAAACTCCATAACTGTTTTCTACAGTGGCTGTACCAATTTGCATCCCCACAAACAGTTCAAGAGGATTCCTTTTTCTCCACATCCTTGTCAACAACCATTATTTCCTGTCTTTTGATTCTAGCCATTCTAAAAAGTGTAAGGTGATATCTCACTGTTTTTTTTATAAATGTTTTTATTTATTTTTGAGATAGAGAGATACAGAGCATGAGCAGGGGAGGGGCAGAGGAAGAGGGAGACACAGAATCCGAAACAGCCTCCAGGCTCTGAGCTGTCAGCACAGAGCCTGACGCAGGGCTTGAACTCACGGACTGCGAGATCATGACCTGAGCTGAAGTCAGACGCTCAACCGACTGAGCCACCCAGGTGCCCCCTCACTGTGGTTTTAATTTGCATTTCCCTGATGATTAGTGATATTGAGCATTATTTCATGTGTCCATTGCCATCTGTATGTCTTCTTTGGAAAAATGTCTATTCAGGTACTCTTCCCATTTTAAATTATTTATTATTATTATTATTATTATTATTATTATTATTATTTTGGTATTGACATATAAATCTTTATATATTTTGGATATTAACCTGTTTTCAGAGATACTACTTGCAAATATCCTCTCTCATTTGGTAGGTTGTCTTTTTGTTTTGTCAATGGTTTCCTTTATTGTGCAAAAGCTTTTTATTTTGGTGTAGTCCTAGTAGTTTATTTTTGGTTTTGTTTCATTTGCCCAAGAAGGTATATCTAGAAAAAATGTTTCTATGGCTGATGTCAAAGAAATTACTGTCTGTATTTTCTTGTACGAGTTTTATGGTTTCTGACCTCACATTTTTCTTCAATCTTCTCTTCTCTTTTCTTAAAATTGGCTAATTTCTATTTTTATTCAGTTTCATTTATTCCTTTATTTTTTTTCTGTCGACTTTAACCCCATCAAATAATTTTGAATATATAGTACTTTTTTGTTCTAGAATTTTCCAATGGTGGTACTTCCTCTTTCCCCATAGTTTCTATTCTCCACCAAGATTCCCTATATATAAAGACCATATTTTCCTTCAGCTCCATAAGCAAATTTATAATAGCTTTCAAAACTCTTGGTCTGTTAAATCCAAAATCTGGATCATCTTAGGACTGGTTTCTATCCATGGCCTTTTTTTCCTTGCCTATAGGTCATATTACACTTTTTAAAAAAATTCCTAGTAAATTTTGATTTAATATTAAGTATTGCATATGTCATAAATGTACCTTATTCTGTTATATTTCTCTGAAGAATATCACTTTGAATTTTAGTATGTAGTGCAATTACTGACTAATCATTTTGAAATTTTAAAGGTTCAGTTTACATTCTGTTACATTCATCTGTGGAAAGCCTCTGTTTTCCAAATCTCCTTAATTTGGTAGGACTCAACCTCCGAACTCTGACTCACCTAAGTATATATCGTTGAGGCTTGGTGTTAGGCTTCATAAGTATATACCTAAAGTGGGTATTACTCTAGGTAGGGCATAGTACTTATTTCAAAGCTATGGCCTTTCTGGAGTCTCAGCTGGATAATTATAGTTTAAGTGGTTTCTACACTGTACCTGTGCCATAACTCCAAAGAACTCCCAGTTTGGCTCTCACCTTTAGTATCTTAAGTTTGTTCATAAAACACACAACCAATGCTCTCTAGTAAGCTTTGCACAGTCTCTCCTAATATATGTACAACCCAGCCCTCAGCCCAGAACTTGCACTGGACCCTCAGTTAGTGTTCTCTCTATCCAAATGTTTCTATGTTGTTTCACCTCCCTGTACTGAAATCAAGAATTTATATCCAAGCAGAGACATTAGAGCTAAATCTTCACATAAAACCACTTTACTACATGAGGTACAGAAGAAATCATATTCCTTTAATACTAAACAAAGTGTCTTCTCCTAAATTGTTCACATAATGTCGATGCCTTTCTTCCCTCCCTGGCAATTTCACCTCCTGAGAAAACTCCTATGAATGCTGAAAGTTACTGAGCCCAAGGGATCAAATCTTCCTACTTTCACTAGTAGGAAATAAGAAAGGAATGCTTTCTTCAGCTGTCAAAAATCTCTTACTGCTCTTTCAGCTGGGTCTCTGTGGTGTTGTTGGTCATACTAAAATAAGATGGTATGTTTGTTTGCTGAGGTTCATTTAAGCGGAATTATTTCAGGGGAAGGTAGGTTGGCGGGAAGATAAGGAAGTCACATCTTCTCTTTGGAGACAGCTCATACTACCACTGCTTCTAGCCCTGCTGCTGATCCCACCAGTGCTATAAGGCAGGAAGGTAGTCAGTGGTGCCAATCATCCTGGCCTGCCCCCCTGAGAACATAAGTAGTTCACCCTCACCATCAACCTGAATTTGCCCTTTATCTATACATCTTAGACTATATCAAAGGCCTGAGATTCCTTTTCACCTCTATCTTCACTAATTTTCTCCTTTATTGATATAACATGCCCTGGTTCCAGGGTTCCCCCAAATAAGTCACTAAATAAAATAGTCTCATTTTAGTTTACTTCTTAATTTTAGCAGCCCAGTTTTCTCCCCAGAGACAATTATATTTCAGATATTTGGATAATCATTTGGTGTTATCCAACATCCTAACTCTGTGCTGCTCACTTTCTTTTATAAAATTGGTGCATTCAAGCTACACCTGAATTCAACTTGATGCTAGTCACCAGTACTCATTCTCCAGCACCAACGTAAATAAGCATATGAAGCCTATGACCACACATTTGAGATGTTACCCTAACTGCCCTCACTATACTGTCTCCCTCCTGAGCACCTTTTAATCGGTAGTATATGTGACAATTCCTCTCCCAGGTCCCTCCTCTAGCACTGAAGCACTCCATTCCCTAGGTGCCAAGAATATTGTCTTATGATAGTTCACAGTTGAATCTATATTAAGAAAAACAGCAGTAGAATAGTTAACTGACCTGGTGTTTGCATTTCTGCTGATACCAGAACATCAGGTTATTCAGAAAAGCAACCAATGTAGAAAAACAAAACAAAACAAAACAAAACAAAACTATCAGTTGATTCTCTGACAAAGCATACAAATAAACAAATAAAATCCTGAGATTTTTTTATAACTATCTCTAGTCTAGACACACTATTTTCATGATCAAAGTAAAGAGGCAGGTGAGCAGTAAGAATCCCTTCTGTTATCTTGATAATGTCTTACACAGCTCTAAGAGACAAAAATTGCATTGCAGTGTCTCTGAGTAGTGCCCCTCAGAGTCATGAAGTGCACAAGGTACACAAATATATATAGCCCTACTAAGAAGACATATTTTTTTTCTTCAAAACTACATTCTATGTTTCCTCAACATGATTTCCGTAATGGAAAACTACTTATAACATTACAGGGTATCAATAAATAAGCACTAGAATATAACTCCAGACCATAATTCCACCATAACTCACAGTCGTAATTGGAGTGCTAGAGTAAAAGCTTTCTTGCAAGTCTATGATGGACTGGTTGTTGAACTTGAAATGAATTTTCCCTTAGAAGTTGTAGTGTAATAGTGACCAAATTTCTTATTCACCAAAGCCTATTACATCTATAATTTAGTGTATGTAGAAAAATAATACTTAGTAAGCTAATTTTTATTTTGCTACAGTGCTTGGCTCATGGTTAGTATACAAGAAATGTATGTCGAATGACTGCATTCATAAAATATGCATGTGCAACATTGCTTCTATGGAAACATGGTTGAAATTCTGATTCAGTTCATAGCTACCATTAGACATTAGTGTCCTTTACACATCCTTTCTTCTCCAGCCCCAATTCCAGCAGCTGGATCAATATTCTACCCTATTCCAGGCATCACTTCAAGGGAAGTTAAGGTCTAAGGATTTCTAAATTCTCTCTTCCTAAAGGGACCTACAGGTGCTAACATGCACCAAGCAATCTGATGAATGATGGTGTCTTGGGAGAGAGAAGTAGGTTGGGTGGAGTACCGGAAGAGAAGCAGGGCAGTGGTTCTACACAGTGACAGCCAACGTGGGGCTTACTCTGGGGATGTTTGTGGGAGAGCAATTCCTCTAGCAGCCGCATTTCCAATTTGCAGTCGCTGAGATGCCAAAACATGGATCCTATTCTGGAGCAATAGGGAAAATGGTCATTTTATTGACCACAGTTATGCATACTCTTTAAGTGGCTTAAAATTGCCATCTTAAGAGGGGATGACATTTTCAAACTGGATCCAGATGAATATTTAAATGAAACAAGTCTTTGGGGACAGATACAACTACAGGTGGAAATCAGATCTGGCAGGCAGAACACAATATTTAAAACAAATGGCAACAGAACATGGCATCAGAGAAATATTAACAAGGGATTTCCACAGTACTGACTGGAAGTCCAAGACTAGGTGATATTATAACTACATAGACAAGCAGAGAGGGAGACATGAAACAGGCAGTATTCTTACATGAGGAACTGCTGAGTAGCAGAAGGCAGATACAGGGGCAGACAAAACTCTGGTCCTTGAGCTATAAAAATGACTAAAATCAGACAGAGAGTTCCTGCCACATATGGGGAAACTACTAGGCCTAGGTTTAAGGAATACGGAAGAAGTCCTTTAGGTAGAACAGGGACATAAAATTAGAGTCAGATAGGTTGTTCTAGAGAATTTGATAGAGTGTTCTCAATTACTCAATAATACATAAAGTCAAGGTGAGTCCCTGAAACTAGGAAGACAAATTATTTTAGATTTGAAAAAAGCCAGATATCCCAGAAATCTAGGCCTAACTGTGTCAGCCAGTCTAGACAGCAGGTCTTCACATTTTCATTTTCATTTTCTTCCTACTTTATCCCACTTTCTTCTTTTAATATCAATATATCCTTGTGCTTCAAACCTCACTTAAATTTAATTCATTCTGTAGGCTGAATTTCATATGCTCCATTGCAGTGTAAAGCAAATGCTTTGGTTTCCCTATTTCTACATTTTCTATAGTTTTCTCTTCATCTACTACCTTATGTGTTGTCAGTTTCTGTTTCTATCTTTGGTTTTTGGACTTTCAAATTGCATTTCTTTTTATGTTTGCCCCATGCCTGATATAGCACCTTGTACCATTAGGCAGAATATTTTCTGAATAGAGTTTCATATTTGTAGTCTTTAAAGAATCTTTACTTTGATACCAAGTGACACCCTGAATAAACCATCCAAATTACCAGGGTCCATTTGAAACTGGCAGTAAATAGAATTATGCAAAAATCGAAAGTGACTACATATAGAACTATTTAATAAAGTCTGGTGAACACACACATGGCATGCATTTATCAGAGTAGAATTACTCATAAGGTTACCTAAATGATTTCCCAATTTAGTATTTTCACAATTAATCTTTCATTGATTAATAATCTGGAAGCAGAAGAAACCCAGGCTCAGAAACAGACATGAACTATCTTGGATATTTTGGAAACTTAAGCAACAGCATCTCAGGATTTACATTTACCTTGACCAGGAGCTGTAAAGAAAACTAAATGAGCAGCTATCTCAGTTTATCCCTGAGATTCCAAGTGCTTCAACGTCCCCCCTTAGAGTTTTCAGGCACTAAATTAAGGATCAAAAGAATTTTTACATAAATGTATCAGATTGTAAATATTTGCTTTTTTGTTTCAACTTTTTATTCAAATTTCTGTTAGTTAACATACAGTGCAATACTAGTTTTGGGAGCAGAATTCACTGATTCATCACTTACATACAACACCCAGTGGTCATCACAAGTGCCCTCCTTCATACCCATCACCCATCTACCCAATCCCCTGCCAAAATCCCCTCCAGCAACCCTCAATTGGTTCCCTATCATTAAGAGTGTCTTATCATTCCCCCTTTTTTATCTTCCTTCCCCTATGTTCATCTGTTTTCTTTCTTAAATTCCACATATGGGTGAAATCATGTGGTATTTATCTTTCTCTGACTGACATTTCGCTTAGCATAATATACTATAGCTCCATCATTGCAAATGGCAAGATTTTATTTTTTGATGACTAATATTCGATTATATATACACACATACACATACCACATCATCCTTATCCCTTCATGAGTTGATGGACATTGGGGTTCTTTCCATAATTTGCCTATTGGTGATAACGCTGCTGCTATAAACAGCAGGGTGCATGTGCCCCTTCAAATCAGGATGTTTGTATCCTTTGTGTAAATACCAGATAGTCAGTATGGAGTTTCCTCAAAAAGTTAAAAATAGAACTACCCTATGACTCAGCAATTCTGTTATTACGTATTTACCCAAAGTTTTGTTGATAGCTAATGAAATAAACAAAGGTCATTTAAAAAATAAAATAGACTTAAGATTAAAGTCTTCCTGATCACTTATGTTTAACAATTTCCTAACATATTAACATAATTTACTATGTTTTACTCAGTTTTCAATAAAACGAAATAGAAGCTTTGTACTTTATTATTATTATTATTTTCTTCCCACAAGAACATATTTTACTTGAAGCTTTATACTTTGAAAAAGGCAACAATAAATGGATTTAGTGTAATCTCAGAATAATCTAGGAGGCAAAGCAACATAGGTGGAAGCTTCATTCTACTTTCTTTTATTTGCTGTAATATGTATCTTAGGATTGAATGCCACCTAGAAAGTATTATAAACAAATTCTAAATCAGAATCAGATCAAGCTTCTACATATAACTATCAATTTATAGAGAACATAAGAAACAGAATACAAGCTAAACAATACCAAAGGGTTGTAATTAGAAAATTTCAGAAACCATAAAATTATACAGATCAAATTGCCTTCTTTCTTCTGCAAATAAGGTTTAAGGGGAAAAAAAAGAAGTTTAAAACAAAGAGGGCTTGAAATTATCAGAGAAATCTTATTTAGTCCAATTTTAATGTATGGATCTTATTTGTATCTCGATTCTAACAAATATTCTGTAAAAGAAATTTTGAAACCATCAGAGAATTTGAACACTAGCTGGATATTACATAATATTAAGAAGTATTCCTAATAATTTATTTATGATAATAGACATTGATTCTGTTTCAAGAGGAATGCTTATTGATTACAGATCATACTAAAATATTGAAGGTGAAACACTATGATTCTTGACACTTTTTTTAAATAAACCACAAATAGCAGGATAAGAAATAACAAATAACAAACCTCAATCGTCAAAGGTTATTGAGAAAGCAAGATCAACCATGAGTTGATAACAACAAAACAGTACATTATTATTATTGTTATTATTATTAATGTCTCTACATATTCATATATTTAAATTTTCTCTTAATTAATGTTAACAAATAGTCTCAGACATTACATTTATTAAAAATGTATTGCTCAGTATAGTAATATAGTAGACCCTTAACACAAGTTTGAACTGCATAGGTCCCCTTATATGCAATTTTTTTCCCAAAATAAATTGGAAACACTTTTCAAGATTTGTGATAATTTGAAAAAACTCACAAACTGCATAGCCTCAATATATAAAAATATTAAGGGAAATGTATGTCGTGAATGCATAAAATATATGTAGATACTAATCTTTTTTATCATCTACTACGATAAAATATACACAAACCTATTATTAAAAGTTAAGAGTTATCAAGACTTATGCACACAAACACTTATAGACCATACATGGCCCCTTTGCAGTCAGTACCGTAAACAAATACAACTATGAGTATTAATATTAGCAGCATAAAATTAACTGTAATGCACACTGTACTGTACTACTTTGTATAATAATTTCGTAGCCACCTCCTTTTTCTGTTGCTCTGAGTTCAAGAGTTGTGAGAATTTTGGGGTGCCTGGGTAGCTCAGTCGGTTGAGTATCTGACTTCAGCTTAGGTCATGACTCACCCCATGTCAGACTTTGCGCTGACAGTGTGGAGACTGCTTCAGATTTTGTCCCCTATCTCTTTGTCCCTCCCCACTTGCTCTCTTCTCAAAAATAAACATTAAAATAAATAAAAAAAAAAAAAGAGTTGCAAGAATCTGCTTAAATGGCCAGAGGACACTAATCCTCTGCATCAGCAGTTTGTCTCTCCAGTAAATTGTATATTAAGAAAATCATTGAGGAGGGCACTCGGGATGAGCACTGGGTGTTGTGTGTAAGTGTGAATCATGGGAATCTACTCCCCAAACCAAAGGACATATTGTATACACTGTATGCTAGCCAACTTGATAACAAATTACATTTAAAAAAAATAAAAATAATTAAAACATAATTTCTTTGGGGGTGGGAGAAAATCATTGAGGAGAAAGAATATCTGCCAGAACAGGTTTTTAATGCAGACGAAAGTGCCCAATTCTAGAAAAAAATGCCACAAAAGACATTTATTAATAAGGAAGAGAAGCAAGCACAAGGATTTAAGGCAGGAAGCGACAGGCTAACTCTAGTGTTTTGTGCAAACACAGTCAGGTTTATGATCAGGACTGCCTTTATATATAAAGTTGCTACATCTCCAGCCTTGAGGGGAAAAGATAAACACCAGCTGGTCAGTCTTTTGGTTGTGCAGCAAGACAGCCTGGACAACAAGAACCTTTAGTCTGGATTGGTTCGATTGATGCTTTGTCCCTGAAGTCAGAAGGTACGTGGACAGTGAAAAACTGCCTTTTAAAGTTCTTTTGATATTGGATAATGCCTCTGGCTACTGAGAACTCCATGAGTTCAAAACCAAAGGCACTGAAGTGGTCACCTTGTCCCAAACACAATGTCTCTGATTTAGCCTCTAGATCAGGGGGTCATAAAGACTCTAAGGCTCATTACACATGGTACTCTGTGGAAATAATTGTCAACGAGAACCTCAATAGAGAGAACACCATGAAAGTCTGGAAGGATTACACTATTGAAGATGCCATCATTGTTATGGAAAAAGCTGTAAAAGCCATCAAGCCTGAAACAAATTCCTTTTGGAGAAAACTGTGTCCAGATGTTGTGCATGACTTCACAGGATTAATGACAGAGCCAATCAAAAACATCATGAAAGAGAATGTGGATAAGGCAAAAAAAAAAAAAAAAAAAAAAAAAGAAAGAAAGAAAGAAACGAGAAAAAAAAAAGTAAAGGGTGAAGGGTTTCCATATATGGATCTTGGAGAAAATCAATAGCTCACAGACACCAAAGCAGAGGGCCGAACAGAAGATGACTTGATGGAGATGAGTGCTTCCGAACCAGTGCCAGATGATGAGGAAGAAGAAGCAGCACCAGAAAACAAATTGACGTTAGACAATCTGGAAGCAGGGTTGCGATTTTTCAAGACTGCTTTTGACCTCTTTTATGACATGGACCCTTCTATGATATGGGCACTGATAATAAAACAAATGGTAGAAGATGGATTGGTACTGTATAGGCACATTCTTAGGGAAATAAAAAATCAGAAAACTCGGAAAGAAAGTATAATGGATTTTTGTAGTTACATTGAGTGTGCCTACCTCTCTTGCTCCCCCTTTCGCCACCTCCACATCTTCCATCTCTGCCACCCCAGCAAGACTAACCCCTCTTCTTCCTCCTCCTCAGCTTTACTCAACATGAAGATGATGAGGATAAAGATCTTTATGATGATTCATTTCTCCTTAATGAATAGTAAGTGATTGTCATGCCATACAGTTCATAAACTTATCTGTTGTGTATGTGTGTCTTCATATGAAAATCTCATAACCGTATGGCAAGAACTGTGTCACCATCATCATCATCATCATCATTGCCTAAATATTCATTGTGTAGAACACCATATGCAAGACTTGTGTGGAAGGGGATGGCCTATTCTTACATAGGTATAAGGTAAGTGCTATTTATTATAAGATTAATATTGTGTTAGTTTTCTTGCTGTTTTACAACTGCTTTCAAAGAATTACATTACCATACAGTGTGCCTCTCTCTTTTCTATTTGGAGAAAATGCATATCACCTTATCATCACAAGTAAATTTGTTAATGTAACAATGTTTCTTTCCAATCCTGAATTATGAATATAATACTGTATGTCCGAAACATTTTATAATGACTCATTCTTCAGTGTGTACATTAGGCTATCATAAAGCAATTATATTGCTGTTTTTTTGTTATCATCAATGCATGAATCATTGCACCTATAAGGATTTCTTCTTCACATTATCTTTTCATTTTTGATATATAGCATTAGTAATACATACGACATCTACAGTGTTTTGTTTCCTATAAGAAAATATTAATGTCGCCTGGCTGGCTCATTAAGAAAAGCATATGACTCTTGATCTTGGGGTCATGACTTCAAGCCCCACATTCGGCATAGAGCTTACTTTAAAAAAAGTAATAGAAAAATAAAAAAATATGTATAAGATAAGATAGACTGCTGGTCCTTTAAAAACAGAGAGAGAAAGAGACTCAAAATAGAGGCCAAAGCGAATCATCATGACAAAAGAAAAATGAAAACCCAGAAAACAATAAAAAAAATTTTGCCAAGTTCTTCTAACAACAACAATAAAATATTGATGTAGGTACTAACAGATGATTCCTCTTGTAAACAGATGATATAAACATAGTATCAATAATACATTGGAGTACTGTAAATGTATTTCTCTTCCTTATCATTTTCTTAATAACATTTTCTTTTCTTTAGCTTACTTTAAGAATACAATATATAATCTACAGAAAGGATAAAATATATGTGAATCAACTGTTTATGTTATCAGTAAGACTTCCAGTCAACATTAGGTTATTAGTAATGAAATGTTAGGGAGTCAAACTTATGCAGGGGTTTTTGACTGCATGGGAAATCAATGCCCTGACCTCTGAATTGTTCAAGGGTCAAGTATATAATTAATTATATACTTGATAATATATTTACTATGTATACATTATATATAATTATATATTTGACAATATAATTGATCTTTTTTCAAATTGATATTATTGTTTCCAAATAAATTTTTCCAAATTTATATATATATATATAAATATACCCACCTGTATATTTATATATATGTATACATATATAAATATGTATATTTATACATATATGTATATGTATATTTTTATATACATACACCAGTAAATATATATATATCACTACCTTGCTTAATTCATCTATTAAATTTAATCATTTTATATATATTCTTTTAGATTTTCTCTAAATACAACATCTCATAATCTCTTTTCTCAATTGTTTTCTTTTTTTTTTTTCAACGTTTATTTACTTTTTTTTGGGACAGAGAGAGACAGAGCATGAACGGGGGAGGGGCAGAGAGAGAGGGAGACACAGAATCAGAAACAGGCTCCAGGCTCTGAGCCATCAGCCCAGACCCTGACGCGGGTTCGAACTCACGGACCGCGAGATCGTGACCTGGCTGAAGTCGGACGCTTAACCGACTGCGCCACCCAGGCGCCCCTCTCAATTGTTTTTTAATGTAGTAAGAAGTAAGTAATGTTTTCTAATGTAGTATGTAATATGAGTGATAAAAATGATTGTCAAGTGCTTGCTTACAATGGTAATGACCAGGTAAAGTTAAATATAAGGGTTCCTGTGGCTAAAGTCAAGGGAATTATTTCAATAGCCATATATGCCCCTCAAATTTGCCCTATTTAGAACAATTTAATGAAACAAGTTATGTTTATATATGAATGTGTTGAGGAATTTTGTCTTTAATATATTGTCCCTTAAAAATACTTTATAGGAAAAAAGAATAAACTAACCCCTGGGAAAGGCCTTGTCAGTCGCATCTGTATAATCCTTAGTTTGAGCTGTAAATAATTAACCATGAAATTTTACATAGATAAAATGAAATTTAAAAAGGATATAAAATAAAGCTTTTAAAATTAATGAGACAACCAACCATATAGAATGTGCCTTAGTAAGATACACACACTTCAGAGAGCAATATAGTATAATTTTTTTATGAAAAATATTGAACCACAGAAATAGATTCATATCCTGCAATACTCGTGAAAGTTCCTCTGAGATTTAGTTTGGTAGTTAATAAACATTTACCACTGTCAAAAACTTGTCTTCTTATTTATCTTGGGACACAATAGAAGGAAATAGTCTTGCACAGCGAGAAAAACAGTGCAGTCAACTAGAGATGAAGGACAGAGGCTCTGGAGGCACATTACCTGAGTCTGTTCTTTTTTTTTTTTTTAATGTTTTTTTAATTTATTTTGAGAGAGAGAGAGAACGTGAACAGGGGAGGGACGGGGGGGGGGGGGCAGAGAATCCAAAGCAGGCTCTGTGCTGCTTGAACTCACTTACCATGAGATCATCATGACCTGAGCTGAAGTCTGACGCTTCACTAACTGAGCCACCCAAGTGCCCCTGACTCTGTTCTTATTAGTGAGTGAGGACAAGCTGCTTAACACCCACTAACTCAGTTACTGAAGCATAAAACTGAGATCATAATAGTTCATCAACTCAATGGACTGAATAAATGAATTATTACCATAAAAGCTCTTAAAGCAGTGCCCATAAAGAAGAAATGTACAATGTCATTGGCATTATTATTTTTATTGCTTATATCCATTATTATCAAATGTAAGTTATTAGAGACATGGACATAAAGTTAACACAACAGGGATCTTTAGCTTTAGCTCTTCATCTGTTAACATTTCAAAAAAACTATTAAACATAGATCATTTCCATTTACATATTGATTTAACAAATAATCAATAAATGCTTACTACATGCCAGGCATTGTACCTCAAGTGTGCAAATTTGAGTAAAATGTGTTATCCATCCACAAGGTACTTCTAGACAGATAAATTATTAAAAACATCTAAGTGTTACAAGAGATAAGAAAGATGTTCACACAGATTACCATAGGTTACCAGAGGAAAGAGTGGTGGAGTCTCACCAGAGGAGAGTGCCAGAGAAGTTCTTAGAAGGAAGACGGTATTCTAACTCTCTGGAAAAGTTTAGGAGAATTTGTTCACCAGATATTCAGGACCTGGAAGAACATGAAATTTCCAGGCAGTGGGAAAAGCTGGCAGAGAGACACAACGATCCAGGACAGCCTGCTAGGCGTGATGTATTACTTCATTTATTCAGCAAGTGATTTTTGAATGCCAGACCTTGCAGATGCTGTCCTGAACAAAACATACAACATCTCTGTTTTCATGAAACTTGCCAAAATAAATCAGTAAGTTGACCGATAAATGTAGTATCTCCGGCAGTGATGACTTATATAAAGTAAAGCAGAGGAAGGGGCTAGAGGGAGTTTGGGGAAGAGGTATGTTTGATAAGGCTAGTCCATTGAGATAAAGCTATTGAGTAAAGATGTGAAGGAAGTGAGGGAACAAGCAGACTACAATAGCTTTCCAGTAGAAGAAATAGCAAGGACAAAGACTTTGAGGCAGGGGTTTAGTTACCGTGTTTGAGAAACAGCAAGGAGGCTAGTGTGTGGCTGACATGGAATGAGAGGGAGTCAGGACCTGAAAAGGAAAGTGGAAAGAACATGGATGGCCTTTTAGGGGATGGGATGAACTCTGGATTTTATACTGATGAGAGGATTTTGAATAAAGCTGTTATTTTATCAGATTTGAGTTTGAAAGTACTCTGGCAAATGTATGTTTAGAGCGTACAAGGCAGGGGTGGAAGCAGGGAAACCAACCATTGTTTTCCTAATAATCTACAGGACGTATACCAGTGCTAAAACCAGGAGAATAACACTTCTATAATGACAATCAGTCTGATTCGGAATACATTATGAAGGTATTGTTAACAAGATTGGCTAATGGACCAATTGGCTAGTGGAAAGTGAGAGGAAGGCAAAGCTCAACATGATTCCAAGTTTTAGAGACTGAAACAAGGTTTCCACTTACTGGAGTGATAAGATCAGTATTGAGAAACTGAGTTTCCTCTGAGAGCAAATTTCAAAATGTCGATTACACCTTCCACAGGGACCAGCATATTGTAGTAACTGCAAGCTGTTTGGTATGACTGGAGCATCAGACTCAATGGACACATGCTGATAATAAATAAACCTGGGAAGGGGCGCCTGGGTGGCTTAGTCAGTTAAGAACCTGACTCCGGCTCAGGTCATGATCTCATGGTTCCCGAGTTGGAGCCCATGTCAGGCTCTGTGCTGACAGCTCAGAACCTGGAGCCTGCTTTGGATTCTGTGTGTGTGTCTCTCTCTGCCTTTCCCCTGATAATACTCTATCTCTCAAAAATAAATAAAACATTAAAAAATTTACAAATAAGGCTGGGAAGTGAGTAGAACATATCACATTGGAGGCTTTATATACCTATCAAGGACAGGTAAATTTTACCTTCCACAACTACACGTGCCCGGTGTTACATGAACAAGCATCTATTCTTCCAGCTGATACTCAATTACTTCAAACCAATGTCTACTTTTGGCTCCTACACCTCTTGTAACTAGCTGTATGAGAAGTGACCAATAGCTCTGTTTTTTACTTTGCGTCCTTGCTCACCTCTTGCAAGGGACTTTGCTATGGGGGCTTTTGTTTCTAATTTAATAAAAAGAACTAACTTGAAGATCTATCAGAAATAAAAAGAGAAAGAGCTTGAGACAAGATAATTGAGGGTCTTGAAAATCAGCATAGTTCAGACTTTCTGGACAATTAAATAGACATGTGAATTAAAGTATATAGCATGATTAAAATTGTAGTTAAATAAGCTTAATCCAACAGCGATATCAAAGATAGATTGGATGTGAAGAAGACTGACCTTAGAACTAGAATTGATCTGATTGCCAAAAGGAGTCAGATTGGCAAAGGTCATGACAAACCACATCCAATCTCTTCTCTCATTTTTTGACCATTATTTTAATAGCATACTATTATATTATGATATTTATGAGTACTTATGATATTTAACATCTCCCAAGTTGCCAAAAGGAACATCTAGAATCATATTCACATTTTTCTTTCCCCAATCTCCTATATCTAAGTAGTTACTGGGTAGTATATATCTCAGATTTTTAGTGTTTTTATTTAGCTTTCTCTTCATTCTACTACTTTTGCCCAAGTTCAGGAAATATTGTGTTTTGCCACTACAGATATCCCCCTCTACTTAGATGAAATCATTGCTACATCCTGCTATAGCTATGGTGCTGACAATGGTTGACAGAAACTTTCTTGATGATGTATTTTGACCTAATAACTCAGTGCTGTGCATAGCTTTGTTCCTGGTGGGGTATAAGTGTCAACTCAGCATGTGATTGTAGAATGAATAGATAAAAAAAATTTTTAATGTGTCTTATAGGAATTTTTGTTTCTTATTTTTCTTCTAGGAAAGTGTACACTTAGTATTCCTCTTCCCTCCTGTTTATACCATGTGTTACTAGTAAATATACATACTAGTTGAAAAGTAAATGTAATAATAAAAGTAATCATATACTACTGTGTACCCTTAAATTAGATAATAGGTGAGAGGAGTAGAAAATATGAGAAGCATAATTTGAGGTTTAAAGTTTTGTATTCAAAAGTGCATGATTTCTGAGACACAGTAATTGAAACTCCACAATCTGAAATAATCAGTGAATTTCTATAAATAAATATAACTCATGTCATCTATAAATAAAATCAGTAGCTACAATCTTAAGTGGCATATGAATGAAATATATTGTAGGATGAATGAATAATTTTCCCTAGTTTCAAGCTAAAATTACATTATTTCTGAATTAATCAGTTAGCTGTCATGATAGAGGGTAGGTTAGGAGTTGTAATTCTCCTTTCAGTGGGATTTCAAGATTATAAATTAAATTTGTTATTTTCTTGAAAAAAAAACACTACTAAACTTATTAGACTTTTGTTTTGTCCAAGTTTTTGAAATAAGGTAAATTAAGTAATGCCTGAGAGTATTTGAAAATATCCATTTTCAATTTTGAGAAATTATAAGATATCCCTATATCAGTGTCCATAAGAGAGGCCATGTGTGTATCGAAAAACAAAATGAAATTAAAAAAAAAAAACTTTTCAACACAAGCAGTAGGAAGACCATCTACATTTTCTTTTCATTTTTCTGTTTCTAAGAATAACATAATTGAAAAAAAAATGTCTTTAACTCTATGTTATTAGTGGGGTTAATTCAATGAGATAAAAAATTATAATAACCTTACATATTTTCCTCATAATGTTTTGTCTATAAAGATAATAACCTTTGGGTACAATTGTTAATAATTATAATTAAGGGAGAGGTTGATGATTTGGGGTAATATACACATGAAAGGCAATTTTCACTTGAAAAGAAACTAGTTTTAAAAATCTCAGGATTCTTTCTTTGTAATTATATATGAATATGAAACATATCTGATGATTCAAAACATGAAAAAGATAGTTTTACTAGGAAAAATTTAATAAACTTAAAGAATTCTGCCTCTCTATTCATCCTAATCAGAAAAAATTAAACATTTTATAACTGAGTGAATATGTATAACTTTTATTAACATTTTCATTTAGCTACGTATTTTCTTTTATTTAAAAATCTAGATGAATAAAAATAGAAAGTGAGTGAGTGTAGCAATAGATCTATATCATGAAATATTCAAAACACTCATATTTGAAGTCTGATTACTTTTGGAGAAAGTATGTCATATAACTGGAATGTATTGATTAAAAATTGAAAAGGTATTAACAGTCTTCAAAAAGCTTAGGTTTTTAGTGGTTTTCTAAGTATATGGTTTATCATCTTTGTTAAAGAATTTGCCAGTAGTTGTTTATTTTTGACAATTTTTGCTCTGTGTATACATTTATCTCAAACATGATAACTAACAATTTCCACGATATTAATAAAACTATATTTAAATACTATATCTCTCTAAATTAAATGTTGATGAAAAGGTTTGTAACTTCTCTAGTGGATCTATGTTTGAAAATTAAGCTCAAAACAAGTTTCTTAATTCTTTCCAGGCTACTTGCAAATCGATGGTTGTTTATTGGTAAATAGATTAAAATATATGCTGTGCTTTCGAGAATACTAAATTGCTTACATTTTAAGAATGTAAAGCATAACAGGGAAAAAAAAAGGAAGAGAAAAAAATAAGAAAGAATAATGAGCTTTAATTCTTTCTCACCATGGAAAAAGTTTGAGAGAAATATATATACATACATAATTTATTTATTTAGTAATAGTCTCCATATTAAATGGTATCACATTGAATAATGCAGTGTTATAAGCAAATCAAGTCATTTTATTCAACTCTGAAGACAAATATTCTTCTGTGGGTGGGGACTATTCATTTTTGCTTAGTACCCATTCTCTCAATTTTCCTTTATGTAATAAAACTTCCTAATTAACCCAGTGAGTGACTACTTTTTAATGACTTGTAAGCCGATGTGGCCATGTGTGTACGTTTAGGCTGACTGTATGTCAGGAAATACTGTTGTGAGTAACTTTAAAGTTACCCCTTTGAAGACAAAGACTCTTCTCCTGGGTGTGTGGGGAAAGACAAGCTGAAAGTAGGGTAGTAAATGTGGGGGAACTGCTCTGCCAATTTAGGCTGTTACATAGGAGGGAAATACTTTTTCTGCATATTGGAACACAATATTTTAGAGCCTGTTTGTAACAGCAGCTTAACTTATTCTCAACCTAATAGTGTAATAAAGTGCAATTACTAATGAAAAGAAAAGAAAAGCCTTAATAACATTTACTGTACAGTACAAATATCTTGAAAGTTACTGAATTCTATGCCTATTTGTATAATGCTACACATTTTCTACATTGCAAATATCAGTTGCCTTTTCATATAGTTGGAACAAAGCCAAGAATGAAAAGAAAAGGAAAGAAAGTAGAGGATAAAGAAACAAATTAGAAAGAAAAGAAAACTGGATGGTATAAAATTTTGAAATTTCAGTAAATAAGGGAGGGCAATCTAAATTATTGTTATGTGAAGAGAAACAATTCAAAACAAATTATTTTAATAAAAAAATGTTCATATACTCCTAAACTCTTCCATCGCCTTTTTTTAACATAAGCAGAAAATTATTTCCATATAATCCAGGAAACAAACAAACAAAACACTGAATTTCATTAGACAATTAAATTAATAGTTATTGAAGATATGTATGCTGAATGTTTATGAAGATAGGCATAAATCAATTGGCTTTCAAGAATAAATTGGTATTCATTTATTTTTAAAAATATTTTAAAATTCAATTTAATGTCAAAATAATATTTTCTTTATTTTGACTACATGTTTAGCTAAAAGAATAAGCTTCTATGAGATCTTTGTATCTTGTCAAATTTTAAGTCAGCTTGGAATTTCTAATTTCATCTATAAGTAAGGAGTTAAATTAAGAAACCAATAATGGCATTTTAAGTAACAGGATTCCCACTAGCCAGCATTGAAGAGTCACTTTAAAATGTAACATAAATATGGGATCTTTAGACTCTAATATCATCTTCTCTATGTACATATCTAGTGCTAAAGCCAAATTAGAAAAAAAAAATCCTACTCCCTTTCTTTGAGGCTCAACTTTCCAACAGATAATTTTTCATGAATAATGGCAAATTTCACAGCTCTGATTTTATTTTTATTCTTCTTGCAGAAAATTCATAAAATAAAACCACATTGCTTTAAAGCAGAACACATGGTTAGTTTTTAGCAGAGAAGTGAAAAATCTCTAGTTTGTCTACCACTGTAATTATTGGCAGCCGTTAAATTCTATATACAACATAAGGCATAAATTAGCTGATCACCAACATGTGTGCAGCCACAAGGTAACAAATATTAAACTTGGGGAGTAAAGGAGAAAATGAAATAGGTTAATAGATGATGACAAAGAGATAAGACATTTAGTTATATGTTGATTAGGTTTTGCTACATGTCATTTGTTTTAGTCTTCAGTGCAAGTTGTTACTCAACTTTTTTATGAAAAGAGGCATTTTATGATATCAGTTTTCATTTTTAGTGGTCTTATTGCAAGGTAAACTTCTGCATTTGGGCAAAAAAAAAAAAAAATGGCAACAAATGCAAATAGGGCCACATTTTTCTAAAAGCATAAAACTAATGTTAAGTCGCCCTGTCAACATAGATTCAGAGCCAAAAGGGGAAAAAAGAATCAAGTGCCAGAAGTGATTTGTTCCACTGTCCAATTTTACTGAGGACTCTCATTCTACAATTAGAAGCTGATGACAGCTCACCATATTTAACTTGAATGTGTAGGTTCTTTTTAACAAATTTGTGGGGGAAAAGAAAACTTCGATGAAGATTTTCACATGCTACAAACAATGTCTGAGTTCTAAAGTTGCAGAGTTATTAAAGAATAGCTTCGATGAAAATATAAAATAAGTAATATGCTGTCCTTCATACACAACTATAATGTTAACAGCCCACTATCAATACAACATACACCACTGATTTTCTTTGAATCAGTGATGATGGATTTACATTCATTAATTCATAGCTACCCTTATTGGGAAACTGCTGACTGGAGCTCAGGAAACCTAACTACATCACTTACACTCAATGGCATGGGAAAGCAATCAATTAGACCAAAGAGAAAAATGGAAAAGAAGAGAAAATAAACATCACTGACAAACATCCCAAAAGGTGCATTTTAACTACTAAAAACTGACATTTGTTTCATATTTGCAGTTTGCAAATGACTTATATGAACATTTTCTTATTCAAAACTTAATGCTATTTTGAATAAGCAGGATTTATAATCACATCCATGTTATCAATATGAAGAGGAGATCCATAGTTAAAAGACAGATTCAAAAGACAGAATTACCTGGTGATTAAGACCTAGCCTCTTGTCTGAATTCAACTCCCAGGTCTACCTCATCAGAAACTTTATGACCTTCTCTAAAGTCAATTACGGTCTCTGTCTAAACATAGAGATAACAATAGCATCAGCCTTAGGGGATGTTCAGAGAATTACAGAGGATAATCACCTAATGTACTCAGTATTATCCCTGGTCTCAACAAATGTAATTTTACTATTTCTATTATTTTTATTATTACTATTATTATGCAAATACCCATGATCATCTCAGTATACCTTGCTTGAAATTATAATAAGAACATTTGTTTTCAATGAATTTTAAAACAAAATAATAGCATAAAATTTCAGGTACATGAGATTCAATGGTGAATACTCTTATCTTTGTACGTCAAAGAAGTAGATTCTAACTCTGTCCTTACCACTGTTTAAAATGTGATGTTAGGCCCAACAATTATTAACTTCTTTGAGTCTCCATTGTAATATTGGGTTAATAAAACCTGTCTGCCATACTAACTGAGCTATAAGAATCAAATGCAAAAGGGCATTGAAAACTGCAAAGTACTGCACACGTGTAAAATATTATTAGCACTTTGGAAATAACTGTTGGTGAAGTCGAATCTTACCATTAAACTCCTATAGCTTCTCACCATCTGGTATTACCTTACCAATCTTCAACTGAATTGTGTCTTAACACCAATTTCAAAAGAAGTAAAAAGAAAATGCCGTTTAGTCTTGGTAATTTGTGTTTGCAAACATTTTCTTTCCAAAAAAATTTTAACAAATTAGAGACACTACTAGGTAAGCATTGAGCAAGATAGTGCAGTATCTGATTCATTCATTTCATGTTCAGTGTGATCACAGAAGTTAAAATGATGAGACAAAATGGGACCTTTTAGCCAGCACATGTGTTTCATTGTATGTTGAGTTGCAAAATCCTGATCTCTGGATTTTACAGTAATTTCTCTTTTGACTCTTTTCAACAGAAGTAGTTTTGAACATGTGTTAAGCTGTAAAACAATACAGCTTTGGAGGGGTTATGGTTAATTCCAGGCTACCTTGTGATTTGTTAACAAATATGTCCTCTCCATTTTGATTTAGATCTTTTCAATTGATATGAGCTAAAAAGAAATGGCTTCAATATTTAGACTCTGCATAAGAAATTAGAGCTTCATTGAGAAAAAACAAAATGACCTTGCTAATCCATTGTGCTTCTTTGGAAGAGACATAAGAATATAGAGTTTACGAAGAGAAGCAACCTAACATAAGTGTCTCTTAGTGAATATTTACTTAACAACTCCTCTGTACCACTTCTAGGCTTTGTGAATACAGCAAGGAAACAACAGAATCTGTGTCCCTATGTAGTTTACACTCCTAATGTATTATGCAATGTAACAGAAAAGCAGAAAGACATGTTTTTATGGGTGTACATAATTTAGCTGAATATCTTAAATTCACCCATATGTATATATGTTTGTGAAAGGTGAATGAAAACCTTGGGGCTTAAGATCGCTAATGGAAATGTTTCTGTCCATGTCTTAGAACAGATAAAATTAAAATGCTTTCAGTAAATTTGGAAGTCAAGAGGATGCCAAAAAGATGGCCCTACGTTCTCCTGTCTTCTGCACATAAGCATTGCTTTCATATCAGAATTAAGTAGCTGGAGCCTCCACACCACATTCTGTAGTGTGCTCCTATTTTCATGTGATGGGTTACACTTGATACAGTTCTCTGAAACTGCTGAATTCTTTTTTAAAGTTTTTAAACATTTATTTATTATTTTTCAGAGACAGAGAGACAGATCATGAATGGGGGAGGGGCAGAGAGAGAGACACACACAGAATCCAAAGCAGGCTTTAGGCTCTGAGCTATCAGCACAGAGCTTGACGGGGCTTGAACTCATGAGAAGTGAGATCATGACCTGAGCCAAAGACGCTTAACCGACTAAGCCACCCCTGAGCCCCTGAAACTGCCGAATTCTTGATCCTGATATTATTTCCTTTCCTATCCTACTGTCATTTTGATCTATTCTGGATCACAACCAGATTATTTCATTCATGCACAACTACCCCACTCAAGTCTTACTTGTTCAGGATCCTGTATCCTTTTCCTCAATATTGCTAACTAAAGAGACAAAATTTCTGATCCTTTAATATAAAATATGTTAACTGTATCCAAAATTCTCCTCTTCAGGCCAATCCAGGGGCCTTACTTTCTTCCCATATACAAGAATAAATATATTATTGGAGCAAATCAAGGGACTCTTTTCAAGGAAGACTGAAGATTACTGCTTTTCATTCCCTAGAAAGATATACAACACACACACACACACACACACACACACATACATATCCATTTGCACATGCACACACATATATGTGTGTGTATATATTTTATAGCAGAAAATAAATCCCTTGCTTAGAATATCACCTACATTTGTATAATGGTTACTAGGTCACAGGAGAACATAGAATAATTTCTGTCTTCACTGCATATCATTCAGGTGATATTGGACAAGTTAACTGATACTAACCTTAGTTTAACCAACTAAGGAATCAGAAATATTATATGTGAGAGGATTCTTAGGAGAATTATATGAGGTAATATGCATGAAATTTAGATGTTGTAAATTATAATCACTCTTCCCTTGCAGGAGGGTAAATTTGTCTTTCATCATTAAATTCTCACTTCCCGTTAGTCTGTCTTTGGTCCTGCTCTGGCGGGTATCTGATTCCTCCCTCTCCTTCCAGCCCTCTTGCCTGGAATAATTTTGTTTTGTTTTGTTTGTTTTTAATTTAATATTCGTTTCTGGCACAGCCTTAGGTTTACATAAAATTGAACATATTTCAGAAAGTTCACATGTGTTCTTCCCCCTCTCACAGCTTCCCTATTAACATCTTGCATTAATGCTGTGTATTTTATTTACAGCTGATGAACCAATATTGATACACTATTTTTAACTGAATTTTATAATTTACATCAGGATTCACACTTTTTGTTGCACAATTATATGGATTTTGACAAATGCCTAATGACACATACCTAGCACTATAATATCTTACAGAGTAGTTTCACTGTCCTAAAACCCCTGTGTTCTGCCTATTCATTCCTTTCCCATCAACATACCCTGGAAATTACTGTCTCTATAATTTTGCCTTTTCCAAAATGTCATATACATGGGAAAATACAATAAGTACCCTTTAATACTGATTTTTCTTTTTAACTAAGAAATAGGCATTTAAGTTTTATCCATGCCTTGCAGTGGCTTGACAATTCATTTCCTTTTAACATTGAATAATATTCCATTGGTTGGATGTAGCAGTTTGTTTATCCATTCACCTATGGAAGGATATCTTGCTTGTTTATATTTGGAAACTATGAATAAAATTGCTACAAACATTAATGTTCAGGTTTTTGTGTTTTCAGCTCATTTGGGTAAATACCTAAGGTTGTAAATGCAAGATGGGACCATATGGTGAGACTATACTTAGTTTTGCAAGAAACTGTCCAAACGTCTCCCAAAGTGGCTGTAGCATTTTTCATTTCCATCGGGAATAAATGAGTTTGACAGAATTTTAGTCATTTCAAAAACACATTGTTTTAATTTGCAATTCCTCAATGACATACTATGTTGAATATTTCATGTAATTATTTGATAGCTGTATATTTTCTTTCATCAGGTGTCTGTTCTGATCTTTCTCCCATTTTCAAATTGGGTTGCTTCTTTTTTGATTGTTTAGTTTTAATAGTTCTTTGCATACCTTGGATAAAAGCCCTTTATCAGATATGTGTTTTGCAAATATTTTGTCCAAAGCTTGGGTTTGTCTTTTTATTCTCTTAATAGAGTCTTTCACAGAGCAAAAGTTCTAAATTTTAATCATATACAAAATAATCAAGTTTTTATTTCATGGATTGTGTTTTTAGTGTTGTATCTATAACTCCTTGCCAATTCAAAAAATCACAGTCGATTTTATCTATATTCTATAATTCTGTGGTGTCTTTCTTTCTTTGTCTATTCTTTCACCAATTCCACAATATCTTGATGACTTAACTTTATCTTGAGGTCTGTAAACTCAGCCCTTAAGCTTCATTTTCCTTTATAGGAAATATATAAATAAATATATATATATGTATGTATATATATATGTATATATATAATATAAAGAAGGATTATATTAGGTACTCAGGGTCTCTTGATTCCCATAGGAACATGAAAATCAATTTGTCCACTATCACTAATTAACTTTCTTGGATTTTGATTCAGGTTGGATTGACTCTATACATCAAGTGGGAAGAACTGACATCTAAAAAATATTGGCTTCTCATCCATGAACATGGAATATCTATTTATTTAGATTCCTTGATTTCCTTCATTATAATTTTATAGTTATTCTCATATAAATACATCTTTGTTAGATTGATATCTAAGTGTTTCATTATTTTTTGGTGCTAATGCCAATTAGGTTGTGTTTTTTATTTCAAATTTCAATTATTCATTGCTGGTACATAGAGAACAATGGACTTTTGTATAATAACTTTGTATCTTGCAAACTTGCTATAATAACATAATTTATAGGAGTGTTTTGGTCAATTATTTGGTATTTTAAAAAATCAACAATCATGTCATATGATAAGGAGAATTTTATTTCTTCCTTTCCAATATGCATGCTTTTAGTTACTTACAGTGTCTTATTACATTAGCTAGGAATCCCAGTGTGATGTTGAGTAGGAGTGGTGAGACAGGTTTTCTTTGCTTCTTTCTAACTTAGAAGAAAGGCATTTGTTTTCTCATTATTATGATACTACCTTTAGGTTTTTTGGAGATGTTATTTATCAAGTTGAGGAATTTCCCCTCTATTATCAGTTTACTGAGAATTTTATCATGAATGGATACTGGATTTTGTTCAAATACTTTTTCTGAACCTATGAAATTATCATATGACATATTATTTAGACTACTGATGTGATGGATTACATTAGTTGATTTTCAAATGTTGAACTAGCCTTGCATACCTGGGATAAATCTCACTCCATGAAGATTATAATTCTGTGTATACATTGGTGGACTCAATTTGCTATTATTTATGTATCCATGTCCAGGAGAGATATTCATCTGTAGTTTTTCTTTCTTGTAATGTCTTTGTAATATCTTGGTAATTACAGTAATGCTGGCTTCATAGAATGAGTTAGAAAGTGTTCCCTCTGTTTCTATTTTCTGGAACTGATTATATAGAATTGGTATAATTTCTTCCTTAAATGTTTGGCAGAATTCACCAGTGAAATCATCAGGCCCTTGTGCTTTATGCTTTGGTTGGTTATGATATTGATTAAATTTTCTTAAAAGAGATTGGCATCTTCAGATTATCTATTTCTCTTTGAGTTTTGGTAAACTGTATTTTGAGGAATTGGTCCATTTCATCTAAGTTATTAAATTTGTGAACATAGGCTTGCTCATATTCCATTATTGTCTTTTAAACATTCACTCATGGGATCAATAGTGATGGTCTCTCTAAACCTATCCTCCCCTTTGCCCCCACTCCTCTTTGTTAGCCTGGCTAGCAATTTATCAATCCTATTGATCTCAAAAACCAGCTCATGGTTTCTATTAACTCTCTTTGGTTTCCTCTTTTCAGTTTCATTAATTTTTATTTTCCATTCCTTCTGATTGCTTTAGTTTAAAATGCTCCTCATTCTCAAGTTTCCTGAAGTAAAAGCTCAGATTATTGATTTTAGATCTTCCTGCTTTTCTAATATATGTATTCATTGATATAAATCCCCTTTTAAGCACTGAATTTATTACACCCTCACGTTTGTATAGGTTGTATTTTATTTTCATCCAGTTCAAAATATTTTTAATTTATTTTGTGATTTCCTCTTTGACCTATGTATTATTTAGAAGCGTGGTGTTTCATCTCCAAATACTTGGGGATTTTCCAGCAATCTTTCTGTTATTGATTTCCACTTTAATTTCATTGTGGTTTGTGCTAACATACTTTGTATGATTTCTGTTCTTTTAAAATTGTTGGTCCAGAATGTGATCTTTCTTGGTTAATATTCCATATGAAAAAAATGTATACTTTACTGTTGTTCAGTGTTATATTCTATAAATGTAAGTTAGAGCAGTTGATTGATGATGCTGTTTAGTTAAAATATGTCCTTATGAATTCTTGTCTATTATTGATAGAACTGTGTTGAAGTCTCAGAAATAGTGGATTTCTTTATTTTTCATTGCAGTTCTATTACCTTTGCCTCACATAATTTATTTGGATGCTCTGTTATTAGGTACATTCATATTACTTCTCAGAGAACTAACCTATTTATCATTATGTAATGGCCCTCTTTATTTCCTTATAAATGTTCTTGTTCTGAAGTCAGCTTTGTCTGAAATTAATATAAGTATTTTAGCTTTCTTTTCATTTGTGTTAGTATGCTATATTGTTCTCCATCAATTTACTTTTTGTGATTCTATATTTTTATGTTTAAGATGTGTTTTCTGTGGACACAATACAGTTGTGTCTTTTTTTTTAAATCCACATTGTCAGTCTTTGTTTTTTACTGGTATATTTAGGTATATAGAGATCAATAATCACTCTAAATATATTTGAAGTTTTAAAGTGATTACTGATATATTTGGATTAATATCTATCATCTATATCATATTACGCATTTACATTTTTTAATTTTTTCAAAGTTTTTACTTAAATTCTAGTTAGTTGACATATAGTGTAATATTGGTTTGAGGAATAGAATTTAGTGATTCATCACTTATATATAACACCCAGTGTTCAAAATATTAAGTGCCCTACTCTTTTTTTTTTTAAGTTATTTTAGGGGAGAGAGAGAGAGAGAGAGAGAGAGAGCAGCAGCAGAGAGGGATAAAAGGACAGAAAAAGAGAGAATCTCAAACAGGCTCCACGCTCAGCATGGAGCGCAATGCGGGGCTCAATACCATGACCCTGGGATCATGATCTAAGCTGAAATCAAGAGTCAGACACTCAACAGACTGAGCCACCCAGGCGCGCTTATATGTACCCTACTCAATACTCATCACCCATTTAGCCCAACCCCCACTCACCTCCCCTCCACCAACTCTCAGTTTGTTCTCTACAGTTAAGAGTCTCTTGTCATTTGCCTCTCTCATGTTTTTATCCTTTAAAAAAATATTTTGCTATTTTTCTACCTTATTTCCTTTAACTAAACGTTGTGTATGATTTATTTGTCTCTTCTCTTCTCATATTTATAATTCTTTTAAAAAATTTTAAGTGACTCATCTTGGGTTTGCAGTATACATTTCCAATTAATTCCACATAACGCTGTAAGTTCACAGATAGTATAGATATCTTATAGCAGAGAACTCCCATTTTCTTTCTCCATGCTTTATATTAGTTCTAGCATTCATATTATTTATGAATTTTACCAAATACACTGCTGCTATTATTTATTTTTGGAAAGCTCTATTAAATCAATTAAGAGTAAGAGAAATAAAAGGCTTTATTTCACCTTAATTTGTTCCTTCTCAAATACTCTTCTTTTCTTATGTAGATCCAAAGTTCTCACCTATATTTCATTCATTCTTTCTGAAAAACTTATTTTAACATTTCTTGCAAGGTAAGTCTACTTGCATCATGTTCCTTTAGATTTTGTTTCCCTGAGAAAGTATTTCTCTTTGAATTCTGAAAAATAATTTTCCTGTATATAGTATTCTATGTTGATTTTTTTATTTTAACATTTAAATATTTAATTCCATTTTCTCCATGCTTGAATAGTCTGTGAATAGAAATCTAATATGGTTCTTATATTTCATCTTCTTTAGATAAGTTGTCCCCTTCATCTCCCCAACCCTACATCTGAGTTTCCTTCAAAATTTTATTTGTCCCTTTCTCTGAAGTTAGGACATGATATGCCCAGGTGTAGATTTTTGGAGTTTATTCTACTTAATGTTCTCTGAACTTCTTACCCTCTGGTTTTGTGTCTTTGATTAATGTTGGAAAATATTCAGTCTTTATAATTTCAAATATTTCTTCTGCTCCTTTTGTTATTTTCCTGGTAGTCCCATTATGGGCATGGAACATCTTTTGTAATTTTCTTTGTTTTTGGATATTTTTTTCCTTGATTTTCATTTTTTTTTCTTTTTTGAAATTTTTTTTTCCCAACGTTTATTTATTTATGGGACAGAGAGAGACAGAGCATGAACGGGGGAGGGGCAGAGAGAGAGGGAGACACAGAATCGGAAACAGGCTCCAGGCTCTGAGCCATCAGCCCAGAGCCCGACGCGGGGCTCGAACTCACCGACCGCGAGATCGTGACCTGGCTGAAGTCCGACGCTCAACCGACTGTGCCACCCAGGTGCCCCTCTTTTTTGAATTTTGATTTGGGATGTTTTGACTGACCTCAAGGTCACTTACTCTTTTCTAAGTTGTGCCTAGTCTACTAGTGAGTTCATCAAAGGCATTCTGCATTTTTGTTAGTGTTTTTAACTTCTACCATTTTTTTTTTGATTCTCAAAATTTCATTCTTTATTTAGGCATTGTCCTTGCATTCTTAATTATTCATTTTTTACATTACAGACTTTAGTATATTATTCATAGTTATTTTAAATACCCAGTCTGATAATTCCAAAGTCTCTGCCATATCTGAATATGTTTATAGTGCTTCCTTTTTTCAGATTATGTTTTTCTCTCCACTTTTAGATGACTTGAAAATTTTTGTTGGAAGCTGGACATAATGTATCGGGTAATAGAAGCTGATGCATAAACCTTTAGTGTGAGATTTTTACGTTTATCAGTTTATTAGTCTGTTAGGGCAGCCATACAAAATACAACAGACTAAGAGGCTTAAACAACATCTTAAGCCTTTCTTACATTTCTGGAGGCTGGAAGTCCTAGATCCAGGTTTTCAAAGAGTCTGCTTTCTCCTGAGGCCTCTCTCTATGGCTGATAGAAGACTGTCCACTCCCTGGTCCTTGCATTGCCTCTCTTCTGTGTGTGCCTATCCCTGGTGTCTCTTCTTCTGATAGACACCAGTCATATTGAATTAGGGGTCTACCTTTATTATCTAACTACCTCAGTTCTTTTTTAAAAAATGTTTCCTTATTTATTTTGAGAAAGAGAGAGAGACAGAGAGCAGGGGAGGGGCAGAGAGAGAGGGAGATAGAGAATCCCAAGCAGGCTCTGCACTATCAGTGCAGATCCTGACATGGGGCTCAATCCCAAAAACTGTGAGATCATGACCTGAGCTGAGATCAAGAGTTGGACACTTAACCAACTGAGCCACCCAGGTGCCCTACCTTAATTTATTTTTCAAAGCCCCTGTCTCCAAATACAGTCACACTGAGTGTTAGAGCTTCAACATAGAAATTTTGGGGGACACAATTCAGTCCATAACATCTGGCTAGGAGTTAGAATCTATTAAATGTTTCCTCTATTAGTAGGTTTCAGAGAATTCAGTTTCATCTAGTATCCTTTTTTTTTTTTCTTCCCCTTCCCATTCGTCTTTAGGTTTCCCTAGGAATTCTTTCTCACACTGAGTCTGTCTTGAAGCACTTTTAGTCATACACACTGTTATTAACCTGGAGTCCTTTGCTGTGGTGGCAAGATACCAGATAGAGGAAATGTTCTATAAACTAATGATTAACTTTCTGTTTTTTATTGTTTGTTTGTTCATTATTTTTGTGGACCAGAGTCCCTTAGATGTGATCTTCTAATAAGTGCCTTGGCTTCTGTTTTTCTCTTTCTCCTTTTATTTGAGACTGGAAGGCCAGAGGTACTGGAGTTGTCTGTGCTTTCCCATGTCATAGCTTTGTTAAAGTAATGTCTCTCATGGGCTGTCCTTTTCTTTTTTTTTTTTTTTTTTTTTTTTTTTTGTTTTGTTTTGTTTTTTTCTTTACAGAGAACAGAGGTAGAACAGAATGCTCTGTCTCTATTTCATAATGGTTATTTTTTTACCTCACTCTGACAGAAGCAAGAGTAAATTTATCTTAGATCCTCACATAGGGTGCCCACTTAAATTCACCCTCGTCTCTGGAGACTAGAGATTAACTCTGAAGTTAATCCACATTGAACTTCCAGAAATTAATCAGTTATGGTTTAGGTGTTTCTAAAATACTGGCTCCAGAGGCAAGCTTCTCCTTCTAAGGTCTCTGATCCCTATAGCTTTGATTCTTTGCATCTCTCTCTCTCTCTCTCTCCAGCTTTCTTAGAAACACTTTGTCCAGTGACCTCAACTCTGTGAAGGTTTAAGAAGAAACAGGTTTCAATTTGTTCACCTTTTGTCTCGTTGTAGAATGGGAGAGGAACTCCAAACTTCCTACATGTTGGAGTGAAGACTGGAAGTTCCTGAAACACATTTTTTTCTCTATAGAAATAGTCCTACAATTGAAAGTTAACATATCCCTCTTTTTCTGTCACAACTTGCTTGCCTAATTTCCCATGGCTACAAAGCAGGGATCTATTATTTCCAAGATGAATGTGAAACACCTGATAAAAACATCCATATGAAAGAGCTAATGCTTGATAGTGGAGTAATGTGTGAACTATTTGAGCATTATTCATAATATATTAGGATTAACAATTGTAATGAAACTAATAGGAATGGTACCAGCAGACACAGGCAGACAATAATGAGACTTTTTAAATGTAAGTAGAGAAGACATTTTATTACATACAGACAGTTACACATACAGTTGTATGTTACCTATGCTAAACAATAGCTGTTGAAAGGATTCTGAGGCCAACACCACAACCTGGGGTTTCCATCTCCATTTTAGTGCTTTCAGCAAGTTGGGCTTACTCTGTTCCTGTTACCTACGGAAGTTGGCAAATACAGGTATTTGGTATAGGTTTCAGCTGGACAGGAACATCTAAGAACTCATCTTTATACACTAGCTTGGCAAATTTTCAGGGGAGCAAAGCATTTAGCACAGCATTTGGTGTTAACGTCATAGATGTGATTTAGTATGTCACTGAGGATGACTTCACCCCCCAAATTCTTGACAATTCTGGGATGCACAATGGAAATTCTGATGAAAATCAGTAACAAAGGAATTGTTAAAACATTCATGGTACAGAGACTTTTCCTGAAAGAAATCTCACATAGGCACAACTCAAATAATAAAAACTAGGTTTAAAATAACTTTTAAATGAATAGTGTGTGAACACTAAATCCCCATTGTTTTCATTCCCTCCAGAATGAAATAGAGAAAGTAAACAGAATGTTGGCCTAGGTCTTTTGTAAGAGATCCTGTATTTTACTTTCTACCAGTAACTTTCAAACCGTCATGTTCTCCTACTTTTTAAAATAGACACTATAATACTTAGCCATACTTTTGAACAACGGTATTGTATGGATTAAAAAAATATTCACTATATTTGCGGTTCATCAGACCTGCATGCTATGTGATATCTACAACAATATTTAAATAATGTCATGTATCAAAGACTATACAATTTGCTTGATTTCATGTTATTCTGCATATTCGCATGAAATATAAAAGCAGATGCCACTTTTTATTTTTATCCTATGTTAAGTATGGCCAAACTACTACTCACTGGTCTCATATAGACCTCCACCTCCTACTCTTAAAAGTTTTCAGGAATACGGTCTACTCGTTCATTTATGTGTTATTAGTGGCTGCTTTGCTGCTACAATGTAGTCAGTAGTTGTTATAGAAACATTATGGCTCACAAAACCTAAAATATTTACTATCTGGTCCTTTACAGAGAAAGGTTCCCAGTACCTGCCCAATGGCATATTCTCTACTTTTGTTACTGCCTCTTACCATTTCTGATCTTAAAGATTTTCATTATACTTAAAATGTTCTCATCCTTCATGAAAAATAAATAAATAAATAAATAAATAAATAAATAAATAAATAAATCTCCCTCAAATAGAAAAGAGAGCACTACACATTCTCTTTGTGTCATTTTCTACTATTCACATGACCAATGATTTTATATTATCTGTCTTTTATTAAGCACTAGTTATATGGCAGAGCCTGTTATCTAATTTACATATATTTCTTCTAATATTACAAACCAAAAAAAGAAGACCTATTTCCATGCAGCAAAGTAGTGAAAAATAGTATCTCCACAAGCAAAAAATGGTTTCTTCCTCTCTGCATCAGCCTCTAAGTTCTCTGTTTTATATTTTATACACATAGGATTTACTCTTAGATATACAACTAGAAGTAGAATGCTCAATTTCTTTCCTACACCTGGTCATGTACCTTTAATTCCGCACTCTGTATGGCATGTCATTAAACCTATTACCCAAGCAAGAAATATAAATTGTTTCTTCATTTTCCAACACCTCCCATAACCTATTGTTTTCATGTCTTTACTTATTTTACATTTATTTATTTACTTACTTACTTATTTCTCCAACCACTGCCATGGTTTAGATACCCAGCAAGCTTAATAAACTTCAACAGCGTAACAGTATTTGTTATTGTTGTTGCTTTTTGGCATAGTACCTATTCACAATACGTGTACTACAATCACTCCCCTCTTTAAAAGATGTACTCCCTCTCTTTCCTCTTACCTACACACTTTGGCATTAAATTACAAGCTGCCATCTTCCTCTATGACCTTGTCTCCCTGTCTACAGTTATTGGATGAGAAATAAAAAATGAGAATTTGGCCTAATCTAAATCTATCATGTTGTGCTAAGTATTTGCCACCACAGTGAGTAATTAGGAAACTGGAAATGGACCCAAGTAAGATTATTTCTTTTTAACTCTGTCTTGACTTGGGTTCTTCTTTGGGCGCAAAGCTAGGGAGCCATTGAGCTAGAGGCTATTGTCTGCCTTGATCCAGCCTTTTGGGAAAAGAAGGTCTGCAGTGAGAGGAACTGACGCTAGATTGCAGAGAATAGCAGCAGTAATACAGTTGATTCTGCAAACTTTCTCTCCTCTCAGCCCTGCCTTACTTCTGCTTTGCCCAGTATGGTTATGAGGAACAAAATATTCTCAACATTTGCTTAAACTTCTTCAAGTTCTATTTGTATAGCTTGCAACTAAAAGGACCCTGATTAATATTCTCTTAAATATATGCCCTAAATCCCTCTACATCCACCTTATGTGTAGTTGTGAAGGTTATCATCCAGTTCCCCACCTTGAAATACTCCAAACTTTGTTAAAAACTGACAAGATAAAATGAAATTTCCATGTCCCATAGACTCCCTAATAATTCACCTCATTTAATTTTTTAGTCACATCTTCACCCACTCTTGCCTCACATTCTACATGTTGTAGTTTACCAAATACACTAGACGGTTTCACATGTGTTTTCAGTTTATTTATCTTTTGATTGAAATCACCTTTCTTTCTTTCTCTCTTCTTTCTTTCTTTCTTTCTTTCTTTCTTTCTTTCTTTCTTTCTTTCTTTCTTTCCTATCTTTTCTTTCTTTTCTCTTTCTTTCTTTCTTTCTTTCTTCCTTTCTTTTCTTTCTTTCTTTCTTTCTTTCTTTCTTTCTTTCTTTCTTTCTTTCTTCCTTCCTTCCTTCCTTCCTTCCTTCCTTAACCTTGCCTTAAAAAGTTCTGCTCATCCTCCAAAACTCAGTTCAGTGTCAATTTCTCTAAGAAGATTCCCATGATCGATTCATTCTCCTTTCCTATTTCAAACTGGGCAACATACTTCTCTCTTTCTCTCTCTCTCTCATTCTCCCTCTGTCTGTCTCTCTCTCCTTCTTTCTCTCTCTAGAGTGAGAGAAGACAGTGCTGACAGTACAGAGCCCACTGCAGAGCTGGAACCCATGAACTTGTGAGATCATGACCTGAGCCAAAACGAACAGTCGGAGGCTTAACCGACTGAGCCACCCAGGTGCCCCTAAAATTTCATATTTCAGATGTAAGTTCTAAAAATTCAAACTCAAGAAAGAAAGGATAAATGCATTGGCTACGGAATATTAATTTCACACTGAACACAGAAATCTTTCTTAACAGTGACATAAAAGTAAAGCAGTGTGATTTTTTGGCTTCTTCCATTTGCTGTAATAATGTTATCACCTCAACTAAGGGGCATATTTGCCTTAAGAACTGGTGGGGGAAAATAAGAATTTTCACAGGAACTATCATTGCTGTATTTTAATTTTGGTTATAAGCCTAAAGGTGTGTATTGAGAATATTTAAAATTCAAGTTTGTCTAACTATAGTTTTCCAACTAATAAAGTGATGGGCAACACAGCTTGCATTGTATTTTCTCTTTTTATCTGAATTTCTTTAATTCTGGACTTATGTTTCTTGATGGCAGGAACTACGTGTTACTAATATCTGGTATAGTCCCTAGCATACAGTATTTACTAAAAAAGTGTTTATTAAATGAAGAAAGAAAGGAAGAAAGAAAGAAAGAAAGAAGAAAGGAAAGAGAAAAGTAGAGAAAAGAAAAGAAAAGAAAGAGAAGGAAGGAAAGAATTGGTGACAGGTATATTAAATGTAGTCAAAATTTACTTCATGGTAACAAATTAACTTTTTAAAAATCTTAGCCATAATAAATGTAATGCTATATGAATATATTTATTACACTTTTTTTTCTTTCTTGATTTTCAGAATATGTTAAAAACACATGTTTGGTACATTGTCAAAGATTATCATAGGTCTTTTGATCAAACTCTAACACTTAAATTTAAGAGAGAAATTTAATAGTGAATTCTCCATAAATTCAGACTAAGCAGATATTATGTTGAAGGCATAGAAATAACCCATAAACACAAGTGATACAATTTTAAAACTAAATCCCTCAATTGGGAGTTGGTAAATATATATCTAAAATATACCATTAGGTCTGCTCTGTTCAGATTAATCCAGAGAAGAAAAACTTCTTGGGAGCAAACACTGTAAAATCATCCACAGGTAAGAATATACTGTAGATTCACATATACTTTGATTCAAATACTAGCTCTGATAAGTTATTAATTAACCTCCTGAGGCTTTTCCCATCTGAAACTAATACTTTCTCTCTTGCAGAATTCTTGTCAGCATCACACGCTACACATATAGAACTTGTGGCCCAAAGCCTTGTAAAAACTAGACACCAATTGAAGAGAATAATGACTCTAGATTTTTTTCCCACTCTAGTGATCCAAGGTATATTAAGTTATTTTATCCAGAAAAAACTATTATGAAATGTCATAATTATTATAAATATCTTTAAGACCAAATTTTTCAGAATTCAGTTAATTTTTAGAGTCAGGAATGGCTTATGTTGACCACATTGGAAGCCATGGCCATCCTGAACTTTCTCCTCTAGTTTATGCCTAAAAGGCAAAAGATGTTCTGTTGGCATTATAGCCATCCTAGCGCCAGTAACAACGTGATTTCCAGCTAAAAACAATCAACAAACAACACTGAAACCCTTGATAGTATTCGTGTGCCTTCATATAATTATTTTGTTCTGCTTTGTGTATGTAATTTCTCCGGAGTTTGTTTTCATTATCTTCTGGAGGCTGGGTCTGATAGGCTTTTACACAGCTGTATGGCAAACAGAACTCTGCTACAGCTATTTGTAAAGGTGACTTAAAAGATACCCATATTGGGGCTCCTGGGTGGCTCAGTCGTTTAAGCGGTCGACTTCAGCTCAGGTCACGATCTCGCGGTCCGTGAGTTTGAGCCCCGCGTTGGGCTCTGGGCTGATGGCTCAGAGCCTGCAGCCTGCTTCTGATTCTGTATCTCCCTCTCTCTCTGCCCCTCCCCTGTTCATGCTCTGTCTCTCTCTGTCTCAAAAATAAATAAAACGTTAAAAAAAATTAAAAAAAATTAAAAAAGTAAAAAAATAAAAAAATAAAAGATACCCATATTGTTTGGAGAAATGTATTATTGTTGTCCGACAAAACTAAGCATCTGTTGAGAACAGAAAGTCTTCATCTTTCCTCCAATTTCAAATGAAGAACAAGATGAGTGAAATCAATGTTGGCAAAGTGAAATAAACTCTCTGCATCTTAATTTAATTAATAATGTTATTACGAGCTAATTTTTCTTTAAATTAGTTCTTGGAAAATGTCAAAATTTTTTTAAAGGAGTGTACATTATGAACCCTCTTAAAATATATTAGATAAGTGTTCAGGGTCTCTTATTTCTCTTTATACAATGTGCTATACATTTGGGAGTGTTAGCAAATATTACCATAGTTCTTCTTTTAGACTGTAAGGGGATATTATTGGAAATTTTTGCTAACAGAAATTAAAATACTTCAAAACCCTGAGTAAATTGATGGATTATTAATGGTTTGGTTGTTTTTCTCCTCATTTTAGATACTTTTCATTTTGACGTTTGGCCTTTATTTGCAGTCAAGTATTCTTTTGTTTTGTTTTTGTATTTTTCTAAGTATGTATTTTCCATGCCCAATGTGGAGCCCAACACTGAGCTCAACATGGAGCCCAAGCCAAGATTGAACTCACCATCCTGAGATCCAGACCTGAGCTGAAATCAAGAGTCTGACGTTCAACTGACTGAGCCACCCAGGCACCCCTGCAGTCAAGTGTTTTATTTTAACTTCTCTCCAAAAAATAAAATGTTTTTGTAAATCAATGCTTCTAAGCGGTTATACTTTTATTGTTTTTAGATTCCCCTGTTAGCACTCCAGATTGTTATGCCCACATTTAGAACCAGGCATAAGAATATTTTGCCATTTGTAAAAAAATTCAACAATTTTGTGGGTGAAATAACATAAATATCTTAAGAATAATATTGCAACAGAATACCTCAGAACATTCTGTTAATAATATAGGCTGTCACAAATATGAAATCTGAATAATTTGAAGGCATACCAAAAATATAGACTGAATCTGTGAATATTAGCTACCTGATTGTTCAACTAATCACTAAATTAAGAGCCTGTAACTCTCATTAAATCTTTTTTGATATCTTTGGTGTAGCGGAGTAATTAAACATAAATAACCTTTAATGACTGTATTGGTTGCTAGTCTCTGTACAAACACTTTTTTTATTTTATTACATTAATCAAGCCTATATTTTATATTCATTATGTGATTAACATTGAACCACATATTTGATGCAGATTACAACTTCTGTGCGTGTACCTCTTTCCTATGTCAAGATATAATTCAATGCTTTATTGATTGTGGGACTAAATACCCAAATTCAACCATTTTTTAAATTGTATATCTCAAAAGGTTTAAATAAATATACAATTTGGTCTTAGTAATTCTATAGTAATGAAGTCTTCCCAGGACAATACTGACCTAAAATTAGCAATCCTATCAAGGAATTTCTAAGTATGTAAAATCAGTCTGCTAGAATTCTGTTTCTTATTTTTACATTAACATCAGTTTTGAGGACTAATAATTTATTTCTACCATAAGTAACTATCTTTTGAAGTGGAATCCTAGTTGGTAAACTCATTTGACATTGTTTTAGTCATTTGCATCCAAGAGAAATGATTCAAAGATATTTTTACTTTTTTATTGTGAAGAAGCAATTTTGTAAATATTAATATCTCTATAATCTTTACAAGAATCTCAGGAGTATTTCAGAAATATCAGTGACATTTTCAGAAGTATGCCAAGATATCTGGATTGGGCAGGTGGATTATTATTCTGTTTAGTTTAGTATAAGAAGAATTTCACCAGTGCAATTACAACTTATATTAGGAAATTAATATGCTTGTTGAGCCTTTGATATTTAGCATTCAAAAAGAAGAAAAGGTAAAGGAAATTATAAAATTAAGGAAATGTAACTACAATTGAGTCTTCAGTACTAAGTGACATTTTCCAAATTCAATATTTAAAGTTCATTTGTGTTTTGGTATGATTTATGTATTTGATGCTAACACTTAGGTTACTCTAGCTATTATAAATTGTTAATAAAGATGAAAACAGTCATAGTTCACTCAATTATTTTAGGTGTATGAACCATGATTCATGGGAACATGATAATTTTAATTTTAACTATTTTTCATCATTTGGTATATGGGATAAAATCTGCATTGGAATCCACTTATTGTTTCAGAATCCTCATTATTACATAGTTTCCCTTGCTCAAAAATTTACTCAAGTATAGTCTCTACAGTACACAGCTTTTATCAATTGTTTTCTATATATGTTATACTTCCTTCTAAATATTAACTTATGAACTATGATCATG